>NC_048227.1:109436818-109440618 GCF_002007445.2 Ailuropoda melanoleuca | reverse complement strand
GCAACTAATGAAGCATCGAACTTTACATCAAAAACCAGGGATGTACTGTATGGTGACTAACATAATATAATAAAAATATTACTATTAAAAAAAAAGTAGTGATTTATACGCAGACCTCACAGAGCCCGAGGAGTTCAAATTTGAGTCCCCAGACCCTGCCCATCAGAAAACATTGTTTCGGTCTGGCGGCATATTTTTGTTACTTTTATGTCAAAGGTATCTGGAGAGGTACCTGGGATGTCTGGGAAATATCGGAATTAATCTCAAAGCTGCAGCTGCGGCGTGCAAGGTCCTGTGGGGAAGGCGCAGGTGCCAGCTCTCCGTGCGGGCCGGGATCGCCGTCCCATCCCCTCAAGCGCAGAACCAGGGTCAGGCTCAAGCAGGCAGACGGGCACCCTGACACACGACAACGGGGGGAGACATGGGAACAGCACGCTCGGAATTGGCCGTGCCGCAGAGGAGGGGAGAGGTGGCAGGGGGCCAAGGGGCACGTGGAGCAGGGACCCAGCTGGGGGACGTTTGGACCCAGCTGCGTGACTGAGGGGCGGAGGAGATGGCCCCTGAGGCACAGAAGGGACTGTGGCCACTGTCATCCCATCTGAGGAAGGCCTCATTTGGCCCCAAACTTACTCAGTGATAATGGCTTTTGTTCCTTACAACCAATTTCCAAAAATTTGCAGGTAAGTCTCATTTTTGGCTTCGTGGCCCAAGCCTCTCTCTCCCCTCAGGAGCCAGGGAGTGACCCGCGTGCACGGCAAGGCTGGCGCGTCAGATTCGCTTGCGAGGGGACATTCCGGTCCTGGTACCGTCGACTTAGGGAGCATGCGCGCTCAGTGAGCCGCGCCAACGCTGAAGCCAGATTTCTCTTGGAGCCCAAGACCCGTCTTCACAGCTCGTGAGCCGCAGATCGCATTTGTCCAAAAAGAAACGTCTGAAAGACTCCTGAATCCGGAACAAGGTCCATCCCCTTGGGTGACGTCATCCCTGAGCGAGGGGGCCTCTCCCGGGACCTGGGGGCACCATCTGAGGGCTCGGATCTGGCCTAGCTGCCTGTAGGAAGTAAATCTGGGGCGCACCCCCACGATCCATGAGTGAGCTTGGTAGCCCCTCTCAGGGCCACACTCAAGTGGAATGATGCAACTGGCTAGTTTCGTGAAGCTGCTGGTGTCGCCTGCAGGGGGCTGGAGAGCTGGAGCCTGCGGTCCCAACGCCTAGCACTGGTTCGGGGTCTTTCTCTGTTTACGCAGATGTATCGGGGACCCCAACAGTATCAATAGTACTGACAACTCATAGTAGTAACGGGGCAGAGTAGTGGAAAATCCACCCATCTATTTAACTGGCCTCATTCAAATTCACCAATTTGTTTGATTTTCAAAGCATCCTCTGAACTAGGTGTCCTTTTCTATATTTTGAAGATGAGAATAGAAGATTCCGAGTTTGACTTCACAAAGGGCACGTGGCAGCCAGGACCTGCGTGCTGTCCCTGAAAGTACAGGATCGTGTCCACATCACACAACCACCTTCTTCGCCAACTTCCAGAATGGTGTAATTTAAGACATCACAAAGCCATCGGAATGAAAAATTAGATTTACGGTGGTAGCACAAGAACAGAGAGGCCAATGGAACGGAAGAGACAGCCAAGGACCACCGCTGGCTCGTGCAGCACAGTAAAAATTCTGTAGCAACGCCATCTAACCGTCATCCCCAACTAGGCTCTCACACGCGGTTACTGGCACGGGCGCAGACGCAACACACCGCTGAAAGGCACACACGCGTGCACACACATGCTCGTGTGCCACATGCACACGCACACATGCTCACACGCGGGCGCACGTACACACACACACACACACGCATCCATAAACACAGCTACACCGTCTAAGGACTTGGGGGCGGGATGAACAGACGACGGCAGAGGCAGCTCATACTCTCTTCGCGGGCTTCCAACGTGTTACTTCGCATCCTAGAAACGTTACCTTCCGCAGGGCTGGTTCTGAGCCTGACTTTGGAACCAGATGGTCTGGGTTTGAATCCTGACTCTTATACTCTCATTGTGACCTCAGGAAAGTTAATCTCCCTGTGTTTAATGTCTCATGTCTCGAAATATATGAAAAAAATAATCGTATTAGCTCCGAGGGGTTTGTGAGGATTAAACAAGCAAGTACTTAGAACAATGTCTCGAATATGTGTTAGCGGTCATATCTTGTCCTGACGAAACCTGAATGTTTTCAAAGAAACTTAGAATTTAGACAGCAGGGGAATTAAGGGTACAGACGCTGGTGTTAACTAGAATTGCGTCCTAACCACAAATTCTACTCACTTTATTTTTTAACCATATTTAAGTGCATTCACATTATTGCGTAACTCTCACCACCATTTATCTCCAGAGCTTTCTCCTCATCCCAAAGTGAAACTCTGCCCATTAAACGATAATTCCATTGCCCCTCCTCCCAGCCCCTGGTAATCACTGCTGGATTTTGTTTGTCTTTATGAATCTGACTATTCTAGATACCACATATAAATTGAATAATTTGGTATTTGCCCTTTGTATCTAGCTTGTTTCACTTAGTATAATGTCTTCAAGGTTCATCCATGTTGTAGCATGTGTCAGAATTTCCTTCCTTTTAGAGCTGAATAATATTCCATTATATGTATATATACTGCATTTTGTTTGTCCATTCAACCATTCACCAATGGACACTTGGGTTGTTTCCATCTTTGGGCTGTGAACAACACTGCAGTGAACATTGGCGTACAAGTATCTACTGGAGTGCTTGTTTTCGGTTCATTTGGATGAATACTGAAGAGTGGAATTGCTCAGTCATAGGGCTATTCTGTGTTTTTTGTGGAACGCAACATTTTCCTCAGCAGCATTTTACATTTCCACCAGCAGTGAATGAGGGCTCCACTTTCCCCGCACTGTCTCCAACACTGACTATTTTTTCACTTACACACCTAGCCAGGTGTGAAGTGGAATCTCATTGTGGTTGATTTGCATTTCCCTAATGACTAATGATGTTCATATATTTATTGGTCCTCTGTATATCTTCTTTGGAGAAATATCTAATCAAATTCTTTGCCCATTTTTCAATTGAATTGTTTGTCTTTTTGCTTTTGAGTTGGATTTCTTTATATATTCTGGATATCAACCCTTTATTAGACATTTGATTGCAAATATTTTCTCCCATTCTGTAGCTTATCATTTCACTGTCTTGATAATGTCCTTTGATGTACAAAACTTTTTTTAATTTTGGGAGAGGTAAGTCCCTTCTCACCAGTAATTACTTTATTTTTTTTATTATGTTCAATTAGCCTACAGTACATCAGTAGTTGTTGACGTAGTGTTCGGTGATTCATTAATTACATATAACACCCAGTGCTCATCACACATGTGTCCTCCTTACTACCCATCACCCTGTTACCACTTTCCCCCACACCCTTCCCTCAGAAGCCCTATTTGTTTCCTGGGGTCCATAGTCCTTCATGGTTCATCTCCCCCGTCAGATTTCCCTCCCTTCCGCTACGGTCCTCCGTGGTATTGCATATGTGCTACATACAGCAGAGGAAACAGTCAACAAAATGAAGAGGCAGCCCACGGAATGGGAGAAGATATTTGCAAATGACATTACAGATAAAGGACTGGTATCCAAGATCTATAAAGAACTTCCTCAAACTCAACACTGAAAAAGCAAATAACCCAGTCAAAAAATGGGAAGAAGACATGAATAGATCCTTCTCCAGAGAAGACGTAGAAATGGCTAACAGACATGTGAAAAAATGTTCAACGTCATTAGCCATCA
>NC_048227.1:109415664-109435284 GCF_002007445.2 Ailuropoda melanoleuca | reverse complement strand
ACACACACACACACACGCATCCATAAACACAGCTACACCGTCTAAGGACTTGGGGGCGGGATGAACAGACGACGGCAGAGGCAGCTCATACTCTCTTCGCGGGCTTCCAACGTGTTACTTCGCATCCTAGAAACGTTACCTTCCGCAGGGCTGGTTCTGAGCCTGACTTTGGAACCAGATGGTCTGGGTTTGAATCCTGACTCTTATACTCTCATTGTGACCTCAGGAAAGTTAATCTCCCTGTGTTTAATGTCTCATGTCTCGAAATATATGAAAAAAATAATCGTATTAGCTCCGAGGGGTTTGTGAGGATTAAACAAGCAAGTACTTAGAACAATGTCTCGAATATGTGTTAGCGGTCATATCTTGTCCTGACGAAACCTGAATGTTTTCAAAGAAACTTAGAATTTAGACAGCAGGGGAATTAAGGGTACAGACGCTGGTGTTAACTAGAATTGCGTCCTAACCACAAATTCTACTCACTTTATTTTTTAACCATATTTAAGTGCATTCACATTATTGCGTAACTCTCACCACCATTTATCTCCAGAGCTTTCTCCTCATCCCAAAGTGAAACTCTGCCCATTAAACGATAATTCCATTGCCCCTCCTCCCAGCCCCTGGTAATCACTGCTGGATTTTGTTTGTCTTTATGAATCTGACTATTCTAGATACCACATATAAATTGAATAATTTGGTATTTGCCCTTTGTATCTAGCTTGTTTCACTTAGTATAATGTCTTCAAGGTTCATCCATGTTGTAGCATGTGTCAGAATTTCCTTCCTTTTAGAGCTGAATAATATTCCATTATATGTATATATACTGCATTTTGTTTGTCCATTCAACCATTCACCAATGGACACTTGGGTTGTTTCCATCTTTGGGCTCTGAACAACACTGCAGTGAACATTGGCGTACAAGTATCTACTGGAGTGCTTGCTTTCGGTTCATTTGGATGAATACTGAAGAGTGGAATTGCTCAGTCATAGGGCTATTCTGTGTTTTTTGTGGAACGCAACATTTTCCTCAGCAGCATTTTACATTTCCACCAGCAGTGAATGAGGGCTCCACTTTCCCCGCACTGTCTCCAACACTGACTATTTTTTCACTTACACACCTAGCCAGGTGTGAAGTGGAATCTCATTGTGGTTGATTTGCATTTCCCTAATGACTAATGATGTTCATATATTTATTGGTCCTCTGTATATCTTCTTTGGAGAAATATCTAATCAAATTCTTTGCCCATTTTTCAATTGAATTGTTTGTCTTTTTGCTTTTGAGTTGGATTTCTTTATATATTCTGGATATCAACCCTTTATTAGACATTTGATTTGCAAATATTTTCTCCCATTCTGTAGCTTATCATTTCACTGTCTTGATAATGTCCTTTGATGTACAAAACTTTTTTTAATTTTGGGAGAGGTAAGTCCCTTCTCACCAGTAATTACTTTATTTTTTTATTATGTTCAATTAGCCACTTTACAGTACATCAGTAGTTATTGACATAGTGTTCAGTGATTCATTAATTACATATAACACCCAGTGCTTATCACACATGTGTCCTCCTTACTACCCATCACCCTGTTACCACTTTCCCCACACCCTTCCCTCGGAAGCCCTATTTGTTTCCTGGGGTCCATAGTCCTTCATGGTTCGTCTCCCCCATCAGATTTCCCTCCCTTCCGCTACGGTCCTCCGTGGTATTGCATATGTGCTACATACAGCAGAGGAAACAGTCAACAAAATGAAGAGGCAGCCCACGGAATGGGAGAAGATATTTGCAAATGACATTACAGATAAAGGACTGGTATCCAAGATCTATAAAGAACTTCTCTAACTCAACACTGAAAAAGCAAATAACCCAGTCAAAAAATGGGAAGAAGACATGAATAGATCCTTCTCCAGAGAAGACGTAGAAATGGCTAACAGACATGTGAAAAAATGTTCAACGTCATTAGCCATCAGGGAAGTACCAATCAAAACCACATTGAGATACCACCTTACGCCACTTAGAATGGCAAAATTGACAAGGCAGGAAAGAACAATTGTTGGAGAGGATGTGGAGAAAGGGGACCCCTCCTACATTGTTGGTGGGAATACAAGCTGATACATCCACTCTGGAAAACAGTATGGAAGTTCCTCAAGTTGTTAAAAATAGAGCTACCCTATGGCCCAGCAATTGGACTGCTGGGTGTTTACCCCAAAGATACAGATGTAGTGAAGAGAAGGGCCATATGCACCCCAATGTTCATAGCAGCATTGTCCACAATAGCTAAATCGTGGAAGGAGCTGAGATGCTCTTCAACAGATGGATGGACAAAGAAGATGTGGTTCATCTATACAATGGAATATTACTCAGCTATCAGAAAGGATGAATACCCACCATTTGTATGGACATGGACGGAACTGGAGGGGATTATGCTAAGTGAAATAAGTCAAGCAGAGAAAGACAATTATCATACGGTTTTTACTCACATTAAACACATCAGTAAGTCTTTCTGAGCCTAGTTTTCTCTGATATAAAGAAAAAAGATTTTGGGGGGTCTGGGTTGCTCAGTCAGTTAAGCATCTGCCTTCGCCTTAGGTCATGATCCCAGGGTCCTCAGATTGTGTCCTGCATTGGCCTCCTTGCTCAGCAGGCAGTCCGCTTCTCCCTCTCCTTCTGCCCCTCCCCACCTCATGTGCATGCACCCTCTCTCTCCCTCTCTCTTTCTCAAATAAATAAATATTTTTTAAAAAAGAACAAAGAGTTTAATCAGCTCATTTTGTCATAAAATTTATAATGTAAGAGTATTCACAAAAAGACTTTTAAAGGCCCATGTGTGTTCAGTATCCTTTTAGTTGATTTTATCAGCTTGTTGAAAATTTACAGAAAAATCTTAATGATATCTGTCCATTTGCACTCCATAAAATGGTCAACAATCAGGTTTTTTTTTTTAAGATATATTTATTCGTTTTGGAGAAAGAGCTTGTGAGCAGGGGGAGGGGCAGAAGGAGAGAGACACAGAGAGAGAAGCAGACTCCCTGCCAAGTGCACAAGGAGGCTGATGTGGGGCTCGGTCACATGACCCTGAGATCACGACTGGAGCAGAAATCAAAAGTCAGACACTTAATCAACTGAGCCACACAGGCACCCAAGTTTTAGAAAATGGATTCGGGGGCGCCTGGGTGGCGCAGTCGTTAAGCGTCTGCCTTCGGCTCAGGGCGTGATCCTGGCCTTATGGGATCGAGCCCCACATCAGGNNNNGATCCCGGCGTTATGGGATCGAGCCCCACATCAGGCTCCTCTGCTATGAGCCTGCTTCTTCCTCTCCCACTCCCCCTGCTTGTGCTCCCTCTCTCGCTGGCTGTCTCTAACTCTGTCAAATAAATAAATAAAATATTTTTTAAAAAAAGAAAGAAAATGGAATTGGCCATTAATAAGAAAGCATGAATTTCAGTGGGAATTTCTCAAAGATAAGACAAATGTATGTACTAAATGTGTGGCTGAGCTCACACACCATCTAAGTTGAGAGTCAAGGGCCAGGAAGAGAGTACTTTAGTGTTTTCTACCATTAAAAGGAAGCCAAATCTTACTTAATTTTGTCATGTATTATAGAATATTCCAGGATCTTTTCAGGGCGCAGTCTAGTCAAGCATTTACCAGAATTTGGACTATTGTGTTGAATGTGCAGGAAAGTGGCTCCAGTCCTCTTGAGGTGCCACTGAGTCCCTGGAGTCAGAGCCATTTCTGAAAAGTTCCTTACAGGTGTTCTGTTCCCAAGAGGAAGACCTGAATGTGAACAGACTTCCCCAGACAAGGGTCAAGCCCACCTGCACTCTCTGCCCCTTCTGAGCAGCCTTGCTGCTAAGGTTGAGTGAATGCCATCGCCAAGGATAACATCCACACGGGCAACTCCCATTATCTGCTTTCTTCGCGGGACAAAGCCAGGCATGCAGGAGATACTCCGTAGTATTTGCTGCGAGAACCAAATGGTGAAGCTAGAGTGGGATGCATAGAAGAGGAGAGGAAGAGTGTGGCGGTATCGCCCACCCTCGTAGGGATAGCCAGACATGACACAGTGAATTGGAGACCCCCTGAGTGTAGGAAAATGGAAATTAGTACCATATCTACTGAACCGAATGGAAAAATGTGTTCGGTGATGCAGAAAATCTGACATAATTTACTTTGTTTTGAATGAAAGTAAGATGAATGGCATTGTATTGTCAAATAATGAATATAAATCATTGGCAAACTTCAAAATGATGTCATGGTGCCCCTAACTTTGTATTTTTAAAAAATTCCTCTTTTCTGGTTCAGGTCGCATGTCTGATAGAGGTGGAGACTCTAAATTTCAGCTATTTTTGTGTTGTTAACACCTTTTATCCCATCCCACTGTCTGTCATGCTTCCATGTTCCTGCCAGAGATCTGCACGCAGTTCACAGAGCACTGTTCCGCCCCAGGATCCCAAACTCAATACACGGTTTTCTCACTCTGCAGTCTACACCCTACGTGATATTATCCATTTGCGAGGTCTCAGCTGCGACCTGTGTACACCCTGATCTCCCCAGTCTAGCTCTACTGTGATCCCCTCCCAGAATTTCGGAATGCAGAGCTACATCTAACTTTTCTTTAATGTAAAATTGGCTTAATATTATCCATCTCTGAGAGTTTCCTCAAGATTAAATCAGTTACTATATGTAAACTACTGGGAAAAGCACCTAGCCCATAATTAATAACAGCAGCTCACAACTTGGATGCTCCAGGAGCATCTAGCACTCAATATATCCCAAATTAAATTCCTCACTATCCTCCAGTGGTTGCATACCTACTGGATTATCCAGCTCAGTTGGCCATAACCCCATCCCTAGTATGACCCAGACTCCACACTCACGAGCTATCATTGACTAGTCCCCTACTCTCCATAGCCAATAAATTACCAAATCCTGTTAATTTTTGTATTACATGTACTTGAATTTGTCTCTCCATCTCCATCCTTACTACCACTTGGGTTTCTTCATAATCTTCTAGACTCTCAACAACCTTCCAGTGAGTCTCCTTAACCCAATCTAGTCTCTCTTGAGTTGCATTTTTACAGACACAGAGCCATGATCTGTGAGAATGTCTGATCCACTTACTTTCTTTCACACTTTTTGACAATTTCCCATGATCTTCTGGACAAAGTAACAACTCACTGACATGGCCAAGGGGTCGCTCACAGCCTGATAACTCCCAGGCCCTTGACCCTCAACCTACCACTTCTCATTTCCACCCATGGTTCCACCCACCCAATCTGCTCATGGGTCTTTTTTTTTTTTTAAGAATTCATTTATTTATGAGAGAGAGAGAAAGAGAGCAGGCTTACGTGTGACAGAGAACACAAGCATGGGGGAGGGGAAGAAGGAGAGAGAGAATCAGGCTCCCCACTGAGCAGGGAGACTGCCCAGGAGCTGGGTCTTAGGACTCTGGATCATGACCTGAGCCAAAGGCAGAGGCTTAACCGACTGAGCCACCCAGGTGCCCCTGCTCATGGGTCTTTAGCTTTTGACATTTGATGCTCCTATCTATGACATGTCTCTGGTCTCTTCCCTAGCCTTGCTAAATTCCTACCACGGTCTATTTCCTCATAATGCCTATTCATTACAGATCCAAAACTGGGGGATGTATTGCTGTCCAGCTAAGCAGAGCCTTTTTTTAAATTTTTATTTTATTATTATATTATGCTAGTCACCATACAGTACATCCCCAGATTCCGATGCAAAGTTCGATGCTTCATTAGTTGCGTATAACACCCAGTGCACCATGCAATATGTGCCCTCCTTACTACCCATCACCAGTCTATCCCATTCCCCCACCCCCTCCCCTCTGAAATCTTCAGTTTGCTTCTCATAGTCCATAGTCTCTCATGTTTCATTCCCCCTTCTGATTACCCCCCTTTTCTTTATCCCTTTCTTCCCCTACCGATCATCCTAGTTCTTATGTTCCATAGATGAGAGAAATCATATGATAATTGTCTTTCTCTGCTTGACTTATTTCACTTAGCATTATCTCCTCCAGTGCCGTCCATGTTGCAGCAAATGTTGAGAATTCGTTCTTTCTGATAGCTGAGTAATATTCCATTGTATATATGGACCACAGCTTCTTAATCCAGTCATCTGTTGAAGGGCATCTCGGCTCCTTCCATGATTTGGCTATTGTGGACAATGCAGCTATGAACATTGGGGTGCATATGGCCCTTCTCTTTACTACGTCTGTATCTTTGGGGTAAACACCCAGTAGTGCAATGGCTGGGTCATAGGGTAGTTCAATTTTTAACTTTTTAAGGGACCTCCACACTGTTTTCCAGAGTGGCTGTACCAACTTGCATTCCCACCAACAATGTAGGAGGGATCCCCTTTCTCCACATCCTCTCCAACAATTGTTGTTTCTTGCCTTGTCTATCTTTGCCATTCTAACTGGCGTAAGGTGGTATCTCAGTGTGGTTTTGATTTGAATTTCCCTGATGGCTAATGATTTTGAACATTTTTTCATGTGTCTGTTAGCCATTTGTATGTCTTCATTGGAAAAGTGTCTGTTCATATCTTCTGCCCATTTTATGATTTGTTTATTTGTTTCTCGTGTATTGAGTTTGAGAAGTTCTTTGTAGATCTTGGATACCAGTCCTTTATCTGTGGTGTCCTTTGCAAATATATTCTCCCATTCCGTGGGCTGTCTCTTAGTTTTTTTGACTGTTTCCTTGGCTGTGCAGAAGCTCTTTATCCTGATAAAGTCCCATAAGTTCATTTTATCTTTTATTTCTCTTGCCTTTGGAGATGTGTCGTGAAAAAGGTTGCTCTGGCCGATGTCATAGAAGTTGTTGCCTATGTTCTCCTCTAGAATTTTGATGGATTCCTGTCTCACATTGAGGTCTTTCATCCATTTGGAGTTTATTTTTGTGTATGGTGTGAGAGAGTGGTCAAGTTTCATTCTTTTGCATGTAGCTGTCCAATTTTCCCAGCACCATTTATTGAAGAGACTGTCTTTTTTCCACCGGATGTTTTTTCCTGCTTTATCAAAGATTAGTTGCCCAAAGAGCCGAGGGTCCATTTCTGGGTTCTCTATTCTGTTCCATTGGTCGATGTGTCTGTTTTTGTGCCAGTACCATGCTGTCTTTGTGATCACAGCTTTGTAGTACAGCTCGAAATCCGGCATTGTGATGCCCCCAGCTTTGTTTTTCCTTTTCAACAGTTCCTTGGAGATTCGGGGCCTTTTCTGGTTCCATACAAATTTAAGGACTATTTGTTCCAGTTCTTTGAAAAATGTCCTCGGTATTTTGATCGGGATAGCATTGAAAGTGTAGATTGCTCTGGGTAGTATGGACATTTTAACTATGTTAATTCTTCCAATCCATGAGCATGGAATATTTTTCCATCTTTTTATGTCTTCCTCAATATCTTTCAAAAGTGATCTATAGTTTCTAGCATATAGGTCCTTTACGTCTCTGGTTAAGTTAATTCCAAGGTAACGCATGGTTTTTGGTGTTATTGTAAATGGGATGGATTCCCTAATTTCTCTTTCTTCAGTCTCGTTATTCGTGTATAGAAATGCAACTGATTTCTGGGCATTGATTTTGTATCCTGCCACCTTACTGAATTGTTCTATAACTTCTAATAGTTTGGGAGTGGATTCCTTTGGGTTTTCCATATAGAGTATCATGTCATCTGCAAAGAGAGACAGTTTGACTTCTTCTTTGCCGATTTGGATACCTTTGATCCCTTTTTGTCTTCTGATTGCTGTTGCAAGGACTTCTAGTACTATGTTGAATAATAGTGGCGAGAGTGGGCATCCTTGTCGTGTTCCTGATCTTAAGGGAAAGGCTTCCAGCTTTTCCCCATTGAGAATAATGCTTGCAGTAGGCTTTTCATAGATGGCTTTTATGAGATTGAGAAATGTACCCTCTATTCCTACACTCTGAAGGGTTTTAATCAGGAAAGGATGCTGTATTTTGTCAAATGCTTTTTCTGCATCAATTGAGAGGATCATATGGTTCTTGAGTCTTTTCTTGTTGATATGATGTATCACATTGTGATTTGCGAGTGTTGAACCATCAGCTAAGCAGAGCCTTAACACTGGAACTTTATTATAGAATAACAGACATCTTTGCTCTTAAAAGTAAATGTTTTCTAATTTCTCTTCTACTTGGAACGTATCTTCCAGCTGCGTACGGAGGTCCTTTGCCTTTTAGCCTCTGCCGACACCCTCGTCCCACTGCTTAAACTTCTATTTTCCCTTATGCAGAGCATTCTAGCCACCAGTTCATCTGATTCAGGCTCCAGGAAATACTCAGAAAGCCTCACAGTCTTAACCAAATACAGCAATCACAGAATATTTTTTAAAAAATCAGTTACTTTCCTTAAATACATCCATAAATCATTCCCTTCTCTTTTCCAAGATATAGGAAAATATATTATTTTATTTTATATCCTGGTATGATGGGATTCACTGAATTATCTAAGGAAGATTACAGATAGAACTAGTCCAAAACGCAGCTCTTCTCCTGAAGATTCAGGCAGGACAGGTTTTATGAAACAGGTGAATAAATTGGCAAAGCCATTTCAGTAATAACTGTGATATGGGACTAGAATGGGGTCATCTATATCATACTCACATTCTACAAAAATAAAACAAAATCAAGTTAAGTGACATCAAAAATAACACAAAACAAAAATCTCAGAGAAAAAAGAAAGCCAGAGAGACCGAGAAAGGAAAACAGCTCAGTGGGAAAATGTCCAATTGTAGATAAGCGTCTCAGTTTTGATTCTCATTGTAAATTCCAGTCTCAGTTTTGAACGAAACTCTTGGGAGGTGGGTCTGATCTTCTCTTTGGAACCAGAGCCATTTTTTAAAAATCGCTTATTCTAAGGGTCATCAGCTTTCAATGAACTTTTGCAAATATTTCACATCTAAAGCACACGGTCATCTTTCAAAGTCGAAGTTTGGGAATATTTCTAACTATGTCTATATAGTATTTTTTTTCTTTTCTTTTCATAGTAGTCTTAGTAAACTAACTAGAAAAGGACTTTTTAATTTTATTTAGAGGTGTGTGTGTGTGTGTGTGTGTGTGTGTGTGTGTGTGTGTCTCTAAAGGAGAGAGCGAGAACACCCTCCTAAGAAGTTTTTGGAAATGTACCAGAATTTGGGCTCTTCGTTCAAAATCTGTGTGTGCCACGTAGGTACTTCAAAAATGCCAAAAATGAAACAGAAAGTTCATCCTTATATTCACTTCTTCCTGAACATAACAGGAGTACTAAACTTATCATAGTTCGTTAAAACAAGATTCAGTTCGGATTCAGTTCTGAAACGTCTGGTAGCACCCTAGTTCACATTAGTGTACTAGCTTGTAAGTTATAATACCTTCATCTTGGCACTAATATTCTCTTGTTTATCCTAATTAAGTAACAGCTCAGCTATCACTTTAAAATAATTCTTCAAAGATTAATGAGTAATTAATCATAAGTGTATGTATTTAGAGAAACAACATCAGTTCAACGACCATGTGATGATGAGCAAGGATGCATTAAGCCCCAAGCGTTCTTCATACAAATGAGATTTAAACTACGGAGAAGATGCTGCTTTGGGTACAAGTGCTGTCTCTGTGTCACTGGCGTGGATCCTCACCAACGGTCATGCGCTGCTGCTATTTTATGTACAACTGGAGTCTTGAAGGATGAGTTAGAACTCGACAGAAAAATGTCGGTTTGTGTAAAGACATGGGACAGGAAGGCACAATTCACAGATGGATTTGTGCTGGTCCATCTACGTTCTATCACCCGGTGTGTCTTTGCAGAAGGGCAGCCAGGATCGTGGGAAGGAGGGGGATTCATCTCTGACCTCAGAGCAAAGTGAAGCTAATTGACCACACGTGGTAGAACCATAGCCGGACCTTATCACCATGGTGACAACCAATTGAGTTAGCTGGCCACAGCTGTTCTGGTAAATACTGACACACTCATAGTCATCCAAGATTATTTAAAGTCTATTTTAATAGCAACCACACACTCTATGCTGTCACCCGCCAACCTCGCAGAGTGTCTAGGGTTAGTAACATTGTACAGAGCAGGAGATTAAAAGTGCATTCTTTCTTGCTCAGAATATTAAACATAAAACAGATGGTTAAAGGCATTGCCTATCTCCATAAATGGACAATTTTATTACATAAAATATTTAATGTTAGTGTATACTGTTGCATTCCTTATTGATATTTTAAAATAACACACGCTGATAATACTTGATAATGGAAGCAACAAAGAACATTAAAGAAGAATGGATACAGAAAGAGCCATGCTTATTGGTGAGAACATCCATGAGTGGTGGATACCGGAAGACGTTGTTGTACTGACACGGAGGAGAGGGCCCCTCACAGGTGGTCAGAGAGCCATGGAGACCCCCTGGGGACAGAGCCCAGGTTTCCCAGTCAGGGCGGCAGCAGGAGGAAGAAGCTCCTCAAAGAACATCAGACTCTTCAAGGTCAAGGTGAGTTCAGCCAAGCTATTAGCAATGGTGGAGATGGTGGAATGAATTGGAGTCTGGAAGAGCACCAAGAAAAACGATAAATGCTTATCCTGAAAATTATCCCAGGCCAAACCCTAACTTTCTGGGAAAAAAAAAAAGGAAAGGAAAGGAAAGGAAAAGGCAATGACATAGAGGCTGAAAAACAGAATTTGCACAGTTTTCTTTATTCTATGGAGCCTAGGATTGAGAGCCCTAAGACAGCCGAATCGAACCTCATTCTAGATCCAACACACGTACGATAAAGCTGGACTGCCCCCCTCTGCTGTGGCCGGAGGTGTGGGTCACTGGAAGTCAGCCTAAGGGGGGCCAGCTCACTGCTGTTTAAGACGGAATGGTCCCGGGTCAATGGGACATTTGGTAAAACACGGTCACGTGATCATTCACTCAGCAGACACAGACAGAAAAGAGCTCACATTCTCTGGAAACAAACAAGTCAAAGTCAAACATGAGGCTGTTTCATACACCAATGGCCTTTCATAAGTCATGTTTCCTATGCCATCAAGAATCGTGACATATCCGGAGTACCATGAGGCTTACAAACAAGGGGAACATAGCTCAGTGGTTTGCTGGTTCTGGGACTGGAGCTAGTGAACAGGGCTTTACAAACCACCATTATGAATATCTTTGAGGATTTATAGGGAAGAAGGAGAGAGTGTGGAGGACGAGGTAAGAGGACAGAGAAAGGCAAGTCAGAAAAAGGAACCAAATGGAAATTCAACATCACAAGATTATGATATCTGAATTAAAACTATAATTGGACAGTCTCCACCACAGAAGGTGGAATGCTGCGGAAAGATGAGTAAACTTGAACAGAGATCTCTAGATAGAAACTCTCTAAACTGAAGCCCAGAAAACACAGATGAACACAAGCTGGCCGTGTGACATATCAGGAGGTCTAATGCACATGTGCTCAGAACATCAGAAGGAAAGAAGAGGGACAGGAGCACAGTCATTTCAAGAAAAAATGGGCAAAATGTCCCAAATTTGATGAAAAACAACCTATGCATATAAGACGCTCAACAAACCCAAGTGGAGGATATGCAAAGAAATGCACACCTATGCACACCATGAACTGTGCAAGATAAAGGAGAAGTAGGAGACTGTACAGACAGCAGGAGGAAAAGCCCTTACATACAAGACCAACGGTGAGCAGGACAAGTGAGAGAAAATGTCTCTAAGGCTCCATCACCGGCCCATCCCATTCCCCCACCCTCCTCCCCCTGAAGCCCTCAGTTTGTTTCCCAGAGTCCATAGTCTCTCATGTTTCATTCCCCCTTCTGATTACCCCCCTTTCTTTATCCCTTTCTTTCCCCTACCGATCATCCTAGTTCTTATGTTCCATAGATGAGAGAAATCATATGATAATTGTCTTTCTCTGCTTGACTTATTTCACTTAGCATTATCTCCTCCAGTGCCGTCCATGTTGCAGCAAATGTTGAGAATTCGTTCTTTCTGATAGCTGAGTAATATTCCATTGTATATATGGACCACAGCTTCTTAATCCAGTCATCTGTTGAAGGGCATCTCGGCTCCTTCCACGATTTAGCTGTTGTGGACAACGCAGCTATGAACACTGGGGTGCATATGGCCCTTCTCTTCACTACGTCTGTATCTTAAGGAGGGCACGTGTTGCATGGTGCACTGGGTGTTATATGCAAGTAATGAATCATGGAACTTTACATCAAAAACTAGGGATGTACTGTATGGTGACTAACATAATATAATAAAAAATTATCATTAAAAAAAAAGAACAGAGGAACACCACCTGGGAAGCAGTAGGTACCAGGGATGGAGGCCGAGGTGCCTATTAGCAGGAGAGGAGCGTGGGGTCCACAGGTGTCCTGCCACTGTCCCAGCCTGGGGCTCTGAGTGAAGAGGCTCTCTAAAGGCCTGAGATATAAGGAAGCCACTTCTGACTTTGTGCGCACGAAGAGAAAACTGTGTTCTTGTGAACTTATGTGGCTCTGATTTCTGACACTAAATGGATTTCTGTGCCTTGCGCTAACAGATGGCTGAAAGCTGCAGCCGGAGAGCCTGGGCTCTGGAGCGAGGTCACTGGCATCTCCAAAGGTCACACAAGTGGTTGGCTTTGTCGAAATACAAGTGGGGTCCCTGCCTGATTGTGTCAGATTTCACGGGTGAGAGGAGGGGTGAGCGCTCGCTGAGTCAGAATGCTCTGCTGCTATTTGAAGTCATAACAACGCAGCACTGGCAGCAGTGACTGTTCGTCCCCCGCTTCCGGGAATCCGTAGGTGCAGGCCCCCTCTCCGGGTCTGCTTCCCCGCCTGCCCTAAGCAAAGCCACCTCAGCCTCGGTCTGAAGTGTCCTGATGGTGAAGTCCTTTCAGGAGATGTAAGGGATTGGAAGAATGGGAACCCCTGGAAGCCAGGCACTGTTGTTTCATGGTGAGATCCACAACGCTGGGGACAGCCCCCAGCACACAGTAGGACGGCAGGTCCCCTGAGTGCTTCTCACCCGACAAATGACTGCTGTGTACATGTGTGGTCTTCCCTGGGCAGTGAGGCTGGGACCCGGCAAGGCCGTCCTCGTCCTTGATCTGACTCGGTGTTAAAGGCTTACAAACGGGCCGGTTCTCTATGTCGACACTTACTGAATGCAGCGCGTCGCCAGGCTCGAGCACCTTGCAGTTTCTCGTTACCGTTTGAACAACTGGGGGACTTACAAATACAGATTTTCCACCGACTGCCAGATTGTTTTGGATCTCACAGTGGACACTTGGCTCAGATGTAGGAGAGTGGGTAAATTTAGAAACACATCTACAAATGCACTTTGCAGAGGAGTCTTTACTGGGGGAGCAGGGGTGCTCGCCGGCCTGCTCGAGCACGCGCAGGACCAAACGGCGGCTCCTGAGAAGGGAGTGTGCGGGTGTGTCCTCGCCGGCAGTCACCCCTCCGGGCCCCGGTCTTGCGATGACAAACGTGCTATTGGCTCTCGACTAACAGCAGACACTCATCCAAAACGATCCCCTTAAATACACTCGAAAAGTACAAACCACCCAACTCTTCTCCCAGCGGCCTTGAGCGGTTTACTTGACAGTGCGCGGTGTCGGTCTCAAGCCCGTGTTCACCGCGCATTCTCTGCTGTCATCGTGAAGGCGCCATGGGCTGAATCGAGAGAACATTCCACCCGGGAGGGTCAGAGCCTCCTGGAGAGCTCAACCCTTCTGGAAGATATGAGGGTGGCGATATTCCGTTCTCCAGGGCTAGTGTTCATCCAGATGGCAAGTTTTCCTCAATGTAATCCAAAATGACACATCCAATTCCCTATCCCAACTCTTGAGTTTTTCCAGGGAAAAATGTGGCTTTGCCCTGCTTCTAGCAAGTTAGGGTTTCAGTGCTCTCGCTTTGCTAGCGCATCTGAAAACATATGGACATTTTTGGCAAAAAAGAAAAAGAGAAAAAAAAAGCCATTTCTGATTCATTTGGCTAAAGCATGAATTTTTCCAAATACAGTAAAAACTCTTTTATGAAATACTTTCTTCTACCATGGATTCCATTTGACCACGGAGGAAGCTTTTTCTCCGGGTGCACAGGATTTATTCCTGACCCCGTGCTGTGATCTGTTCCTCTGATAGGAGAGTCCATCTCCCACTGCCTGGAAGGAACCTCTGACCCTCCCAAGAAGGACCCTGCCCTCTCCTCCTGGGGGGACAGAGGCCCAGGAGTGGGAGAGCTCAGGATGGATCAGGAAAGACGTCTGCTGCCCTAAGGGCTGTTCAGGAGCGGTTGAGGGATGGCAAGTGTGTAGGAAGGAGGGGCAAGCTTCCAACCCAAACTGTCCTGTGTCAAACTGGAAGGTGTTTACGGAGCAGTAACTAGGGACTCACTGGGGACACCTAAGAAGGAATAGGGTGACAGGTGGTGCGTGGCAAGCAAGGCCATTCCTGTTTTGTGTCTGCTGAAACCGGGCAGGCCGCCACGGGATCCAGGGAGAGGCGTGTGGTCTCCGGAAAGATGGTCTGAATCAAAATACTAAAGCATATCAGAAGTGAAGCCTGTTACTCCTTCGAGGACCGTATGGAGAGCTGGGGATGTGACGGGTTTGGACTCGGGCTACAAACACCGGCCTCTCAGCCGTGAAGACCAGCTGAGGTCTCCACACCCAGCTCGTCCTGGTCCGTGGACGCCGCTGTGTCTGGCTAAGTCAACCCACTTCTCCAGTCCCCCTCAGCCTGATTGCAGAGACGGTGCCTCTGTGTTCTCACCAATGGAGCCCAGAAGTAAAGAGCTCAAGTCACTTTGGATTAAAAACATGTGGAGACACAGACACTCCAAAGAGAAGTGGCTCCTTCGGACCGGACACCAGCTGTAAACCGGGGACCCGTAGGCCTTTCCTCCAGACGGTCAGAAGCAGGGTGACTAGCCTCAGGATGTGTGGCCCCAGGCCAAGCTCACGGACCCACCTCAGCTCAGAGACGTCCCCAGTGGGCACCAGAGGCTTCACGGCTGCGCATTAGGGAAGCACAGAGCGGCAACGGTGTGGCGGGCCTGTCTGTGCCCTCTGCCTCCACAGGTGGCCTGTCTGCTGGGGGGGCTGCAGGAGCGTGTGACCCAGTGCGGGGGGAGGACATCCGTGCAAGGACGTGCCAGTGTGGGCATCAGGGTCCGGGCATTTGGACATGGGTCTCCACACCAGGGGGCTGCCGTCCAAGGAACAGAGGGGGGACCTGGGGCTTGAGGGGGTTCATGTGGGGACAGAGCAGAAGCCACACGGAGACTGAACGCATAATGGGTACACACATCAGAGGAAGCAGCTATGGACACAGAAACCAGGAGGGGAAGAATCCAGAAGGAGCCCTGGGCGAGCGTCCGTGTGAGCTCAGAGATTTCAGTAACACACGCGAGCAGGTATGCAGGTACCTGCGTGTGCATTTACAGATGTACGTGTGTGCACACATTAAATGCTCTCTTGATGGAAAAGCCGGGAGCAGCCACGTGCCGGTGAACGTGAGCACAGTGGCCCCGTGACCTGCGCTTCTGCAGCCATCCTTCGAGAGAAAGAGGTAGGGCATCCAGAGCAGGGACTCCAGCCCTGAGGAAGGAAGGGGCCAGGAAACGAGGACGTGCTCACACGAGGATGAATGAGACACACCACGGTCCCTGGATGTCCACCTCAGGCCGGGACATTGCTTCCACCTGGCTGAAGAAGAAAGGCGCAAAAACGCACGAAACTAGGTGTTTAAGACCCTGAAAATGAGGCCACACAGGAGAAGCGTCCCACAGAGATGGAGCTGCTTGCCTGACAGCTTCCTGGCCAGGCTGGACTCGGTCCCAGGCCGCGCCCTCCGAGCCAGGCGTCGGTGGGAGAGGAGGCGGCTCAGTCCGCTGGCGGAGGGCAGCGAGGGGGGCGCCGCACAGAGACCCCAGACCGAGGCCCGCCCGCACGCTCCGCGGGCTGCTGAGCAGGGAGACGGTGGCATCGGGGAGCCCACCCTGCAAAGGTCAAAAACAAAAGCCTTGAGAGGACCAGATGGAGGGAATCTCAGTCACATTGTTGTATTTACAAGAATATTTAAAACAGAAAATAATTTGCTGCAGGGCTTTTCAGTAGGTGAAATGTTTGATCGCGATTACGTGGAGTAGATAAGGAAAAGACACACCTCATGCTGGGCAGGAAAGGGCCCGTCCCCAGAAGGCGGGTGCTGTTAGTTCTGGATAAACCCTAGCAACCATCACGTGACGCCACAAACCATTAAAAACGAAAAGGTAAATAAGGAACAAATGGAGCAAGGAGAAAAAACGTTGTAAGAGGATAGATTTAAGGCCAAACCTATAAAACATCACAGTAAATTCAGTTTAAATGCTTTAAACGCACGAAGTAAAAGGCAAAGATGGTCGGATCAGATAAATTTAAAAACTTAGGTCCGGCTATCTGCTGCTGCAGGAAACCCACTTTAACCATAATGACCCGGGGGTGCCTGTGGGCGGCTCAGTCGGTTAAGCTACCGGCTCTAGATTTTGGCTCAGGCCCTGAGATCGTGACCTGGGCTGAAATCAGGGGTCAGTGTGCTGTTGGGCTCCGCGCTTGGGGAAGCGTCTGCTTGAGTCTCTCCCTCCCTCTGCCCCTCCCCTCACGCTCTCTCTCAAATAAATAAATAAATAAATCTGTAGGCGTAATCACGCAGTCCACGGGGAGTAGGAGGGTTAACCGCGCTCGCCGTGCTGCCGTCAGTCGGAGGACGCTGGAGGACAGCGGTAACGTGCACGAGGATGCTCGGACCTCGCGCCTCACCGGGGTGAAAGGCCGGGCAGAACGAGCAGGCGGGGTGGGCAGGCACGCACGGAGGGGGCCTGGGCACCGTGCCAGCCGCTGGGCCTCGAGGGCCTGCCCGAGACGCTGCGCCACGGCCGCTCCCGCCGGGGCTCAGAACAGCGGCGAGGACAGCTCCCTTCATCACTGTGCCGAACGTCCCAGCGGCTGGTCGGGTAGGAAGAGAGGGAAGTGGCACCCAGACTGGAAAGGAAAAAGTAAAATTCTCTGTATTTACAAATAAGACGATTATCTCTGCAGATATCCTATGGAATCCACAGAAATGCACCTATAATACATGAGTATGAAATAGGTGAAGGATGTAAAATAAATACATAAAATTAGATGCTAGCGACGGACAGCCAGAAACTGAAATCGAATGCACATATGCACTGTAACACTTTATAACGACACTGCAGAATAAAACACTCCGGGACACATCTGTGAGCAGATGTGCAGTATCTGTGTGCTTGCTGAGGAAATTAAAGAACAGATAAATGAAAAATCCTAACACATTAATGATGCTGAAGGCTCAATATTGTTAAATTCTTCCCAAATTAGTCTATAAGGTCAAGTCAACGCAATTTCAATCAAAATCCTGGAAGGCTTTTTTTTGGTAGAAACTAAAAACTTATCTTAAACTTTATTTGGAAATGCAAAGTATCCAAATTAGCCACATAGCTTTAAAGAAGGACAACATAAATGCAAGATTTAGCCTGCTTGCTATAAAGATCTGGTAAACAAAACAGCGTGATGTTGTCGCAGGGTAAATAGAATATACACGGTCCAGGAATAGACCACATATATGCTGTCTACAGATTTTCTAAGATGCAAAGATAAGGTAGTGAAGGAAAAAAAAGCCTTGCAACCAATGTTGCTGGAACAATTTATCTCCTGCAAAAATTAATTTGCATCTGTGTCTCACACTATGCCAAAAATATACCTCAAAATAGACTGTAGCCATAATGTAAAATACAAGACTATAAAAGTTCTAGTAAAAAATCACTGGAGAAAATCTTTGTGACCTTGAGTTAGGTAAAGGTATCTAAAATTTGAGAGCAAAAGCAGGATCCATAAAAGACAAGAATTCAGTTCGTTCAGTTGGACGCCATCAAAATGAAAAGCGTGCTTGTCGAGACAGGAGTAAGAGTGACAACAGACGTCACAGACCGGGAGAGAACATTTGCAGATCACATCTCTGAGCAAAGGCTTACACGGTCAATAAAAAAAAGGACTCCCAAAGGCATTAGTAAGAAATCAAACAACCAAATGCCAAATGGGTGAAAGGTTTGAACAGATGAGCCACCAAAGAAGAGAGATGGGTGGAAACGGAGTGCACAAAAGACAACGTGGTCAGCCTTGGAGGGAGTGGAATGAGGATCCCTGCAGGTCTGCCGACCGGCTGCAGCAGAAAGCCTGACCACGCCAAGTGCTGGTGAAGACAAGTGGAAGGACACCCACGTGCGGGTGCTGCCTTCAAGCCTGCCTGGCTCCGGGACAGTGGTCTTCAGCGGACAAGCAGCCCTACTTAAACACCGCGAATGGGACAAGAGCCACTGCTCTCTGCCGAGCTATGATTTGCAGAGAAGGGGCACTCTGCTGTGTCCACGTCCATTTGAGGCGCAGGACTGCTTCTGTTAAGTAAGGAAAACATCCATCCTTCCTTTTCTTTCTTTTTTTTTTTTTTTTAAAGATTTTATTTATTTATTCGACAGAGATAGAGACAGCCAGCCAGAGAGGGAACACAAGCAGGGGGAGTGGGAGAGGAAGAAGCAGGCTCATAGCAGAGGAGCCTGATGTGGGGCTCGATCCCATAATGCCGGGATCATGCCCTGAGCCGAAGGCAGACGCCCAACCGCTGTGCCACCCAGGCGCCCCCCATCCTTCTTTTTCAAACGAACTTCTCAGCTTCATGCCCAAAAGCGTCGCGTTGCAACAGTAGAGACTGGGTAACTTCCCTAAGTCATGGGCTTCTGAAGCCTTGGAACAGCTGGTTCAGGGGGTGGACAGATGCAGGACCTTCTCCGTTAACCACCACACGAGAAGCTGGAGCTCACATTAGCAGCTCACTGTGCCGAAACGAGAGTTAATTATGACCCGTGGCTCCTCCACGTGAGATGGAAACCATATGTGCTTACGGTTTCTTGTTGAAGTTGCAGGTGAGAAATTTAAAATCTCCTTTTCTTAAGCTGCCTCTGTCTCGGAGAGCAGCAGGCCTGGGAGGGACGTCAAGGGCCCTGCATGGAGGGTGCACGGCAAGCCAGGCCTCGCCTAGGAATTCACCGCACTAATTAGTCATCACAAGAGGCCTGCAAGTCCTCAACCGCTGCCTCTATTTCATAAATGAGGAATTTGAGGGTCAGAGACCTCAAGCCACTTGTCCAAGATTCAAGAGTGAATCTGAAGATTAAACCAATATTTTCTGATGTGCGTCAGAACATTCCCCACACTCCTGTGGTTCTATATTTAGACTGAGTGAAAGAGGTCTGGGAAATGCATTAACCCATTTGGAGACAAGTTTGGTACGTTCTCACTTGTCCTAGAGGGTCAGGGAACAACCACAAGACGTGGAATTGCGGGGTGGGGGGAGCACCAGGAAACCCGTAGCCTCCACGTAACCCCTTCATCCCCTCTTTAATTTCTCCTACTGGTATTTCTATAAAGTTTGTTTCCCCAGTAAAACTGTAATTCTTAGGACATGCATGGATTTAAACATTTTGCCTCCCAAAGAAAAATCTGCTTCCCGTGCGTATACTTAATAAATATTATCATGGGTCCTCTTCAAGGTGCTCTGTGAGGAGCGTTTATGTCCTTTTA
>NC_048227.1:109392638-109413917 GCF_002007445.2 Ailuropoda melanoleuca | reverse complement strand
TTTTTTTTTTTTTTAAAGATTTTATTTATTTATTCGACAGAGATAGAGACAGCCAGCCAGAGAGGGAACACAAGCAGGGGGAGTGGGAGAGGAAGAAGCAGGCTCATAGCAGAGGAGCCTGATGTGGGGCTCGATCCCATAATGCCGGGATCATGCCCTGAGCCGAAGGCAGACGCCCAACCGCTGTGCCACCCAGGCGCCCCCCATCCTTCTTTTTCAAACGAACTTCTCAGCTTCATGCCCAAAAGCGTCGCGTTGCAACAGTAGAGACTGGGTAACTTCCCTAAGTCATGGGCTTCTGAAGCCTTGGAACAGCTGGTTCAGGGGGTGGACAGATGCAGGACCTTCTCTGTTAACCACCACACGAGAAGCTGGAGCTCACATTAGCAGCTCACTGTGCCGAAACGAGAGTTAATTATGACCCGTGGCTCCTCCACGTGAGATGGAAACCATATGTGCTTACGGTTTCTTGTTGAAGTTGCAGGTGAGAAATTTAAAATCTCCTTTTCTTAAGCTGCCTCTGTCTCGGAGAGCAGCAGGCCTGGGAGGGACGTCAAGGGCCCTGCATGGAGGGTGCACGGCAAGCCAGGCCTCGCCTAGGAATTCACCGCACTAATTAGTCATCACAAGAGGCCTGCAAGTCCTCAACCGCTGCCTCTATTTCATAAATGAGGAATTTGAGGGTCAGAGACCTCAAGCCACTTGTCCAAGATTCAAGAGTGAATCTGAAGATTAAACCAATATTTTCTGATGTGCGTCAGAACATTCCCCACACTCCTGTGGTTCTATATTTAGACTGAGTGAAAGAGGTCTGGGAAATGCATTAACCCATTTGGAGACAAGTTTGGTACGTTCTCACTTGTCCTAGAGGGTCAGGGAACAACCACAAGACGTGGAATTGCGGGGTGGGGGGAGCACCAGGAAACCCGTAGCCTCCACGTAACCCCTTCATCCCCTCTTTAATTTCTCCTACTGGTATTTCTATAAAGTTTGTTTCCCCAGTAAAACTGTAATTCTTAGGACATGCATGGATTTAAACATTTTGCCTCCCAAAGAAAAATCTGCTTCCCGTGCGTATACTTAATAAATATTATCATGGGTCCTCTTCAAGGTGCTCTGTGAGGAGCGTTTATGTCCTTTTACGTGTGATCAGGAATTGCTTCTCCTAATAAGCGTCTTCTCTTTCTCACCACGAAATGGAGTGTAAGTTAGTGTCTCTCTATCCCATGTTACTTCTCCGTTAGGCATTTTCACTTCCAGCAATTGGGCTTTTCAAAGAGATTTTATTTATGGACAAATTCTTTTCCAATGCTGTGTATTATTCTTTCTGATAATAGCAACTTGAGACTTTTCTTAAAAAGTGTTTCAAAGGTTTCATGAATTCAGTCAGTAACATGCTTAGGGCAAATACAAAGTTTGGAAAGATTTTTTAAAAAATCAGTCCAATGAAGACAAATGAACTATGATGCAGGCTATAAATGTCGGTGAACCTTGAGAACATGACACTAAGTGAGAGAGGCCAGAAACAAAGACCATGGATTATAAGATGACGTTTGTATGAAATGCTCAGAGTAGACAGATCTGCAGAGACGCAGAATAGATTAGTGGTCGAAGGGGCTGGAGGGGAGGGCTCTGGGGGGAGTGGAACGGATGCTCATGGGCATTGGCTCTTTAAGAATAAAAATGTTCCAAAGTTACATTGTGGTTGTGGTTGCAGAAGCCTGAGCGTATGCTAAAAACATTGACTTGGATGGCGTATGCATTATAGCTCAATGCTGCTATTAAAATATTGATGTGTGTGGTATGTGCAGTATATCTCAGTACTGCTATTAAATATTCAGTTACCCAAAAAGACATTACTCCATGTAATTTCAGTATTTTTGGATCTACTGGAAGTTCCTGAATGAGATCTAATAAGTAAGGTCTATTCAATACATTTCCATTGAATTTGAGTTTTACATAAATTTAAGTTAAATTTCTGAATTCTTTTCAAATTTTGTCAGGTCTTCAAAAAGTATGAATTCTAGTTCTTCAACTAATTGTGTGTCCTTGAGCAAGTTATGTAACCTTTCGAGCCTTGTATTCTTCATTTGCAAAAGAAGGCTAATGCCTCTAGCACCCCGCCCGTCACACAGATACGCCAACACACACGCTCGCAGGACCAACGCATGGAGCTTCCAGGGAAAGGCTTGTCAGGAAGACAGAAAAGAGAAATCTGCTTTTGCATACAACACACAATGACTGTGAGACGTGTACACACATGTATGCTATGAGAAGTAATCAGTAAACGAAAACAATAAAAAATGTATATTGTAGCTCCTTAAGAATCTTTGGGATTTAAGGTTTCTCCAGGGATGGTCAGAACACCCGGAACTCCACAACCCTTCTCTCTATAGAGATGAGTCTCAGAGAAAGCAAAATCATAACGGAAGGAATAAAAATAAAAAGCGACCCAATCCATGCCGTGAAAATCACCTAAATTAACAGTTTTGTGAGAATTATGTGTTGATTATCACTTCCACACAAGATGACACATTTTTGATGAAGCAAAGCTGAGTTTATCTGATTTACTGTCATACGAGAGATCCCACCTGGCAGTCTAACTTTACGGTGTCAGAAGGAGAAAGACCGTATCGGTCTCAGTGCCTGGGGCTGGACAGTTTGTGATGTGCTAACTTAGCGTTGGTGACACACTGAAGCAAGAGTTGTGACAGGAGTCTTCGTGTGAACGCTGCTACTTGACAAATGAGTGCCTTGCCCATGCTAGCGACTTTAGTTCAGATGAGCAAACTGTTCCTCTTGATAAACTGGTTTACAGGAATTTCTTAAAACAATCACTAATGCTGCCTCTAAAATGTCTCTGCAGGGTTGAGCAGAGATACGCTGGAAACCTACAGATTCATTACCAGACACCAGAAGAGCCTGGATGGCACCCGAGGGAAGTGAGAATAAACCTGAGTTGTTTAGATTGTAGGAGTCAACTGAACTATGAGACTGTTTAAACCAGAAAGCAGACCCATAACAAGAAGTGATGGGATGAGAAAGGCATATTACCGACAAGAACGTTAACAGGCATCATCGTTGAGAGGTAACTAGTGTCTGTTAACAATACAGAATCTTGCACAAGCAAAAAGTAATGAAAATCCACATAAAAATTGAGATTAAAAACATGCAGATTAAAACATGACAGTCTCTAGATCCAGCCTTCTGGAAAATACTCAGTGGATCCTGGTTGGAAACTATTTACTTCTTACAAATTTATCCTTCATCTGAAGGTCTTGGGGGTAAGGTGTCTTCTTCCCAAAATCATCTGTTCCACCCTAAAATTTCCTTGGGAAGGTGGTCCAAGGGATTCAGGACCAAACCCTCTGGCTCTTCATCTGGGAGACAAGTGCCAGGGGTCTAGGCTCTGGAGTCCAACTGCTCTGCTTGCGATTGTTGGCAACTGACGGAGTTGTTTCCAGCTTGGGTTCAAGTCCTGTTCTTTTCTTTTCACTTGTTCAATAAGACAAGATCTCCAAGTTCTAGTTAGTAGAAGCTTCTTTGGAGCATATGGGAGGAAAGGCAGACTGTAACCATTGGCTAGCAGACTGAGCATAACACACAGAACTCTTTGAAGGACTTTGCTTTGTGTGCCTGAAGTAAGGTCAAGTTGAAAATTGGGAGGTGAACCCCTTACATGATAGGGAAACCTGGACGAGCTCCTGTGGTGAGAGTTCATGGCTGCCGGAGGGTCATGAGCCTGACCGTTCTCCATCGAGGAGACTGAAGAGCACCGAGTATGCAGGTGGTGTGAACTCTGCAGACCGGTGGGCATCTCTAGCCAAGGAGGGTGGTGGGCGTCCACGTGACAGGTCGCATTCAGAGCTCTGTAATGACAGTCCAGCAACCATGGGGAGATTGACTTGTTCTGCGTGGAGTGAACCAATACGATCACATGTACTCACGTTGTTGCCTTTTTTACTGACAGTCCGTAGATCTCTGACAAGTCAAAGTTCCAATCAGTCCGAGAAAAATCAATGACCAGGATGTCATCAAACCTCGTAATCCCGAGTGATTCTATGCGACCCTCAAAGGAGCCCTGGGGCCCGGGCTCTGGTGCGTTTCCCATTTTCTCGGTTTTGCTACTAATCCACTCTCAGCAAGTTTAGTAAAATGTCCTCACCCATGCTGCCCGAGTGGCCCATCCAACCAGGTAATAGGTAATTTCATGTGTCTGCAAGGTTTCGCCTGAGATCCTCTGGCGCCACCACGCGGCTGACCTGACAGCCCCTCAGGTTGTCGTGACCTAATTCACTGCCAGACTCTTCCCACCATCTCTTCCAGAGTTCCACAGCCAACGCTGTGAGCTGGGTTATCATTTGTAATACAGTTAGATTAGTCTGTCAGAGTCTGCTTTCCATCTTGGCTCCCTTCAAGTCCTGGTGGATTTTTTTAACTTTGCATGCAATAAATTTTACTTGTGCATTTCTACGGCATTTGACGAATAGTAGTCATGTACCCAGCACCCAGCACCACAGGGACGATTCCACTGCTCCAAGCATTCCCCTGCTTGGCCTGTCTGTACTTAACGCCTTCCCAAACCCTGAGAAACCACTGATCTCCTTTCCATCCCTATATTTTTCGCCTCCTCCAGAATGCCATATAGATGGAAAAATGCAATCTGTAGTCCTGGGGTCTGGCTTCTCTCACTCACCAAAACGGAGCTGAGGCTCACGCAGCTTCCTGGATCAACTGCTCACTCCTTTTCAGAGCCTTGTTCTGCCGGGCGAGCAGACCGCTGCTTATCCAATCTCTGTTAAAGGACAACTTGGCTGTTTCCCATCCGAGGTGTTATAAAGTAGATAGAAAGGTTTATAAACAGCTTTTTGTGGGAATGTAAGTTTTCCATGCACTTAGGTGACGATGCAGCTCTCGGCTTTCTGGGCCGTGCGGTGAGCCCGTGTTGGTCGTCACAGGAAAGAGCAAGCTGTCATCCAGGCTGGCACTACTGCTTCCGCTGTCCCGCCAGCACAGACCTAGAGTGCCTGCGGCCCCACACCCGCACCAGCATTTGGCATTGGCACTTTGAAGAAAGTGGATTTTAGCAATACTTATTGCTGGGGGGGGGGTGCGGGGGAGAGGGAGAGGAAGGCAGAGAGGGAGGGAGAGGGACAGAGTTCTGGATACAAGTCCTTTATTAGATTTGTAATTGGCAAATCGTTTTTCCAAGTCCCAGGCTTATCTTTTCATGATATTTACAGTGTCTTTTGCAAAGCAAAAGTTTTTAAAAAATTTTTTTATTAAGTCAAATTTAACAAAATTTTCTTTTATGGTTCATGCTTTTGCTATGACACATATCTACGAACTCATCCCCAGAACCAAGGCCATGCAGATTTCCTCTGGTGCTTTGTTTTGGAAGTTTTGTAATTTTTCATTTTACATTTAGGTCTATCATTCATTGGGAATTATTGTTTGTATTTTGGGCAAAATACGGGTCCATTTTTTTGGTTTTTTTGCATGTGAACGTTTGAGCATTCCAACAGCAAGAATTGGGAGCCCAGCCTTCTCAGCAGAGCATGCCTTCGCGCCTGTGCGGAGGTCCCTCGCCGCCGCCGTGGGTGTGCAGCCCCGCCTGGGCCCTCCCACCGCAGACCCCCGCCCGTCACCACCGCAGCCGTGTAGCGAGCCCCACGCGGGCCCTACGACGTCGCCGCTTCTTCGCTTGCTGCCTCTCAGAGTTCTTGTGGCTACTGTAGCTCTTTGCCTTGCTTTATGAGTTTCCGATTCGGTTTGTTGTCTCCAGAACAGCCGTGCTGGAATTTGACTGAGATTGTACTGACCCAGTTGGGGGGAACTGGGAAAATGGACATCTTTGAAATGCTGAGTCTTCTAATCCGATGCAAGGCTTTGCTCCATTTACCGAGATCCTTTGTATTTCTTTCACAGCGTTCTGTGTTTTCAGGGTAGATGCCCCACCTATTTTGTGATATTCATATCCACGTACTCCATTTGTTTTGGTGCTATTGTAAATGGTATTTTTAAAATTCAAGTTCTAAATGTTCATTGTTGTCCATGGAAATATGTTTAATTTTCCTGTAATTTTTAATATTACTGATTTTAAATGGTTCCTATATTCTAATACATACATTTTATAATCTAAATTTCCCTCCAAGCACTGGGTTAGTTACATCCTGCAAGTTTTCCAATGTATTTTTATTCAGTTTAAAATAGTTTTAATTTATTGTGGGATTTCTCTTTTGACCCAAGGGTATGTAGTCATGTACTCTTGGGTGTCCATATCTTTAGGGATTTTCCAAATATAATTTTGGTTTTTATTTCCAGTCAGTTTTGTTATATCTGAGAACATATTTGTGTGTTTTCTATTATTTTACCAGCTTTAGGATTAGATTAATGGCCCAGAACATCATTTATCTTGGTGAATTTTTCAACTTGAGAAAAATGCATTTCCTTGCTGTCAGGTGGGGTCATCTACGAATGTCAATATTGTCAAGCTGGTCAGCAGTATTTATAGAAAAACCATAGGAGAAAGGATTAATGAGATTCTGTTCAGTAAAATTTTCCTAAAGAGGACATAAAAACATAAAATATGAATGAAACCATCAAAATTATGAACTTTGACCCTTCAAAACATCATTAAAAGTTATGCCACAGACTGAGAAAAAATACTTGTGAAACAAATATCTGACAAAGAGCCTTTTCCCCCTAAATATATAAATAACTTATAATGAAATGGTGACAAACAACCCAGTGCAAATACGGGCAAGGATTTTAAAGGACATCTCAGCAACAGGGAGACCACGGCTGGCAGAGGGCAGGTGAGGAAACCGTCTGCAGACGTCAGCACTGGAAACGCCGACTGAAACCACCAAGCAGGGCACTGCTCAGCCGCCGGAAGGCCTGGCATTCCACACTGAGGCCACAGGGCCGTGGGCGAGGCTGGAGACCGCCTGGAGGCTTATGCGCTCCTGGTGCGAGCAGAAAACCACTTCAGAAAGCAGCTGAGCGAATTCATAAAATAAACGTGCACCCACCGTATGACCCAGTCATTTCACTCCTGGAATACAGACATCTGAAACACACACTTTTGGGTACGTTTGTTTGCAGCTCACCACGCCGGAAAGGACCTCACATCCGGGAGCAGGTGCTGATGGCGGAGCTCTGGCCGTGAGCCCTTCCCGCCTGGCAAGCAGGGACCCCGGGCTGCAACGCACCCTGCGGACAGAGGAAGCCGGGCAGTGGGGAAGAGTGTACACTCCCCGTCTCCATCTGCATGACATTCTAGAACATGCAGACTCGTCCACAATGACAGAAATCCAGCGGATGACTGCCCGGGGCAAGGGTGGACTCCAGGAACATGGGAGACCTTCGAGTGGATGGGACGGACCACTCACCTCCCAGGGGGTGACGATAATCCACCAGGAGACAAAGAGAAGAATTCAATTATGGGGCTGTGTAAGTGCTCGGAGGGAAACCCCATTGTCTGGTCTGGCAATGTCATTGCCCCATCCAGCTCCTGGCCACGGGGAGTGCTCGGGGAGTGCGCCCAACACCACCGAGACTGAAAGTCCATAAGAGGAAGCCCTGAGCCAGGGGTTCTGTCCGGCAACAGCAGCGACTGCCCAGCCGCAGAGGGACCGCACCCCCTCGCTGACCCATGCTCAGGTCAGCCTGCCCTCGCTGCCCGGGACGCACTGAGCTGCACTAGCAATGGCTTTACGTTCAAAACCTCCCTGTGGCTTGGCTTGATTTTTGACATGACTTTGGGAGTGCAAAGTCTCTACCTGGTAGTGTTTGCACAACTCAAACATTTTATCTTTGGGGAGAATTGTTTTTCAGGAGCAACATTTCTTCCAGGAGCCAGAGAAGTCCCTGGAATAAAATGACCCTCGTCTCCCCCACCCAGCCTCTAATCCCAGCTGCACCTGCGCAGCGACACCCTCCAGGAGGATAGACCAAGCGGGAGGATGGGACAGGGATGGCCACCCCCTGTGAGCCTGACAGGGGGACTGTCCCCAGAGCCGTCCCTCACCCGCTATACCTCAGAGCCCACATGGAGCTTGTGGTGAGGTCTTCTGCGTGTCCAGAGGTCCTTAGCTGTGTGCCAGCTGCTGTAGGACTAAGCTGTGAGGACGTATGTTTGCCCACACAACGCGATTCCCCTGGAGTCAGCAACGGAAGGCAAGCACAGCAGCTGCACCTCGCCCTCTCGGTCGTTACTGAGAAGCCGAAGAACAGCGGAAATTAGCAAATATTTGTAATTGACACGTAATCACAACATGGCCCGTCACAGCCGGTGGACGCTGCTGAGCATCGCTGGGAGAAATCGGTGTAACACTGACGCGTAGATGACAGAAGCAGGACAGTTGCTGAGAGAGGCTCGCAGCTCCCAGTCCCGGAAGTCAGAAAAAGAACAGCAAGTGAACGCACAGGGAGAAGGAAGGGAACTGTGAACTAAGATGAGAAATGAGCAGATGGGAGTTTCCAGGGTCACCATTTTCCTAATTAAAGACCAACCAGCTCTTTTTTGACTCCGGTACTTCAGCGTTCCAGGCGCTGGTCAAGCTCTGAACACAAGGTGCACAGTCCACCGGGGAGTTAGACCAGCGCATCAGTAATTCGGCACAAGCACAGGAGAGCAACACTTCCAGGAGTGCAACAGTTTTCAGAAGGCTGAAAAGAAAGCAAGTCACGGGTGAGCCGCCCGACGGTCCGGCAGGTTTCGTGAGCAAGAGTCGGGGGCAGGTGCAGGGCCTCGCTCCGTGTGCGCGCCTGACCCTCGGCTGCGCGCAGGTGGGATGCCTGCGCCACAACTCCGAGGACCCCCTCCCATCTTCAAGAGCCAATGTGCAGTCATGTGATCTTCCTGTGACCACCCCCGCCCCCACGCCTCCCCGGCCCAGGAAGCTGGGCAAGCGCAGATGCAGACAGCGGAGGTGAGTAGCGGTCCGTGGTGGGTGGTTAGCACCGCGCGTGCAGCGCGGACCTGCTCCTGCCGCCACAGCCGTGAGTACCCGGGGTTCGGAAGGGGTCGGGAAGCCGTGGGCGGAGGAGCACGTCTGGGCCGCTGGAGATCCTTGGCTTGGGCCTGACCTCAGAGCGGCTGGGTGCTTGGGGAGGGACGCACCCACACGTGGAGCAGCTATAAAACTCAGGCAGGAAAGGAGTCCGAGGCACGGGGGCTCCTTCTTCACACCTGACATCCCAAGTCGCGCACATAGCATTGTTTCCTGTTGACACCGTTGCTCATTCGGTAACAGTCTCCGATTCGGCTGCCGTACACTTGCAGGACCGCTCCGTCCTAGCAGGTGCGCTGGCAGGTGCGGGGCAGGCAGCCCCACCCCCATGTGGGGCCTGTGGGCCTGTGGCCGTGTGAGCTCCCCTCCCTCGGAGCCCACCACGGGGCAGGGAGCGTCCAGCCTGCTTCCAGGGGGCCGAGGCCTTCCTCCCCAGCTCCGGGGCGGCAGCGGCAGGAAGCCAGGGCTAACCCAGCTCCGCGGCTGTTGTGAAATGCAAAGGCTCGGTTTTAGAATGTTTTTCAACATAAAGTCATGGGAATGGAAGTTCAAGCACCAAAACAAAGTTATATAAGAGGAATAATAAATTAAAGATGTCCAGCGGCAGCTGCAGGAGGAAAACAGGCCCACGCAGGCACCCCACCCCCCACTGGGGGCCACAGTCGGCCGAGGGTCGGTGAGCGCCTGCCTCCCGGACCTCGCAAATCACCACTGAAGCGTTTGGACAAGAGTTTAGATAAGCAGAGAGAATGAACTGTTTTAGCTCATTTTTTCGTAATTGGCTCAGCAAACAAAAGAAAAACACTGCAAGCATTTGCGGCCAAGGCTGTAGTGACCAGGGCAGTGATAACACTCACCATTGCCTCAGCTCTCGTGACTCAGGGAGGTCACAGCACGAAAGAGCTCAGGGGCCAACTCCAAAGAATGTGTGTTCAATTCCGTCCCCTCCCGTGCACCAATGTATGAAACTTATAGCTGCTTTGAGGCGATGACACATTCGGTTGTATGCTTCATGACATTTTAAAGGAGTAAGTTTTTCCAGTCCCTGCCCTGCCGCTGTGGACTCCTTGAGTCTCGGCAGTTTGCTCTCGCAGCCTCTGTTTACTCATTTCAAAAGGGAAATAAAAATAGTGCCCACCTCACAGGAATGGCATGCATATTTATGGAAATAATGCATCAAAAACATCTGGGCATGGTGCTTTCTAGTTGAAAGATCTTGGTAGACTGAGCTTTCTTGCAGGCTACGGCAGTGTCGAACAAGTCACTCACTTTTAAGTTGTAGGTTTAGTCTAATAAGCCAGGATGCAGGGGATCAAGAGTGTTGGGGTGGGAAGGGGGTATTGCAACTTTAAATGCAATGATTCAAACCTGGGACTGAAGGTGTCCCTGATGGTTGTGCTTGGAAAGTGCAGGGAGTGGTCCATGCAGATGCTGGCTGGTCTGGGCAGAGAGCAGATGCGCGGTATTGAGGTGAGAGCATGCAAGTAGGAAAGGGACTACCTGCCCAGAGTAGAGAGAACAGGGACACAGTAGGGAACAAGGGGCCCCAGCTAACTAGCTAACTGACCATTAACAACAATGGCATGTTCTATGAAGGTGTGGTCAGATCCAAGGTAAATCACCCTGTGTCAAGGTCTGAAGGGGTGAGGGGAAGGCACAGTTACTAACCAATGAGACCCAGGCTCCTGATGAGTCACTGGGCATCAGTAAAAACAGGTCCTGCCAACCCCTGATGGAGAGAAAGAAAGGGCAGTAGTCCACCTTTGCTCTTCTCCTCATCCTATTTCTGGTATCACCCATTTTAACCAAGCCAGAGGGAAAGGGACCCTATAGATACAGGTCATAAAGGTCCGCCTCCTGGGCACAAAAGGGCGAAGAGTGGGGAGTTGAACAAGACGGACAAGCAGAAAATATCCAACATTAGGAAGAAGAGAGGTTTTGGGGCGGGGAGGGGAGAGTACATAAAGTCTTGAAGATACTGCAATGGATTTTCCTCCAGAGAAGGGGAAGTCAGAGGAGCCCAAGTCGGGGAAGTGAGTATGTCTGACTTAACTTCCAGCAAGGTCATTCTGGCTCCCGCGTCAACAAGGTCAGAGGACGAGGCAGGGAGAGCAGTCGGGCCATCACACTAGTTAAATGTTAGACAATTATGAGATGTCCAGGATGGCTTGGAGTAGGCTGTCAGCACTGAAAATTCAGAGATGTGGTCAGATTCTTGAAATGCTCTAGTCGCAGCAGAGCTGGATTTGTTGATGGACTGGATCTGTGTGCTGAGGGAGAGAGGGGCCAGACGATGGCTCTGGGAGTGTGACCTGAGCACCTGGAAGGCAGATGTGCTCACTCACAAATGCGAGATGTCCCCAGGAGGGGTTGGCTTGGTTTGGGGAGAAGATAACAGTTCGGTTTGGACATATTCAGTTTGGACTATATCTATGTCCAAGCAGAGGTTTCAGTGAAGAATTTCCATACAATCCTGGAGTTTAAGGAAAAGGTTGGGTCTTGAGATATGAATCCTGGAATAATCAGCGAGATGGAAACTAAATCCCTAAGAGCTGGGAGAGCAGATGGATTTGTATGTAAGAGCGTATGCCTAGTGTACAGCTGGCACATTATAAGTCATTGATATTGTTCTTATTCTTAATTCTTTCTTTTCCTTCATTCTTCTGTTTTAGGATTTGTCCATTCTATTCCTTTGCTGAATTTTACCTTGACTTTGTGTAAGACTGTAGCTTAAACTATATCTTGGACAGAACTTCTGATCTGGATAAGATGGTATAGACTTGTTTCTTCCTGCTTTTGCCATGAAGGACAACTGGAAACCCTGGAAGTCATGCAGGAAGTGACCAGAGAACTGAGTTATGGCTAGAGAAAGGGAGGGTGGTTTGTTACCCCAGGACTGGAGGAAGAGAACAGCATAGGGCATCTTATATACTCACACTGATCTGAAGAATTTCCAGACCCCAAGCCTAACACCACAACAAAGTCGAGAGAGGCTGGTTCTTCCCCTGGTTCTGACAGCATCCCCTCCCCATGACATGCCAGGTGAGCAGGCTCTGCCAATGGCAAGGAGGATAGACTCAGAACCCTGCCAACAGCCAGAGGCCCCCTACCTCCTCACTGCCTGATGTTCCCCACTCCTACCAAGAATACAGGGCAGTATTGAGCCACTGGCAAGAGAGGCCTGCCATGCCAAGTGGCTCAGTCCTGGATACCCTAAGTCTCCAGGGCCTAAAGCTGTCCCCTCCTCACCAAGAGACAGAGGGGATCCAAGGGACACCAGCACAGGGGTCCTGTCACAACTAACACCCAGCTAGAAAAGTAACTTTGTTCCAGTGGATCTGAGGATTCTCATTCTCTCTGACATGCAAGTGGCAAACATCATCATTCCAGGAACCAGGACAACTCAGCTTGAATATGAAGGCAATCAATGGATGCTGAGACTGAGATGAGTCAGATTTTGGAATCATCTGACAAAGATCTTAAAGCATCTGTCATTTTTAAAAAATGCTTCAGAAAACTATTACAAATTCTCTTAAAACAAATGAAAAAAGAGAAAATGTCAGCAATGGGAGTTTTTAGGCCTTCAGTCTTGATTCTGTTACTAAGCTGCATCTATAAACTTCATAGGTACCAAGGCTATAATTCTCTGAACTTTTTGGCAGCAGAACCCTCTCCTCTATTTTTAATATAAAATCTTGCATAGAATTTTAGGATATAAGAAAGATAAGACTGGTGCTCTCTTTGGTTGAAGAGGATGAACAGACCCCCTTCTGTCTGTTTTTCTTGAGCTCTACCTGGGCACCTGCATAGTCGCTTCTCTGGTACACAAAATCCTTATATAATAATAAAAAATGATCTCAACTTGGTTTTATTCACATAGTGCTGAATTAGTAAACATTCCAAAAAGATTTTAAAGTGAAGGTAGTCAGAAGCAGCAGGGTTGGTTCTATGATTTAATATTGAGTTAGTGGCTGGCTTATGATAGCATGAACTCATACATGATAGACATTCTGTATGAATAAATAATTGTAGCTGGATATAAAGAAAAGAAAAGACAAAGTTGTCTCAGCAGAGACATAGAAGTTATACAACAGATCCAAATGGAAATTATAGAACTGACAAAACATAATGACAGAAATTAGAAACAAAAATCACTGGATGGGCAATAGTTGAGTGGCAATGACAGAGGATAGATTCAGGGATCTCAGGACAGAGAAATGGGATTCACCATCTGAACAGAGAAAAAAAGACTGAACAAAAAAGAGTAGTCTAGGGACCTGTGGGACTCTAATGGAATATCCGATGCTTGCATCATTAGCGTCCCAGAGGAGGAAGAGAGGAGGGCTGAAGGAATACCCAAGAAATAATGACATCCCAAATATGGCAAAAAAAAAAAAACCAACAAGACAAACAAAACAAAAACACAAACTTACAGATTCAAGAGATTGAAAAATTCCAACAGAATAAAACCAAAGAAATCCACACCAAAACAAATAATTAAAATTCTGAAAACTAAAGACAAAATATCTTGAAAGCAGCCAGAGAGAAACAACACAATACTTACAGGAAAACACCAATTCAAATGACTGGATTTCTCCTCTGAAACAATGGAGGACAGAGGGAAATAGTATAATACCCTTCCCTTCCCTCCCCTCCCCTCTTTCCCTCTTTCCCTCTTTCCTTCTTTCTTTCTTTCTTTCTTTCTTTCTTTCTTTCTTTCTTTCTTTCTTTCTTTCTTCTTTCTTTGTCTTTCTTTCTTTTCCTTCCTTCCTTCCTTCCTTCCTTCCTTCCTTCCTTCCTTCCTTCCTTCTTTCTTATTTTTAGCACAACACTTTTAAATGATGAAGGAAAAGAACTGTTAACTGCAAATTCTGTATCTGAAAAAAAGAACTTTGAGAAATTACATGGAAATAAATACATATTCAGATGAAGGAGAAGTGAAAAGAATTTATCACTAGCAAGTCTGTGCTTGAATTCTGGCTACAGGAAAGTTTTCAATTATAAAGAAAATAATAAAAGAAAACAGGATGGAAAAAGGAGCAACAGAAAGATCAGGAATACAGGCATAGACATCTATATTAAACTCATATTCTCATGAATTCTTTAAGTTAATTTGATAATTATAACACAAATTATAACTCCATCTGATAAACAAGACAATAATATTTAAAAGCAGGGAAGGGAAAGTCACATAAGTAAAAGTGAAGTTTCCACATTTACTCAAAGTGGTAAAGTGTTGATACCAGTAGAGTGTGATAAGCCATCTGCACATATTATAACATCCAGAGCAGCCACTATGAAAAGTGTACAAAGAGATTCATTCAAAAATACTATAAATAAATTAAAATGGAATGCAAAATAATGTTCGGGTAACACAAATAAGGAAGAAAAACATTAATAGGAATAAGAAACAACAACAACAACAACAGCAACAACAACAACAAATGGAAGCCAACGCATAAAATGACAGCGATAAGTTGAAATAATCACATTAAATATAAATGGCCTAAATACACCAATAAAGACAAAGATTGGCAGAGTGGATAAAGAAATCACCCAACTATATGCACTTTATAAGAAATTCACTTTAATTTCAACATAGCTAGCTTGATAGTAGAAAGATGGAAAAAGATATCCATTGAACCATCAATTTAAAAAAAGCAGAGTGGCTCTATTAATCATCTGAAAAAGGAGGATTTAGAGCAAAGAAAATTACTATAAATAAAGAGGAACATCATATAAAAGATCAAGAAATCCACCAAGAAATCATAATGATCCAAAATATGTATGCATTAAACAACAGAGTCTCAAAACACACAAATCAACAATTATAAGATAAATAATTGCAGCATAATGATCTAATATACAGCCTGGTGACTATAGTTAATAATTATACACTTGAAATTTGCTAAAAGAATTGATTTTAAGCATTGGTAGGTAACTATGTGAGGTGGTGGATATGTTAATTATACTGATTGTGGAAATCGTTTCACAAAATAGATGTATATGAAATCATCACATTGTACACTTTAAATATATACAGTTTTATCTGTCAGTTATACTTCATGAATGCTGGAAAAACAGATTAAAGAAAACAACTGAGAGAGCTGAAAGGAGAAATGGTCAGTTCCATAGTTACAATTGGGGATTCCAACATTCCCTCTAAGCAACTAACAGAACTAATAGAAAAACAGCTAAGATATACAGATCTGAGCAACATAATGAATCAACAGTATCTGATTGACATGTATAGAACACAGCACCCAACAATATAATTGGTTTTTTTTTTACAAATACCATGAAATATTCATCAGGATAGACTATATCCTGGGCCATAAAAGAAGCCTCAAGAATTGAAAATAATTGACGTCAAGCAGAGTATGTCTCTGGCATAATGGAAGCAAACTAGAAACAATAACTGAAAGTTGACAGGAAAATCTCTAAATACAAGAAAATTAAACAACAGCTTTCTAAATATCCCATGGGTCTAAAAGGAAGTCTCAAAAGAAAACTTAAAAATAAATAGATCTGAATAGAAATGAAAATACAGCATGTAAAAGTATGTGAGATATAGCTGAAGTGTTGCTGAAATGAAAATGTATAACAAATTGTTTATATTAGAAAATAGTAAAGGTCTCAAATCAATAATCCAAGTTCCTACCTAAATAAACTAGGGGAAAAAAGAGCAAAATAAATCAAAAGCAAGTGGGTGAAATGAAATAATAAAGAACAGAAATCAATGAAGTTGAAAATAGAAATTCAATTAAAAATCAATAAAACCAAAAGCTAGTTCTTTGAAAAATCAATGAAATTTATTGTGTAGCATGACTTATGAAAAGAGAGAAAACACCAATTAGCAACATGAGGAATAAAATAAAGTCCATCATTACAGATCCTACAGCTATTAAAAGGAAAATAAGGGAATGTAATAACGAATTTATGCCCATAAATTCCACAACCTGGAAGACATGAACCAATTCCTTGAAAACCACAAAATACAAAATCTCAACAAAGATGAAATACATCATTTGAATAGTACTACAACAATTAAAGACTTTTAATTTGTAACTAAAAAACTCTCCAAATGGAAAAATCTCCAGGCTGATTTCACTGGAGTTCTACCAAACATTAGAGAAGAATTAGCACCAATTGTACACAACCTCTTTCAGAAAATGAAACAGGGAGGGATACTTCCCAACATATTTAAAAGGCCAGACATCTCCTGATACCAAAACCAGAAGACAGTACAAAAAAAGAAAACTGTAGCTTAAGGCTTCACAAGAGGAATCCTGAAGCTTAGCAGCAGAATGTTTTAACATCTTTTACCCTTCCAAATTTATATGCAATTGTTTCTGTGTACTCTAGTTTTTACTCATTTTATTTTCTCTAATCCCAAGAACATTATTATTTTATTATTATTATGTTTACCATATGTTTGCTGACATTTACCCACATAAATTGTCATTCTTTTTCCTCTTTATTCTTTTTTTTTCTTCATTCAGTGATTATTTTTTCTTCGTGAGTGTGTCATTTAGCACTATCTTTAACAATATTCTACTCAGAGGTAACTTTTGTTGGTCTTAAGTGTCTTTATATTGTCCTTGTTCTTCAATCTGACTTTGGTGGGCACACTGTTCTCACTTGACAGTTCTTTTATTTTGGAACTTTGAAAATTTTATTCTTCGGTCTTCTAATTTTCATAGTTTCTATTTAGAAGAGTCTTCTGATAGTCTAAGTTACTATTTCATTTAAGATGCTGTTTTGTCTCCCTAGCCACGTTTAAGATCTTCTCTTCATGTTTGGTGCTTTGAAACTTTATTAGACTATAGCTAGGTGTCTTTTTTGTTGTTGTCGTGCTTGGTATATATTCAGCTATTAACTCTTCCAACACATTGCTTCTATTCCATGTTTTTTATTCTTCTGCCTTGCATTCAGTTTAGATGTACGTTAGAATTCTTCAGTCTACTTTTTGTATCTTTTAACCTCTCTTTCACACTCGCCATCTCACTCTAGCTCTGGCTACTTCTTGTGCGAATTCTGCAGAGCCCTCTTCCATTTTACTAATCTCTCATTCATTTTAACTAATCACCGAGTTTTTAATTATAATGGTTATATATTTCATGTCTGAAAGTTTTATATTTTTAATTATGTCTGGTTATTTTTTATAGTCTTTTCTCCTTGGTCTCAGTGTTGTTCTGGTTTCTGTGACTCTCTTTCATGGTGGTAATTTTTTTTCAGCAGTTTTGGTAAGTTTTAATTGTGAGCTTGTATGTGTGGTTCAACTTAATAATACATAATGACACTAAATGGGCTGATGAAATTCTCTCCTTTAAGATTTTATTTATTTATCAGAGAGAGAGAGAGAGAGAGAGAGATCACAACCAGGGGGGAGAGGGAGAGGGAGAAGCAGGCTCCCCTCTAAGCAGGGAGCCCAGTGTGGGACTCAATCCCGGGTCCCTGAGATCATGACCTGAGCCAAAGGCAGATGCTTAATCAACTAAGCCACCCAGGCTCCTGAAATGCTCTCCTTAAAGAAGATTTGCATTTACTCTTGTTAGGAGCCAGGGAACACTGCCGGTTTAGAAATAGTCTTGGAGGTTCAAATTGTAATGTAGAATTTATCCTTTAGAGCCAACCCATGAGATCACTGTGGGCCCAGCTTCGTATATGTGCCTGCTGGTCACTGATACTTCAGGACCAACTTTACATATGTCACATTTTTCTTACTACTGATGTTTAGTTTCCAAAAACTAAGTATCATGACTACAAGAGCATGCTTAAAAAATGGCAGCCATTCCTTCTTGAAAAAGCCAGGAGACTAGAAGCCTAGTGAAGTGAGCCTTGTTCTACCTTCTGTGTTCTGGGGTTCTGGGGGCACTGTGATGACAGCTTCAGGGTCCTGAGCGGAGAACTGGGTGTCTGTTGTACGTGGGGTCAATTACAAATATTTTCTTATCTCCTCTATTAGTGAGAAATAGTTAATAAGTGGCTTTTGTTAAAACATAACACATTTTCTGGGAATAAAAATCCTTTTTAGAATCCCTGACAAGTTCCGAGGAGCGTTACAAAGAGCACATGAAGCTGTTTCAAGTCTTCACGCTAATGATGTTTGCACGCCTGGGTTCCAAGTAATGACACATGTCGTCTGTGTCCACTTGCAGTTTGAAAAAACTTACTGTAAGCTAAGAAGACTATTAAAAGATGTAAAAAACCAGATGGTTTTATTTATTTAACTTTGCATGAAAATAAACTAAGAATTGATTTTTTGGTCGTTTGGATATTTGTTTGTGCCTCTCCCCGGTTTTTCCTAATAATAATTTTATGATTCATGAGTCAGTGTTAATGGCATATTTTGTGTTTGGGTCTTGCCGAAGCAAAAGAACCGTGCATACCTGAGAGCAAGGAATCTGGTTCACCAGTTTCCCTTCCATATAAGCAGGAACCTTGGTACTTACTTCCTATCCCCCTCCTCTTTGGCAGAGACCACTGTGGGTATTGACTACAGTCCGGGCTACCTTCCCACTGACCCAGGAACTCTGGAACAAGCCTGTGGTGCTTGCATGTGCAGGGTAATGGTGATCCTAATTGAACATCATCTGGGATTCAGACACAATTGACCATATCTGGAAAAGCGATGGGATGAGCCTGCTAAGACCCATCTGGGAAGAGTGCGAGCACCTCCTGGGAGAGAACTGAACCAAAGGAAGTGAAACCAGGCATGAAAACTGAGTCCCAGTGAACAGGTCTAGGTAGCTAGGGCAGGCTGTCCCCAGGTGTGAAAGCTCGGTTATGGTGTGTTTCCCTCGGTCCAGCTCACTTGCACTCGCACCTGCCTTTGTGGGAGCAGAAGTGCTCCATGAACAAAGATGGAGACAGCTGGGACAGAGATTGCATGCAAATGTGCTTTGAATATACCTTTAAATCTAGTCCCTTGGCCTTCCACCTAGAAATCCAATCACTGAAACAGTTACCACCCCAAAGCAAAAGGGGCACCCGCGTCCTCTCTAGCAAGACAGCATGCTGTGCAGAGAAGACCCCAGATGCCTTTCTGTGGCATAAAGAAAGCCACTTCTGCCCCCAGTCAAAGCTTAGCGTGTGGTGGCAGAAATGTGATCTGGTGGCTTAGACAGGAGTCAGCAAACTTTCTGTAAAGGGCCAGGAACATGTATTTTAGGCTTTGCAAGCCATATGGTTTTGGTTGCGACTACTCAGCTCTGCTGCTGTAGCTGGAAGGCAGCCACAGACAGCACGTAAGGAAACGGGTGTGGCCGCACCACGGCGGAACCAGAGCGCAGTGCCAACCCCCAGCCTCCAGGACAGATTCTGGAGCTACCCATCCAGGCACTGTCAGCGGTGGGTGGCTGTGGGTGGGTTTCTGTCTGTAAAGTCTGCTCCATCACTGATCGTATCTCAGTGTCCTCGTGAGGTTTGAATGACGGGCAGGATGGGGTGGTGGCGAATGTCACTCCCGAGGTCTGAGATCGTAAGCGGCTCTGTGACTTCTCAGTATCCCACGTCCTTGACTGTATAATTGAGATGATGAAGACAGCAGCACTCACTATCTCAGAATTTGTTGTGGGAGAAATGAACTGGAGTATTTAATGCTATGCCTGGTACAGAGATATTGTGGTTTCTGTCATGAAAGACGGTGAGTAGAAGAGAGGGAACATGGCAGGGAAGGTCTCTCTGGCCTGGAGAGGACCTGTGTGAGCATTAGTTTAGGGAGACAACCAGGGCAGGGTGGGGGGGTGGATGGTTTATGACCCATCAGGGGCTTTGAGAGCCCTGCCAGCCCAGGTGAAAGGCAGTGTGTCCTGCTCGACAGGAGGACACTTAGCTTGGCACTCGCGAGTCCCTCTGATGCCACGTGTCTGGGACCCTGCGGTCAAGAGAAACAACCTCTCCTGCCAACTGCCCTGTGCCCCCACAGCAAGACCAGCCGGCCCCGCAACGTAGCCGCTGGGTCCCTGCTGAGCCAAGGTGCTGGGTGGAGAGCACGGGCAGAAAATTGGAAGGAGGTGTGGCCAGTAGGAGCCGGAGGGGGGATGGAGTCGGCAAAACATGTGTCTTGAGCAGTCCTTGAGCCAAGAGAAGGTACCCCCTGCTTTAACACCAAATGCCAGCAGAGTATTAGGCAGATGAGAGGAAAAGGCCACTGCTTGAGAAGCAAAGGGCACAGCTGCGGGTGCCCCCACCTGCCTCCGTCCCAGGTGCTGCTTACCTCGAGCATCTGCGGGAGCCACTCGTGGCGGTGGGAGGAAGGGGGGACGGCGAGTGTCTAGGTGGGTCCCCAGAGAGACGAGACTATTGGGTTACACTGTAAGCTGGATAGAAGGACAAGACTGTCGAAGTTTCCTTTTCTAATCCCAACTTCCTAATCCCAAGGCTTATAAGGAAGATGGAATCAGTCTTGAGCCTAGTAAAGGGGCTACATACTCTCAGTTTTTTCAGTCTGAGTAAATTTTGTGTTTCTTCTTCACGACTTACACTAACACTTACACTAACATAAGTTTAGGGTACAAACGGCAAGGCTTTGGGACTCTCCTGAGAGTGACTAACACGGAACAGGGAAGAAGGCGTTTCCATTAGGATTTGGCAACAAAGCTGCCTTAGGCTCTAGACCTCCAGGGCTTCTGAGCTCCAGCGCATAGGGGGAAGCTTACCGTGTAGACACAACCTTGCCCTGAAACATGGTCAGAAGTTAGGGTGGCATTGTGTGGTTTTAAGATGGTTGGTCCAAACTGTTTCCAACCTCCTATGAAAGAGACATCTTCGCAAGGTTCCTTAACTCCAGTAAAATTCGTGCTTTGATTGTCACCATGACCATGTCTCCATTCACAGATTAGGAAGGCATCATGTGTTATTCTGATGCTATGACCTTGTAATTATGCACATGGTGTGTGATGCTGGCCCTCCCCTTCTCTCTTCAGTGGTTCCTGAAGGGACCATGTGTGATGTAGAGGGTTCCTTGACTGTTGATGGAAACCATGACTCTGGTGTGTGTTATCCATGGTTGGTCAGAGGGACTAAAGGTGTTCTATAGAAAACACCACAGCATTCGTGCCACCACCCAAGTGGGATCTGCTCGGAGCCTCAACTCTAAACATAAAGTGAATCTTCTCCTCGGAGGGGGTGTGAATTGCCATCTCTATAATCACAAACACACGAAAATTCTACCAAGAGAACTCGCAACTCAAAAAGAATCAATAAAATTGGTACACCACTGGCAAAACTTATCCAAAAACAAAGAGAAAGGACCGAG
>NC_048227.1:109356683-109392538 GCF_002007445.2 Ailuropoda melanoleuca | reverse complement strand
TGTATGGTGATTAACATAATACAATAAAAAAAAACCCATTTACTAAGCCAAAGACGCGGAAAACTGGAACAAGACAGAGCCACCATCTTGAAGAGCAAATTATAAAGAAGGAAAGACCCACTCAAGTCACCTGACTAACAGGCTAGTATATAAACGCCGCACTCGGAATGAATATATGGACAGTAGCCGAGGACTTTCTGTCATTTCTACGAAGAGAACCCAGGCTGAAATGGTCAAAACCATGAGTGCCCCACACATGCCATCACAGTTACTGAAGAACCCAAGGTCACCAGACCCATGAGTCCATCACTTAAATATGCACAGTGCAGAGGGACAGACAAGCCTTCAGGTGTGGGATGTACTTCTCACTAGATTATCTAGAATCAGGCAGATCCGGGCTTACAGAAACCTTCTACGGATTTTTCTTGAGAAGCTAGACTGAGTGGATTATCCCTGAATATTACAAATATATTTTTAATGGAGAAATGTTTAAATGCAATAATACAAAGCTGAGTAGTCCTCCCTCATTGTTTTGTTGTAACGGGTTCAGTCTATGTCAGGGAACGCATCCAGGACCACCAGCGTGAGTGACAGAGGAATAGACCACACATGCATACCTAGCAGGCTGTCTCTTGCTGGTGTGAATGTTCGCTTTCAAAGGAAATTTCCCATGGCTTCCCTTATACTCCAGGAGAGCAGAGCCATGTCTCCCCTCCTTACACAAGCGCACACCCTGCCCCTGCTGGAGGGGATGTAGCAGGACGTACTCAGTAAATGTTTGTTGATCAGACAACGGAGAAGAGGAGCTGCCGCATAGACATGGGTCACAGGTCAGGCTTTGTAATTTGAAATTTGTACAAGTTAACTTTGAATGGAAATTTTGGGGCCTCTCCTGAAAGAAACTGGTGAAAGCTTGAATCCACAAAGATTTTGGTCCAAGTCAGATAACACAATGAGCCCCAAGCTTGGGGGTCCATGATGGGCAGCGCTCCTCTGGGGTGACGGTCAGAGACAAATGACACAATGATAGAAACATGTGGAGCGTCATTCCACAGACGGGCTCCACCAGCACTGAGCACTTCATCCTCAAATGGTTCCCACACACCCACAGTCACCCTTGCAGCCTGGCGCGGGGCAGGTTCCCTGCTCCCGACGAGGAGGCATCTCCAGCCCGGCACCCTTGTCCTCGGCCCTCGGTCCCCGACCGTGGAGCCTGCAGAGTGACCGGCTCCCGGCTGATGGCTGGGCCTCCATGTCTTCTGCTCTAATTGCCATTATGGGAGTTTAGATGAAGAGGAAAATCGCAAGCAGGAAAAGAGGTTAGAAAACCTTCCCGGGGTTGACTGATTTTGCTCTGGGCTTTATCAGAGGGGGCTCAGTGCCAGACCATGTCATCCCCTGGAATACCATCTGAAGTCTTTACGAACTGCAAACAGAAGAGGGGAACAACACACACTTTGTTCAGGTCATTTTAAATTCGCTTCAAGTGAACAGAGCATCCTGCTTTTTGGTTAGGAACACTTGCCAAATTTGTAACTCGCCAGAGCTCACCAGAGTGAAATGTGACTCGTGTCTCTCGGCCCCCCGGCATCTGGGCATAAATCTGTGAGCATCTCCGAATTTCTCCTTGCTCCTTCTGATGGGGTTGATGAGCGTGAGTGAAGAACACTGGTGACATGAGTGTGATGAGTGCATCAGCGAGGAGGGGCCTTCCAACGCCCGGCACACGTGTGCTACCCAGCGTGGCACGGGACCGTGGAAGTGACCTCCAGGTCACTCACCAGAATTGGCACAAATCCCGGGTCCAGTTCTCGGCAGGCTGGCGACCAGTTGTGGACTCTCCCTTTCCCCCAACCAACCAGATAGTGTTGAGTCATAGGATTACAAGATCTGCTAAGACTTCCAAGCAATTATATCAGAACTTCATAACTGAATGGATTATGAAATAATCCATCTCAAAACACAGAAGTTTTCTTTTCTTAATACAGAAGATTGAAATTCTATTTTATATAGTGGTTGTAAAGGATTTCTGCTACTGGCTTTCTTTCAGGAAGCATGTATCCTGTGATAGAACGTATGCTAGCTCACAAACCTGGGGAGCTGACGAACTGTGCTGGGGACCAGTTTACCGCTTGTGACCTAACAGAAAATTACACGTGTGTTGGTCTCTGACCCTCCGTTCCTGGCACAGAGCTCCTAAAATCCTGCAAGTTACTAAGGGATAAGAGAACTGGGAGCACCTTTTGTTCTAATGAGGTGACTTGGGGGGAGGGGCCCCTGGACGCGGCGTGGTCACCAGGAAGAGCTGCCAGGTCAGAAGTTTCGAGCCCCACCCCAGCCTCCAGAGAGGGGAGGGGGCCGGGAATGCAGTTAAGGATCGATCACCTGTGTAAAGAAGCCTCTGTACAATCCCACAAGTACGGGTTCAGGACCATCCCGGTTTCTGAACATGGTCCCAGTCCACACTGGGTGAACACGGTCCCAGTCCACACCGGGAGGGTGACCCTCCCCGACCTCACCATATGTGCCTCTCCATCTGGTGCCCGTCTGTGTCCTTTATCACATCCTTTAACAGACGGGTCAACTGGGGGTGCCTGGGTGGCTCAGTCCGTGAAGCGTCCGACTCTTGGTTTCGGCTCAGGTCACGACCTCAGGGTCCTGAGACCAAGCCCCACGTTGGGTCCCCAGCTCAGCACGCTCAGCGGGGAGTCTGCTGGAGAGTCTCTTTCCCTCTGCCTCTGCCCCCCACGCTCCTGCACAAGCGCTCCCTCTCTCAAGTAAGTAAATAAATCTTTAAAAAAAATAGACTGGTAAACTGGTAAATAAGCGTTTCCCTGAGGTCTGCACGTCATTCTAGCAAATCAGGGGGTGTGGGCCCCTCCAGTCTGCAGCCAGCTTGCACAGAACCGGGGTAACCCGCAGACCCATTTCTGTGGTTGGCGTNACAGACCCACTTCTGTGGTTGGCGTGTGAAGGGGGCGCCCTCTCCTGGGACTCGGCCCCTCACCTGTGGGCGAGATCGTAGGACACCTGGCTGGCGCGCTGGAGAGCTGCCCGGTGTGGGGGGCACCCCACGCGTGCGGTGACCCGAAGTGTCAGAGGCGAGGTGTTCCGTGTGAAGGGAAAGGACACTCACACGGGAGCAAGAAGGGATGTTGTTTTCCTGACACAGGTAGGAAGATTAAGATTTTTTCAATACAAGACCCGATTCCAGTTTCCCCACGTGTGCAAGGAAATAAGAAAGCTCAGACACTTCTCATGCTCTAAACAGATACTCCATTTAACGAGAATGCAGAATCCAGAAAAACCGTAAATCAGAGCTCAGAATGGCCTCAGAATTACCTGGGTTGCTTGAGAAAATGCAGATTCCTGGATTTCCTTACAAGTCTTAGTTTTTAAAGGGGCAACTAATGCAAGTAATTTTTCAAATAAATACATTTATAAAGAAATGTTGATTCTCATTGCCATTCAATAAAAGTTGCAACGATGTTAGGTTAACCGTTATTTTTGTTTTTTGGTTTTTTTTAATAATTTACTGAACTATAGTAACCAACGGCATTGAGATTTCGTGGACTAAGTCCCTCCAGTGATTTCAGCAAATCCGAGTGAGGATCTCTCCTGATCGCCTCCAGCATTTAACTTGCGCCGAGTCTGTCCCGAGCCCAGAGAGCAGTGCCCCGGGCTGACAGCGAGCTGGTGCTCCATGTGCCCACCCAGCCGCAGGGAGAATGGGCTGGACCCCACAAGCAGGGGGCAGGTGGCAGCTGGCAGCGGTCACGTCACCCAGTCGGGTTAAGGCCGAAGCCCCCGTCCCGCCAGAGAGCCCAGGCCTGCTCTCCCGGCCACGGCTGAGACTCACCACTTCCTGAGGATGAGAAGCTGACAAATGTAAGTGACCCCCACCCACAACTTAGAAGTTTGCCTCTAAATTTACACGGCAGTTGTCAGGAGTCTGGAGACGAGATTTCCAAGTAGAAATCTCATCTTTTTCTGAACTTCTGAGTCTCAGAAAATCACTATATTTCTTATTTCTGTTACAGGGCCATCCTGGTTGCAGTCTTTTCACATCTTCTAAGATGTCTGGGCCACTCTGGGGTTGTCACTATTAGTCACAACAAATAGAGGAAGTTTTCAATCCGCGCGTCAAGCATGGATCAGTATTTACGAATGTTAATTAAACACCATAAATACCCTGAGAAAAATGGAAGAGTACAGATCTAGAAAAATAAAGGTTCTCTACTAAGAAATCTGCACTTCAGGTGAAGGAATTTGTGCATGTGACTTCTGTGTGGGCCTTCGCACATGTGTGTGGCCAGGCCTCACATGGACACGGTGTGCACAGTGCTGGCAGACCACTGAGCCTTGAAAGAAAATAAAACTGGGCATTGGCCCTGTTTCCCTCTGCTGTTAATTACAGGCTTTACTCCGGTTTTGAAATACTTCCCTTTGCTATTGAGTTTCTATCAGCACGTTCCTCACGCGGACGTTCCTCACGTGGGATCGCACACCCGTCACGAATCTGGCTTGGTCTGGATCATTTCTTTCCTTCTTTATTCCGTAGACTTTGCATCTGATAAATATTCACTGAACACTTACTGTGTTTGGTTATTGCTTTAGGTATTAAACACAAAAATAAATTAGATATAAATCCTGCCTGCAAGAAATTTCCAGCAGAGTAAAAGGAGACGTAGAAAAAAAGTGCTATATGAGCAGCGGGTACTCCAGATGGTACCCAGATGGTACCCCGGATGGTACTCCAGATGATACTCCAGATGGTACCCAGATGGAACCCAGGTGGTACTCTGGGTGGTACCCAGATGGTACTCCGGATGGTACTCCAGAAGGTGCGGGAAGGCAGCTGCTGTAGAGTTGGGTCCTGATGTGGGTTGAGACTGATGTGGAATGAACAGCATGAACCTGGTTAGCCGTGTGGGATGGATGCTGTGGGTTCACAGGTAAGGATTGGGGGCCAGCTTAAGGGGTTAAACATCACCTGCTTTCTGTGAGCCAGCAATGACAGACTCTGGGCAAGCAGACAGCAGATTTTATTTGTATTTTTAAAAAGTCAATTAAGCATGTAGGGGAATAGGTCTGCAGTGGTTCATTTTATGTGTCCACTTAGCTGGGCAAAAGCAGAGAATATATGAATAATGATGTATGCATTCCTGCAATGATATACAACAGGGAAAATAAATACGCCCTCTCTATACACTCAATGTAAATCAATCTCACAAGTGTTTAATATAGAAAGCAAGTTATAAAAACATGTAGTGTAAGATTCTGCTCATATATATTTTAAAGCTTATAAGTCAATACCAAATATGGTGTAAGACTCCACACGTGTGTCGTAAAATAGGAATAAATGTTTGGGAAGGATCGTCAGTTCAGGTGACACTCACTTCTGCACTGGGGAAGGAGGCCTCGCTCTCATGGTGCTGGCGATGATTTATTTCTTCAGCTGGGAGCGAAGTCCGGGAGCATCCGTTATCTGATTAGTCACACATTCTTCACAAGATTCCGTGCGCCCGTGAAGTAATCAGTCACGGCTCAGGAGGCTCCGCTGTGGGGGCAACACTAATAAATGAGAAATACATAGAAACAGGTGATACCATCTTAAATGAAAAAACATGAGCTACTGTTTTTAAGGTATGCACAAATATAACACTATCTCAAAGTATGTATTGGAAAAATGTTCAAATATACCACAAAACTAAAAAACTATTGAAGGTTTTTTGTCTGTTTCTTTTGAATTTTAAAGAAAAGCAGACGGCTATAGGCAGTGCCTCTGGGTGCGTCTGGAGCCTCGGAAGCCTGACCACCATATGTCCCCCTACAAATGGACTTTGAGGGCTTGTTTGGCGGTCCTAGCAGGGGAGTGCAGTCACTCATTACCCTTGACTGCAGAACAGTCCTTCTCCATGGAGAAGTTCGTCCTCTTCGACCACATGCACAGCCTCCAGGGGGATGCACAGGGGTTGTTGGGGGGGGGGACACCCGCCTAGCCGACAGATTAGCCACGTCAACCCTGGGATCAACAGAGTGACCAGTGTCACAGCCAGATCACCCTCACATCCAACAGTGCTTTTATTTTTTTAATTCTTTTTAAAGATTTACTTATTTATTTTAAAGCAGGGGAGGGGCAGAAGGGGGGAGAGAGAGTCTCAAGCAGACCCCATGCTCAGTGGGGAGCCCAGCGTGAGGCTCGATCGCACGACCCCGAAATCAGGACCTGAGCCGAAACCGAGTGTCAGACGCTTAACCCACTGCACCACCCATGCGCCCCAACAGTGTTTTTAATATAGCACAATAATGGTCCTTTGTAGTTTCATTTTTATACCTTTTTATAACTGCATTTCTTAAATATAGTATAGGTGAATTTTATGGAGTGTGAATTTTATCTCAATAAAACTATGACAAAAATTGAAAATACAGAATTGCCATGATTTTGACTAACACTGATACATATTATAGATGCTTTAAAAGCAAGAAAACATTTGGAAGGTGTTTCAGTCTTGATGAGAATTAAAACCTCTAGACCCTATAACATAAAATGGTTAACATCAAACTGTACTGTATGGTGACTAACATATCATAATAATATAAAAAAAAGAATCAAACAACAACAACAACAAAAAAGAGCGAGAAAAAAAATAAAATAAACAGGTAGAGGCATCCAGAAAGGGACAGACACATGAGACTTCTTTCCCAACATAAACATTTTCTCTTTAAATAGTGAAAACCCATACCTGTCCTCTTTGTGACTGTTCACTGGGGAAACGCAGTATTACTACTGCAGAAGAAATTTGTCAGTATTCACAGGTAGTATATTAATACATAATAAATAGCATAATACGTATGTGTGCGCACACACACACACTTGGTATATATGTGTATAGGTACATTTTGAATTATTTAAACAAATTTAAAAATCACATCTTTAGTTTATTAAATGCTGAATCTCTGCTAAATAGCTTCTTTAAAAATTTCAAAGCATTCTTTTAACATTATTTTTTACAAATTCCTTATTAATATCTCTGTTAATTCCCTTAGCATTCCACAGGCATTACGGCTTCTATGGCTGAAGCCTTCTGCAGCATTCAGGCACGAAGTCCAAGTGCTTCTCTCTACTCGCACGTAATGAAGAACAGAAATGTTCTGGTGCCTGGAACTCCACCCAGGTCACTAAAGCAGAAACCCTTGGGATGAGAGAAGGCAGAATGCTGGGTTTGGCAATTCTGTCTCCACTCTCCAGGCTGCTGTATGGTTTCGCCTCAAGGTTCCATGGGACCTTCAGCCTTGGTATTTATGGCATTCTGTATGCCCTGGGCCGTAAGACATCTGCAACTCTGGGCTACAGTTCATGGCAGCCAAGCTGACAATGTTTCAGTGCCATCAGAACGCTGAGCTCTTTCTCGCGGGTTCAGGGAAATTTCAGGCCTGGACTTACAGAATCCTTACCTCCTGTGGGAAAACACGCACCAAAGAGGGAGGTCATGATGGGATGGCCAGAGGTCACATGCTCACCTCAGCACTCAGTGAGGACCCTTGTCTGGGAAATCATTCAGTGTGAAACATATTTTTCAGCCAAAAGGCATCAATGCTGTGCTCTGCTGAAATGGTCTTCCTTTCCAAGCTATCCCACTGGCTCTCTAAGTAAGAAAGGGCTTAGTAGTCAAAAGCTTGGTTTGGAACATTTTTTGCTATTTCCAGTCTTGGCAGTACCCACGAACCTGTCTCAACAAATGCACAGTAAGCATCTAAGATTTTGGCCAACAGAAAGAAGGAAGGAAACGAACAATGTGAAGAAAAGATACTATAGGACAAACGCATCTGTGGCTGGCTGGGGTGATCCCCACACACCAAGGAGTTTCTCTCCTGTGAGACCCTCTGTCTCCTCCCCTTTCCCATGGAAGCAGCCTGCAAGCTTCCCAAAGATGTCTTCCTGAAGTTGAAGGTTTTAGGAGAACTTGAAATTTTTGGAAAAGGTTAAAAGGAAGGGAAATGGAGTTTGAAAATTAGGTATTTGAAAAGAGTCTTGGCAATGCATGGGGTAGGGAAGGACCCTGGTCCATCGGGCTCCCCTGTGCGGGCAAAGGGAGGTCTAGGAACTTGAAGCCGGCAGAACAAGTCCTTGGCTTCCTGGCATGAAATGAAGGAACATGAAGCAGGGTATGAGGTGTGTTTGGGAAAACAGGGCCCACAGCCACCTTCCCCAAAGAATTCCGGGTCCCAGCCTGCTGTTGCCGTAACGGGCAGCCAGAGGGTGACTCTGGAGAGGTCTGCTTCGAAGAGCAGCACAGGCCCGGCTCCGGTCAGGCTCCACTGCCCCCAGCTTGCAGCTGTGCGGCCTCAGGCGAGTGAGGAAAGGCTCTGTCCCCAAGCATCCTCGTTCATAAAACTACTCACTATGTTTACCATGAGCATGAATGAGTTACTATGGACAAAGCACCTGGAACGGTGCCTGAAACATGTGTAGGTTATATGAATGTTTGTTAAATAACCTGCTGTCACCATGCAAGACCCCTAAACAGGCAGTGCTGGGGGCGTGGATCTCAAGAATGACTCGTTTGAATTGCCAGTTTTTTGGACCTGGAGCTGAGACAGGAAGTGGCAGTTGAGAGAATAAGGGTGGTGATCCTTCCTGCACGCCTCAACACACAGACTGAGATTTCCATGCGTGCAATACCACTGCATATAGGATGGCTTTCAAAATTGTTGATGCTCTTTAAATTATGCCTGGTCTTTCAGTCATGGGGTGTGTGTGCAAGAATGTTGTGTGTGCATGTATGTATGTGCATGTGTGTGCCTGCAGTCTGTGTGTGCTTGGTGTTCATGTGTGTACACACACGCGTGTGTGCAAGAATGTTCGTGTGCTTGGTGTGTGTGCATGTGTGTATATGCATATGTGTGTGTGTGTGCCTGCAGTCTGTGTGTGCTTGGTGCGTGTGAGTGTTCTCCAGGCGTGGGAAGTGGCAGAGAGGTGGCAGCCAGGCTCCTGACAGGTGCACATGTGTGCTGATGGCATTAGGGCAGTGGCAGCTTCCTCGTGTCCATGGCCTGGAGGGCAGGTGGCCGGGAGAGAGGACGGGTAGGGGTCTGGGAGGGCAGAGGACCTGGGGGGGGTATAGAGGGCAGGGCCAGCTACTGAAGGACTGAGCCAACAGGGTGAGACCCAGGCAAGACTTTCTAGTTGCTAGAGACTGTGTTAGTAAAGCAAGAAGAAACAGACGATGTCAACTCTAACACTATGTCTTATTGAATCTACTATATCCCAAAGCCCACTATCCCAATGGGTAATGAATACGGAAATAATTACCGAGACATTGCACATTCTCCGTGTTTTCATACTAAGTCTTCACAGTCTCGTGTATTCTACGCTCTCAGCACTTGTCCATTTGGACTAGCCTTGCTTGGAGTGCTCCCCACGGCTGCCGTGGGGACATTGAAGACCTAGGTTTCCAGTGACTCAAATTCCAAAGCTGTCCTTAACCCATTCAGTGCCTGGAGTAATAACAAGAGAAGAGTAAGAAATCACATGATCTGAAGTAGTAACGATGATCATTTACTTTAAAATATATTTCAGGGGCTCCTGGGTGGCTCAGTCAGTTAAGTGTCTCCCTTCTGCTCAGGTCATGATCTTGGGGTCTGGGATTCAGCCCGCATTGGGCTCCCCGCTCAGTGGGAAGTCTGCTTCTCCCTGTCCGTCTGCCTCTCCCCCAGCTTGTGCTCTCTCACTCTCTCCCACTCTCTCTCAAATAAATAAATACAATCTTTAAATATACATATCTTTTTTTAATTTTCAAATACTTTCACAAGTATGAGCTCATTTAATTTCTCCATCTACACATGTAAATGGTAGTTCTAACAGCTTAGCTTTTTATAAACCTTCATATGCTGCTTTTGTTGTCTTATAGGCACAAAGGAAACCCTTCCTAAGTGCTCCCATACTCAGAGTCTCACCAGACTCCAAAGTATTGGATTCATACAGACCAGGTTCTCTGATGACAGTGAAACAAAACAGAAATCACTACCAAAACGATGGCTAGAAATATTCATATGTTTGGAGATTAAACATTTTACCTCCAAATAACATATGTTTAAGGAAAATAATCAGATCATCATGAAATTTAAAACTAGTATAGAATGAGTGACAGAGAGGAATCCACATGAAAACATAAAATCCGACTAAAGGTGTACTTAAAGGCTCATTTACAGCCTCAAATGTATACATTAGAAGAAAGAAAAATCAAGAAGTAAAATAACTCTTTCAAGAAAAAAAAAGCACCAAGCAAAAAAGAAAAACAAAAAATATCAGAGTAGATTTATGTAAGAACTGCTATTCATCAAGACACCCACTAAAAGAGAGAAAAGGTAAAGCAGAGAAAGGAAGGATATTCATTTAATAAGCAAAGAACTCTTGTGCAGACTATATTAAGACCATCTACACATGTCAACACAACAAAAACAATCAACACTAAGGAAAATCACGCAAGCGACTTCAGCTTACAAACAAGGACATCCGAGGGGCCGGTGAATGCATGAAGACGGTCCTTGTCTCAGTAACTGCCAAGGGATGCAAACTGATGAGGAGGCAGATGCAATCCCACGGCTGCTAGAATGGCAGAATCCGGGACTGTCCTTACGGGGCGCTCGCAAGAAAGCCCCTGGGGAGAGCAGCCCTCGCACATTGTTGGGGGACGTGAATCAGCACCACCGCCCTGGAAATCATCTGAGTTCATCTCTGCAGCTGACAGCATGGATACCTGTGCCCCAGGGGCTTGAGCACGGAGGCTGGCACAAGGGGACTCGCAGCACAGCTACTGATATTGACCCCACACCGTGAGCAGCCCCCATCTTCTCCACAAAAGATTCTATGGAACAGAGTAGTATCCAGCATCAAAGCTAAAGGGACCACAGTCCAAGCAGTAACAGGTGCATCTCACAGACAGAACATTGAGAGAATACAAAGGACCGTACATGGCATGATCGTGTTTCAACGCTATTATATTTAGGGACATATGCTTATGTGTTAAACCTTTTCAGAAAAGCAAATAAGTGATTACCATTATAGACAGAAAAGTAGTGAACCTTGTGAGCAAGGAAAGGATCATGATTCGGAGCAGACAAGTGGGTCTTTCGATATCCTGCTCACCCTGGGCATGGACCTGGTAGTGGTTACATAGACGATAAGTAATTGAATAGGATATTTTGTTTTTGCCTCTTTTTTTGATATTTCACTATACTAAGAATGTTTTTTTTAAATAAAGTGAGTGATATTAAAAATCAGAGCTAAATTAAAAGATGAGATGGACACTCGCATGGCCCTGGGACGGAGGGACTCTCACAGCAGGGCATTTAAGCTGAGGTGGCTGCCCCCCAGCACTCAGTCTGGATTCCTAAGTAAGCTGAGAATTGCACATGTGTGAAGAACTGAGGCCAGACTCATTGCTCATGGCAATGGGGAAGCTTTCTGCCTTTTTTTTTTTTTTTAATATTGTGGGAAGGAGATCTGTTTTCCACTGCACCCTTCTGCCTGGAGCTAACAGCGTGAGGACTTGGTGCCTCTGGCCTGGCCACCGTCTCCAGCCGTTGGGGTAAGGCCACGGAAACTGCAGTCCCTGGCCCAGAACTGTGCCGCCATTGGACCGCTGAAAGGACCTGGGTCACCAATCTTCAGTCTCCTTGAGTAAATTAAAACATGCCTCTGGATTTAAAAAAGATTGTTTTCAAGACGTCTCTGAACATTTTACTTTTTAATTTTAAAAAATTTTTTCCAGAAAATTTTCCCACTTGAGAGGTTACTTACTGTGACAGCAGAATGTGGTCTGTAGTTGTGTAACTTCTGTTCAAATGAGCCAGTAGTCAAAAGAGGTTAATAAAACTTCTTACAACCGTGTCGACTGTGTTCGACCAAAAGCCTAGGTGGCTCTGCTGGAAACAGAACCACCATATCATTAAAGTTAAGACGTCACTACAGGGCTGGGATCGAAGGCGAGGGAGTCTCAGGGTCAAGTTCAAGATGATTGATGCTGAGAGTGGGGTTTCAACCTCCACTCCAAGCTTCCCGCCCGTGGGTTCGAGTCATATCTGCAATGCACTTTAACACATTTCTGTGGTTTAATTTCCTTTGGTTTTCTTTATAATCCTGTTTTGGAGAAGTGGGTGAACTGATCTGAACTTGCTTTTTTTGAACAGTTTAAATAAGGGATCTAAAATTTTCAAGCTACATTCGAAAGTTAGAAAAAATATGCCTTCTAACTTTTTCTTTAATGTCAGCATTTTGGAGTCTAATTTGTCTTGGTTTAAATTTAAGCTAGAAAAAAAAATAGTGCAAATAGTCCTGCTATTTTGAGAATGACTCCCTGAAGAGACTTTTGGAAATACAGGTTGCCACATAAGTACATCCCACACCGCAGAACAGAGGGGTCTGCCTGCTCCAGCAAATCGTGGACCCCACCCTGTGCTTAAAGGTAGCTGGCCTGTCCTTTCTGGCTCTGCTGCGGGCAGCCCAGGGAAAGAAGTGGACACACCAGGTAAGTCTGTGGAATTTTCCTTCTTTCCCCTCAACCAACACCATCAAACTCAGTGATGGATGAAGAAGCCAGATAGGACCCTCGCTGATGAGCACCCTGCCTCGGGCTGCTGGAATGGATGTCTCCAGCTTGGTAGTTTGACTTAAGAGAACATTGTGCCAACAACTGGACAAACCAACCAACCAAAAAAGAAAAGCAGGAGAAGGTCATGTGTCATTTCAGCCATAATTCTTATAATTAGGTAAAATGTTGAGTCTCCAAAAGGAAAAAAAAATCTCATGCACCTGGAATATTGTGATGGATGATTTTTATCATAATGTCACTTAAGATATGCCAATAGATAGATATAAAATCTTTATTCTTTTAATTCTTATAGGATTAAAAAACTACAAATTATAACACCAATTAAAATTGACAATGTTAATTCAATGTGACAAGCGATGTTTAGCTAAAACCGGCTGGTTGAACAAGCCCTGTCCTGTGCAGCTTTTTGGACGGGCACGTGTGGACTCGTCCCGTTCAGACACTCTTTCCGGTTGGAACCATAGGTCCACCCGCATTTGCTCCGTGCGCAGGCAGGACATCACGTAGCCGTCCCGCTACGGAACGCGTCCCGTGCTCACAGAAGATGTCCGTCTCCGTCTCCGTTGCTGAGCTGCTACTCGGGATGTCGCTGACAATCTGATGAGGAACACAAGGAACAGTGCAAACCGAGACCGACGCCGCGGCAGGAAGTGGACGGAGCGGTCATGGAGGTGCCATAGAGTTGTATAGACTAATTTTATTAAATAATCTTAGAAACAAACTTAAAAATTCTTATAGAATATGTGATCACCCCCGATGCAATGTTCTTGGATCTCAGTTTGAGAAATGTGGACCATTCAGGAATCAGCATATAGATGGTCTGGCTGTACCTTCAGCCTTCAGGATGGGCTGAGCTGTGCTCCAAGCACCAGCAGACCACGGACGACTACTTGGGGGGCAGATGGATTGGCCAGATAAGGCACAGGACACCCAGCTGAATGTTACTTGTAGGCAAACAGTACATTTTGTGTTACTACAAGCATGTCCCAAACTTTGCGTGGGACATACTTATACTGAAAAGTTATCCATTGTTTATCAGTGCTCGAGTTGAACGGGGTGCCTGGTTTTGTACGTTGGTGTTTGCTTATCTGCTTGCTAAACCTGGCAGACCTAGAAGCAGGGTATCTCCAGGGTCAAAGTGGGAAGCCTCTGGGGGGTCATCTGACCAATAGTTTAACTTAAATGGAGAAATCCCTTAAGCCTTGAACATCAGTGTACCTCTTCCCCTGTTTTGAAGAGTAAATTCTTCAGCACTACGTGGGTCTGGTTTGATGTATGCCGAAGCACTAAGAGAAAGAAGGAGCCTTGGCCGGGCATCGCGTAGTTGGTCCACAATTTATCTTCCCCACTCCTTCCATGGGCGTAAAATAAATGCCCCAACTCAGAAGTCTTTTGGAAGACGTGGGAGTCAGGTGGTGGTTTTCCACGGCAGGTGGCTGATGCGTGCCAACGGCGTGCCGTGCAGCGAAGGAAAGCCTTTGCAGAAGCTATGCAAAGACGGGACTCCTCGTGTGGGCAATCTCAAGTTTACTTGTGCAGAATTGTCACCATGGTCCAGGGAGAACCGTCCCCCCATTCTTGCTGATTAAGTAACAGAAGAACAGCAGCTGAGGGGCGTGGAGCTGGTTGCAGACCCCGTGCCTCGGAGCCCAACCTCACGATCCTTCCTGGCATTGGGCTGCACCTGCCCTACAGGGAAATCGTAAAATCTACTTTCTTACATTAGTTTTTTTCTTATTAAGCATGATTTTCTCATTCCATTGTCACATTTATTTCTTAATCTACTCAACAGTAAAAGTTTCTGCATTAAATAAATTTCTCTGTAAGAATGAGGCATCATTTTAACAGCACACAGTCCCTGGTGCCGATTAACCACGGTGAGCACAAGAGTTCCTCAACGCTGGGCCTGATTTTGGAATGAAACACACGTGTGTGCGTGGAAACACTACATAACTGTTTGCAAACTGTTGTCTTTATTTTTGAGGTTGAGAAATGATCCTTGGCTCTTTAGTAGTCGAAAACAAAGGCCTGCTTGGTCACGAAACAAAGGAACAGGGAAGAGGCGTTCTCCAGCTCTCTGCCTGAAAGGCCGGGGTTCGCCGGGAGGGAGCGTGGCAGATAAGGCCGTCCCCAGGACTGGGCCTGCCCAGGGTGGTCACGGTCCTAAACCACAGGACGTGAAGAAATTATATTCTGACAGATAATGTTAAGATGATTTATAAGGATAAAAAAGTATTCGAACAGTAACTTAGAAACAACAGAAAGGCGAAAAGACACCTTTTGTCTACTCAGAACCATTTACTGAGTACCTGTTGGGACCCGGCTTTTGGGGGACAGCGAACATTTTCACGTGGATTTGGCATCTCTGCTGTTGATGTGGGGTACGTCCCAAAAGAAACAGAAGGGCAATAAAATTTCTTATAACCGTATGCTGCACGAGGAGGCGCAAAATGGGGCGAAGGGATCTTGAATGACTCAGTAGCCCCTGTCTGTGTGGTCAGAGAAGACCCTCCTGCGAAGGTCACATGGGGGTGGGCGGACAGGAGCCCGAGGTGAGGTGCGGGAAGGGTCTCAGAGTGTCTGAGAAGGAGCGAGGGGTTCGGCGAGAAAGAAAGTGGTAAAGGACATGTGCCCTCTGGAAGGTTGGTTTCGACAGCGGAACCTGCCGGCTGTAGGACAGTCAGAGGCCCACGGGGAGGGGAGAAGTCTCAGAAAGGAATTTCTAAGCCAGCTTGGGAAGACAGTGACGCAGACAGCTATGCACGGATTGGGTAAGGTCGGCCACGCACCTCGTCTGCCAACGTCCCTGTCCTGTGCAGTCTGAGCGCCGACCCATCGGAGTGCTTCTCGGTGTCCTCGGGGTCCTGCTCGCTGTCTCCCTGGGTTCGTCCCGCCCTGGGAAGGTGGGCATCACGCAGAGACGCTTGGCGCACGTGCTCCGGAACAGACCGCCCGTGCCAGCCCGGACTCCCCGCTTGCCGGCCATGGGATTTGGGACAAGGCGCATCCCTTCCATAAGCCTCAGTGTCCTCTCCCCTGAGGAGAGGAGGCAAGAGCCAGGAGCTCTGGTGTCTGAGCTGTCATGAGGAGTAAGTGAGATGTCAAGCAGGAAGTGCCTCCTGTTCGTGGTGGCCCGGATGTTGGCCAGCAAAACGAGGGCTGGCCCTCCCGCGGGTAGAGCAGAGTGTCCTGTGCTCCGGAATTCCCGCTCGGCCTGTTAGCGTTGGCTGGGCCAACCGCACAGGGAGGAAGCGGGACTGAGCTCCGTGCGATCCAGCCTCCCGCCTACGGCACACCTGCCAGCCCAGGAAAGGACCAATTCCAGCGTGAGCCGACTCCGGGTTTAAGAGTCAGCAGATGGAGAAAACTGCTCTGAAATGCAACCACAGTGGAAACAGGGGATGCGGGTCCAAGTCTCTCTCACTCTTCTCTTCCTCTCTTCTTAGACCCTTAACTAGCGAATCACAGTTCTGGGACACTTACAGTCTGTGCTCTCCAGTATCAAGACCGAGCTGATCCATTGCTGGTTTCTCCCTGTGTGAGGTCAGTCATTTTGGTTTTCTCAAGAAAAGACTTTTTGTGAAGCTGCTTCTCTCCCTAACTTGAGCCTGCTCTGAAAGCCCTTCCTGCCTCCACCTTCTCCTCAGAGCGGTCCTGAGACCCTCCTGGGGGCCATTCCCTTCGTCCTCCCCGTAGAGGCCAAGCTGCGGGCTGTTCCAGCTGCACGGCCTTCAGAGCTTCCGTATTCAATGTTCTTTCATTCCTACTACTGATGGCCTCTAGATATTAACCCTGCAAACCATGTGTATGCATGCACACTCACACGTGTATGCATATACATTCATCATGCATAATGAATACATATGCACACATATTTTGTGCACATATACACCTGCAAGTTTGCGAGGGACAGCACAATATTTCTTACCAGCCCAGGAAAGGACTGACCCAGAGTCCAGGCTCAAGACCTGCTTTCTGAAGGATGATTTCACGATCTGTTCAGCGGGAGACTGTTAGATACTCTTTACTGGCAAGCGGCACTTTCGAACCTCTGAGTTCTTGAGGACCCTTTCGCAGCCAGGCTTCCGCGAGAGAAGCAAGCCCTCCTGGGAACGATTTGTCCCTGTGCTCTTCATTCTCATGAGTCTGGCTCTATTCTAGAGACTGGGAAGCTGCTTCGTTAAATCCCAGTGAAGCTCAGGGCCTCAGGGCTTCACCCTCGGGCAGGCCTGGCGGGAAAGGGCTGCTCTACCTTGTACCCGGGCTGGGAACCTGGGGACGCTGACCGAAGTTCCTCACCAGCAGGGTGGGCCCCATGGGGACCTGCTGGTGAGGTGCACCTGCATGGCGCTGCAAAGGCTGACCCGACGACACCTGTCTTCATCCTAAGCTCACGACCGCTAGGCACAAACGCTAACGTCAGCCCCACTTTCTGCTACCGCAGGCCTTCCTTCCCGTGCTTTCGCAGGGTCTTGTTCTTGTTTGAAGCCCACGTTTGTTGGAAATACAATCTGTAGTGAACCTTGAGTAAGACCTGGCACAGAAGCACGTCTAGGCCAGCCCGGCAGGTGACGTGGTTCCAACTGCATGGAAATGATGTGCTTACCCATTCGTCCAACATGGCAGATCTGCAGCTTCTTACGAAACAGGAATAAAATATTTCTTATTCCTCCAAAGGGCTTCCAGAATCGGACATCAGTTCAAAGAATTGAGTAGTTTTGTTTCATGTATTTTCACTCCCAAAGAGTTCTGTGTCTCGGGGCAGGTGGCCTGTGGCCCCATTTTCTCTCTTTCATGTTCAGGCAGGTGTTCAGGTCTGGAGGGCAAATCAGCCCGGCCCATCCTTGTCCCGAGGCCCAATGCTCTTTGCTGCTTCCCTCGGAAAAGAGTTTGGGCTTTGCTGCTGAAGTGAGCGGCCGTCCTCCTGGTCGCCCCGGAAGTCATGGGCACCAGCTCCCGTGTGTGCCCATGGGGACACAGTGCACATGGCAGCAGGTGTTCCCCTCCTGGGGTGTGGAGGGTCCAGAGGGCCCTGTATTCCCATTCTCGGTGTCTCTGATCTCTTGCCCTCGATCTCTGGGTGAGACCCTGCAGACGGGAGCCAGGGTGGGAATCTGCTTTCCCACATAGAGAAGAAGTGTGACCGCTCTGGACCCCAACCCCGTGGACGATGAGAGCGGTGAGTGTGAGGTCTCATGCCCGCAGGACTGAGGTTTGCGCCAGACCCTGGCCGCCACGGTGGCTCATCTAGCGGCACGGCCCTCGTCCGTCCTTCTCACTGCACGTCCTCCCCGCCTTGGGCCCCTGGCACCTTGCGTGCCGCTGCTGGCTTAGAGCACAGCGAGCGCATGTGTGACGACGGCCTGCCTGAACGTCGGGTCCCTTCCACGTGGTAAACTCTTCGTTGGCAGGCTTTGTGTCTTGTCCGCTTTGGCGCACAGTAGATGCCCAGGGACGCTTGCGAAGGCGCCGCTGAGTGGGTCATCGGCCCCGCTTCCGCACCACAAAGCAAACACTAATGCGCCGGGAGCGTCTCTCTGCAACGGCGGATCCCCTGGAATGGACGTAGCTCCACTCTGGGGCCTTTTGAGAGGGAGGTCCTGGGAGGCAGGCCTGAGGGAAAGCCACTGAGACGGAGGAGCAAATAACCTTGATTCCACAGAGAGGGAATTTGCGGAAGATAAATGGTCGGTGTCAGCTGGAGAGGTGGCGTCAAGGAGGCCGTCCGCTCAGGAAAAGCTGCGCTCCCAGGAGACGTTCTGGGATGCGTGAAGTCCTGAGCTTTCGGAGGTGACTTTCTCTGTTGTGCTTCAGGACCCTGGACGGGAGGAGCTGGAGGAGAACATGCCCCTCGCACGTCCCCACCAGGCCACGAGCTCTGTGAGGTCAGAGCCCTGGGCCGCGGCTGGCCCTCTGCAAACTTGTTAAATCCATCTGTGCATCCGTGGGTTAGAGCCGCCTCTGGGGACTAAGTCACAGGAGAGAAGGAAGGAAGGAAAGAGAGAGAAGGAGGCCTCCCACATCATCAGGCGGTTCTCTGCTGCCCGTCTGCCAGGGACTCCCAGGGAGGTGAGAGCACGGACCACTCTCTCTCCCAGCTCAGAGACCAGGAGGCATCATCCTGCCACAAACCTCCACCTGGCAGACTAGCCTGACCGTGATGACAAGAGGCGGGGAGGCTGGGGGCTGACCTCCGTGAGTGTGGGCCAGACTGAGAACAGCCCCCTTCTGTACCTCGGACACCAGCCAGTACCCTGCATGGAGCTGGGCTCCGTGGGAATGTCTGCAGCGTTTGAGCTGTTCCTGAGAACTCTGCACTGATACCTTCGGACATGTGGAAATGGGAGCAGTGTCAGCGGGATGGACGTTAGTACGCAAGCCTCGGTTCTGTGCAGAGTCTCTCCAGGCGAAGGAGGGGGGACGCTCCATGGTGTGCCCTCTGTCCTGGGCCAGAGAAAGCAGAATTATTGTCAGGCCCAGGCTTGCTTTTGCTCTGGGCAAATGCTGGAAGGAGAGGAACAGGTTGGATGACTAGACACAGGGGAGGAGGATGAAGAGCGGACTTTCTACCCAGCTGGTGCGTTTCTGGGGTCTTCCGTTGTGCAGCCCAGTCTAGGGATCTTAGGATCCCTCTGGCTTTAGGAACAGACAAGAAAGACAGACATCTGTGTGGAAGAGGGAGATCGTAGCAGAAGGAGGCCCAAGGATGTCCCAGAAGCAGACCGGGGAGGCCCCCTGCCCAGGAACCCGTCGGTGACAGAACGGACAGACGTGGGAGAAGTGGGGCTGTGCGGATGACCGTGGAGACACCAAGGCAAGCCAGGGCTTCCTGGACAGGCTGTTTTAGTGCCCTGAGGGACTCTGGGTGGCCGGTGCCCGTGTCATTGTCCACAGAAAGCCTCAGCCTCCCGTGGAAGACTACAGACAGGAGGCCAGCAGTAAGCTCACTTTACAGAGCCGCGCGTATGAGGGCTGAGCTCATTCTCACTCCGAGGAGAAACGACGTTGTCTGTGGCTGGAGGTGGAGAGAGAAGCAGGAGACTGTATGAGCGGGATGACCTCTGGACCAGACGGCAGGAGGCCGCGCCCTGGAGCCCTGACCTGGCCGATGCGAGCCGGTTCTCACGGCACCCCAAGGCCGGCGCCCGAGCCTGCTGTGCTTTGAGACAGGAAACTAAAGCTCATGGAATTTTACGAGTTTGGCCACAATAATTCTGAATTAGGAGAACATACTTTAGTAAAGATATTGTGAGGATGTGCGTTTTCTGTGAGGTGAGCAAATTAGCAAGAGGGAGATGAGAGGGACAAGAGGCAAGGAGCGTGCTGTGTGTCTGTGAGTGTGTGTGTCTGCGTGTCTGTGTGTGTCTGTGAGTGTGTGTGTCTGCGTGTCTGTGTGTGTCTGTGTGTCTGTGTGTCTGTCTGTGTGTCTGTGTGTCTCTGTGTGTCTGCATGTCTTTGTGTCTGTGAATGTCTCCATGTCCGTGTGTCTGTATGTGTCTGTGTGTCTGTGTGAGTGTCTGTGTGTCCCCACATCTGTGTGTCTGTGTGTGTCTGCTTGAGTATGTCTGTGTGTCTGTGTGAGTGTGTGTGTGTCTGCGTGTGTCTGTGAGTGTGTGTGTCTGTGTGTCTGTGTGTGTGTCTGTGTGTCTCCACGACTGTGTGTCTGTGTGTGTGTGAGTGTCTGTGTGTCTGTGTGAGTGTGTCTGTGTGTGTCTGTGTGTCTAACCATTCTGTGTGTTTGTGTGTGTCTGTGTGTCTGTGTGTCTGTGTGTCTCCACGTCTATGTGTCTGTGTGTGTGTGTCTGTGTGTCTGTGTGAGTGTGTCTGTGTGTGTCTGCTTGAGTATGTCTGTGTGTCTGTGAGTGTGTGTGTCTGCGTGTCTGTGTGTGTCTGTGTGTGTGTCTGTGTGTCTGTGTGAGTGTCTGTGTGTGTCTGTGTGTCTGTGTGAGTGTGTCTGTGTGTCTAACCATCTGTGTGTCTGTGTGTCTGCACGTCTTTGTGTCTGTGAATGTCTCCATGTCCGTGTGTCTGTATGTGTCTGTGTGTCTGTGTGAGTGCCTGTGTGTCCCCACATCTGTGTGTCTGTGTGTGTCTGCTTGAGTATGTCTGTGTGTCTGTGTGAGTGTGTGTGTCTGTGTATCTAACCGTCTGTGTGTCTGTGTGTCTGCGTGTCAGTGTGTCTGTCTGCATGTCTGTGTGAGTGTCTGTGTGTGTCTGTGTGTCTAACTGTCTGTGTGTCTGCATGTCTGTGTGTCTGTGAGTGTCTGCATGTCAGTGTGTCTGTCTGCATGTCTATGTGTTTGTGTGTCTGTGTGAGTGTCTGTGTGTCTGTGAGTGTCTGTGTGTCTGTGTCTGCACATCTGTATGTCTGTATGTGTCAGTGTGTCTGCATGTCTGCGTGTCTGTGTGTGTCAGTGTGTCTGTCTGCCTGTCTGTGTGTCTGTCTGCATGTCTGTGTGTCTGCACGCCTGTGAAACACAGGAAGAGCAGGCACGAGAGGCCGCAATGCAGAGAGCACAGGGAGAGCCTTCTCCTGTCCTCGGAGGACCGCTCACTACCCTGTGACTCACGGAGTCATAACAGGGACTATCCGTGTCTTTATTTTACAACAAAACAAAGACAGAAGGGTCTTTGGATGTATGTTTCATATGGAAATCCAGAATTCCACTTTCAGGAACGGGCTTAAAGACTAGTTGATTCGTAGCCACTCACTGCTGTGGGGTCCTGGACGGGACCCTGGGATGGACGGTGAACATTAGGGGAAACCGAGGAAATCTGAAGTGCAGCGTCGGTGCAGGCTCACTGATTGTAGCGAAGACACCGTTCTAAGGAGAGATGTCAGCAGGAGAAACGGGTGCAGGGGCGCTTGGGGCTCCTGCCCTGTGTTCTCAGTTTCTCTGTAAATGTAAAACGAAATACAGTTCCAGAGCTTCAGGCTACAGAAACCACACGGCTCGCAGGCACCACAGACCTGCTAAGCAGCGCGGGGCAGCCGTCGGGGCTCCGAGGTGGGAAGGCGCAGGCACACTGTGCTGCCGGAACCCCGCGCTCTGGCTCCGAGCTCCCCGAGGCAACGGAAACCACACTGGGCGTTCTTCTCACGTCGCAAATGCACCTGAAGGGTGATAACAGAGCTTTGTAAAGACCATAGCACGACCCGGTTGCTCCCTGAGGAAAAAAAATCTTTACAACTAAGCCGTGTGGAAGCTGTGTGCACGCCGGCAGGTGACACCCTGGCTAATGGTCCCCAGTGCTGCACCCGAGACCCAGGGCTGACGGGAGGGCATCTCCCAGTGTGAGTCAGACAGTCGTGGAAGTAAATGTGGCCGAGGGGCGAGCAGTGGAAAGGAGAGCAGACACTAGTAAGAGCAGTGTCACGTCCCTAAAGACCCCTATCTCCTGGTGTTTGCACTGGTGCTGAGAGACATGGAGACTGACGGTTGTGGGAGCAGAGGCAGGGCTGGCGGCCACCATTGTCCTTCTAGATGCTTCTTTCTGAGGAGGGATGGCTTGTTCTGCCACACGTACTGCCCCACCAAGTGCCTGGGAGGGAACAGGGTCAACGAACCTGGTCACATCCCTCGTGTCCCGCTCCCGGAGCCTCTCCATGTTTGCAGGAGGCTGGCCACTGCCTGCAAACAGGTCCAGTCCACCCCCACCCTGCCCATCTGAATCCAACATGGAGCTTTGGAGACCTGACTGAGGGAGACTTTGAAAGGGAATAAAACATTATGTAATATGTAAACCATGTATATAATATATAATATGTCTGTTTTTGTGATGACGGGATCTATGTAAATTGCCTTCTTACTGAGAATTTTCTCAGCACATTTCCTAAACATTATGGACCAGTAGGGGGTAAGAAACATAAAGTTTTTTTATTTTTGTTTTTGTTTTTCCCTTCTGAACATCAGAAAAAATATTTGCAAAACCCGTTCACAGTCACGTATGCAGGGTCCTGATACGTCTAAGAAGGCAGTGTGCAAATGGTCTCATGGTCATCAGTGCTTGTCACTTGGAGCTCGCTCAGTCCAAGAAGACCCAGTCTGTCCACGGGCTGGCGGCGTGAGCGCGGGGCCTTCCTGCTTTCCATCTCATCGCAGCCCGCAGGGACAAGTCGACAAGTAAGTCCTATGACACAGACCTTTGCCCCAGATACATGGAGCATATGCTGTTAATCGGCTGCAGCTCGAATAAACATGTCCAACATTGTCAGGCCCTTCCCCTTCCAAATAGAAATTTCCCCCCATTTCCCCTTTAGCAGAGCAACATCTGTGCATCTGCGCGTGCCTTACAGTTCATTCCTTTCTGTTGCATAAATATTTATGCATTTTTCTATTAAGTCTTTTTCAAAGAAAATCCCATTTTTCTTATGGGACTTTCATGCCCATCAGCATTTGGGGGTCAGTATCTAATAACAAACTATAAAAAGGCTGAAGTGGGAACTCCAGCGGAATACATCCCTGGAAGGCCTTCTGTCCAAGGCACGAGCCCGCGTGCCTCGAGGTGGCCCTGTTACCATGTGTCTGTGCAGGAGATACTCCAGAAATCGAGATCGCAGAGCCTGGAGCGTCCTCACTCCTGCCTGTACAACCAAGAAAACAATTTCCTACAGGATGGATTCAATGAACTTACGTATGACACAGATGGGAATAAATTCAGGAACTTTGCCAGTCTTCTCTCTCTTCCATTTCCTCTGTGTGACATCCACCACAACACAAGTGACTCTTCATCGAAACGTAAGGATCGGAGCCAGTGGGTCTGACGACTCACAAGGTCCCTCCCGGCTGAGCACCACACGTACTAATTAGACTACATACGTGTTTTGGGTTTTTGGCATTAAAAAATGTCTCCTAGAGGAAAAGTAATTTCTGGGTATACAGACTGAGGGAAATGTGGAAAAAGCAAAAATATACATGAGAAAGATATTCACAATATTTTGTATTTTGTGTTATTTGAGGGTTCCATAGTGAAGTAAATACAGCAAAAAAGAAGCAATCCAAAGCAGTCAAAACTTCACTTATACGCAACTAATAAATCATGGAACTTTACATCAAAAACCAGGGATGTACTGTATGGTGACTAACATAATATAATAAAAAAATATTACTATAATAAAACAAAAAACAAAAACAAAAGTTCACTTAAAACTTGGTTGTTTTTCTCATAACACAAGACACCTTATTTCTCTCATTGCCGCATCCCTTCACCTTCACGTATGCAGAACCTTTTTAAAATAAAATCCGAATCCTTGGTATGGCGTCAAATCCACACGGGGGCCTCATCCTCACCAACCACCCTCCACCCCGCTGGCTCCTCCAGCCAGGCTCAGGCCAGAGTCCCCTGCAATCCCTTCCATCCTGCTCTTCCCGAGACAGCTCCTTCTTGTCTCAGTAAATGACACTTCCTCAGAGCAGCCAACCTGCTCCCACCCCGGGGCTCATCCCTGTCTCCTCCTCACACTGACCATGACCGGAACCACCCTACTGCTCACTTACTTGCTTATTCGTCAACTGCACTTTTTCACTAGGAAGTTAAAAAAATCTGGAGCATTTCAGTCTTCTTCACAGCTGACTTCCCAGAACCAAGCATATGGCTCATCAGAGTGGGAACGCAATTACTAATTTTTGAACGAAGAGCTCAATGTTCGTACCACCTTCAAACATCAGGCAAAGTTTGGTGTTGGGAATCCTAAATTTTTTTTAAGGTTTTATTAATTTGAGAGAGAGAGAGAATGAGCGGGGGGGAGGGGAAGAGGGAGAGGGAGAAGCAGACTCCCTGCTGAGCTGGGAGCCGGATGGATGCGGGGCTTGATCCCAGGACCCAGAGATCATGACCTGAGCCGAAGGCAGACACTTACCCGACTGGGCCACCCAAGTGCCCCGGGAGTCCTAAATTCTAAAGAAGACTCTTAGGAAGAATATCAAGAGAAAAAGAAGGAAACTGACTATCAAAAAATATGCACCCAGGTATCATTGCTCCCCAGGTTCCATCACAACAGCAAACTCACACCAGTTTCTGGGTCCCCCCAAACATAGACCGGAGGTATGGCAGAGGTGGAACTGGGGCAGGGAAGAGGCAGGTGTGAGAGCTGCAAGAAGCCATGGGAGGACTGGAGGGGCTGGGAGGTAAGGAAGAGTGCCCCCCCAGGAGCACAGCAGGTGCCAGGAGTGGGGTTTCTGTAAGCAGCAGCTTACCAGGCCATTTTCTTCCAAAGACAGAAAGTGAGTGGGACCCTGGGTGATTAGAGCTCTGGTGAAGCCAGTAATGGAGGGTTTCTTTGGTTGGTTTTTGTATGTACTGGCTTTTAGATATTTGAGGGGAATTCAGTTGAAATTTTCAAGGAAGCAGGAGAGATCTCCTGCAGGTACTTCTCTGAAAAGCATGCGGTTCATACAACCACATAGATACAAGCATCCTCAAACTCTCCTGGCCCACAGTCCACTGTGTGGATGCCCCACAACTCCCTTTTCCATTCATCCATGGTGACATTAGTTTGTTTCCATGCCTTGGCTATTGTGAATGTTGCGATGAACATGGGGGTACAGATACCTATTTGAGACTCTGATTTCAATTCTTTTAGATATATACTCAGAAGTCGGATTACTGGATCATGTGGTGGTTCTGTTTTTAATTTTTTGAGGAGCCTCTGTATTGTTTTCCATAGGGGCTATGCCATTTTACATTCCCACAAAGTGAAATAAGCCAATCACGAAAGGACAAATACTGTACCGTTGAGAAATCTAGAACAGTCAAACTCAGAAGCAGAGACTAAAATGGTAGTTGGGAGGGGCTAAGGGGAAGAGACAGCAGTTTTTCTGGGTATAAAGTTTCTGTTATGCAAGATGAGTAAGTTCTAGAGACCGGCCTTACAACATGGTGCTTATGGTGCATACCATATTGTGCACTTTGAAATATGTTAAGAGTCTGTGCCTCATATTAAGTGTTCTTAACTCACACACATGCACACACAAGAAAACAAAAGTACCACAGGAGAACACAGGACATTTATGGAGGTGATGCTCAGTACCTTGATTGTGGTGAGAGGACTGCAGTTGTGTGCGTTTGTCCGAACTCATCTAAATGCATTCATTAGATATCTGCATCTTTTGTGTATCAGATATGCTCCCAGTAAAGCTTAAAAAAAAAAACAACAACTAGCTTTAAGCACAGTGGAAGCTCAGCAAAATCAATTTACTCTCTTCTTTCTTTTCCTGGGGCTATTTCACAAGAAGGACCTTTATTAAAACCATGGATTTTAAGGTATGAGTTTTTCCAGTGGAAACTGGAACAAGGCATTTTTCCAAACCAATGATGACGTATTTCAAGAAGCAATGGGAAGGCAAATTCCAACACAGTCTAGTTTAGGTCAAAGGAAAATTCTAGAATAGAATATTGCAGTCTCCAGCAGTGTCAATAAAGACACATCAAATCCAAGCGCCTTAACATTTTGTGTTTGTCATAAACCTGAGGTCATGTTTTCATTAAGGCCACTCTGGTTTGCTTTGGGACATTACCCAAGGTTATAGCAGATACGTTGTGGACCAGTCTTATTTGCAGGTCCGTATACGTGGAAGATGAGAAGACGAGATTGTGGTAGATACGTTATGAAGCAGAATTTCAGATTGGTGGTTGGGATGCCAGAAAATCCTTTGAAGAAAAGAAAGGAATGCACCCAGCTGAGGTAAAGAGCATGTTCCAGGCTTAAAAGGAGCTCGGAGTCATGATGGGCAGTGAGGGGCCGAGGGACTAAGTGGCCTGAACTTGCTTCTGCAGCTTTCCCTTCTTCCTTCGCCAGCACAAGAATGCACCACGTGAGCCTTTTGAAGACCAGTTGGGTTTCATTCAGTGTGGCCACGTCCACCTGCTGGGAATGTTTAGTTAAAACTGGGATGGAGGCATAAAGCTTGAAGAGCTGAAAAACATTATGCAAATCTAATCCCTTCTGGACTGTTTCCTGAGGTGCACTTATGTGGTGCAGACAGACAAAAACAACTTAGAAGCCAAATACTGCTTTCCTCCCGTCTCATCCTGTGCCTCCCCCAGCGCCCGGCCGCTCTTCCTCTTCTAAATCTGTAATTCCGACGCCCCTCAAGTCCCACCACACAACATCTCCCTGGGTCCGCATTTCCCAAAATGGGGTCCATGAACCAGGACCACCTAGGATTTTGGTTTAAAATGAAGATTTCCAGATCCTACTCAGTACCCGCAATGCTGGTTTCCGAGGGCTTTCTGAGCAAACTGCACACCTCGGGGGCTGGACAGGGGGAGTTATTGCCACCTTGTCTGGAGACTCCAAGATCAAGGTGTTGGCAGGCTGGCCTCCTGCTGGAGTCCAGGAGAGGGTTCCTTCCTGCCCCACCTCCTAGGACCTGCCAGCACTCCTTGGCTTTTCTTGGCTGTGGTCTCTGTCTTACCACCCCCTTCACTTCTGTTGACTGTCCTTCACCCCTCTCCTATGAAGACGGCTGGGATGGCATTTAGGGCCCAGGGGATAAACCAGGATGATCTCATCTCTGAACTTAATCACATCTGTGAAGACCTTTGTTTCAAATAAGATCCCATTCATGGGTCCCAAAGATTAAGACCGGACGTGTCTTTGGGGCCACCATTCAGTCTACTATACCTGGTGAATTACAAATGGGGTAAGAAGGAAGAAATGCCCAGAAATATGCATTAAATCAACAGAACCATTGCAGGGGGTTGGATTTCATGCATTCTCATGGCTTTCAATCGCGCCTGCAGGCTGCTGACTCTAAGCTTCTCCCCCAGCCTACAGCATGTTGCACAGCTCCCAAGCCATGGATCTTCAGTCACCTATTTGACCTTTCCCGTTAAAAGGTCTCACCAGCGCATCTCTGTGCTGTTCTTCTGCAGCCAATCCTCTCCCAAGTTTTGTTTCCAGGTCACCACGCTCTGTCATCCTGCCCCCCCCAACCCGTCATCAGACCTTGTTGATTCTGGAGGGAACCATGAGGTTGTCCTGGAACAGAGAACAACTCCAGAGCTCAAGACCTCTTTCTCTTACCTGTTGGTTCCTTCTGTGCATTCACAGCAAGCGGTCTCTCTTCTACCTGACTTTACTTCGGGCGATCCATGTCGTCCTGGAGCACCGTTTCTCGTGATGCGGTCCATTCCATCGCCCCAATCTGGGAGCCACCAAAATGTCTCTCCTCACACAACCACTGCCTCTCAATGAGCCCTTGATTACACTGCTGTCCTAAGGGTCCTCTTTAATCCATTGGCAATTCAGGGGAAAGGGCTATCTTTTTATCTCATGAATTATATCAGATTAGTCCTGATTATAACCTTTCCTTCTCCTTCCATCACAGTGTCTATTAAACCCAGACCTCCTAGTCTGGTCTACCGTGCTCTCCACAGCCCATACCCTGCTTCTGCCCCTGTCCCCTTGGTATCACCCTCACACGGGAGTATTAAACTCCAACCACATGGACTTCTTTCCCTTATTACGAGGTGCTGAAAAACATTTTCCCATCCTTGGGAATTTAAGCATAGGCTTCTTCATGTCAGAATATTTATTTCTTAATTCTTCAGCTATTTTGTAATTAAGTTATTTTCATCCTTCAAATATCAGCTCCAACATTGTTTGCATGGCTGGACTTTTCATAAATACAGTCCCGGTGACTTTGTCTCTTATGGCTGTTGCATCACATTATTCCTTCACTTCAGACGTACCAGTTCTTGTAATAGTTATAGATATGCTGCATCACTTGATTATTGCCTATCCAAGTAATTAATGTTTTATGAATGAGTGAATGAAAGATGAATGTTCATCACTAGGAGTTAAGCTCAGTCTTCATGACCAAATCATAAGAGTCTGGTGGGCAGCCGCTGGGACTGGAGAACTTTAAGCATTCCTTCGTCAGTGGGCTCTTTATGGGGACAACATGTGAGCAACGTCCTATCTTTCTATGGGCATAAAAGTATTTCAGTTTTCTAAATGATTAAATATATAATTTTTATTTATTTATTTATTTTTCCTTTTTAAAAAAATTGTGTTAGTCACCATACAGTACATCCTTAGTTTTTGATGTAAAGTTCCATGATTCATTACTTGCATATGACACGCAGTGCACCATACAATACGTGCCCTCCTTAATACCCATCACCGGCCTATCCCGATCCCCCACCCCCGAAGCCCTCAGTTTGTTTCCCAGAGTCCATAGTCTCTCATGGTTCATTCCCCTTTCTGTTTACCCCCTCTTCATTCTTCCCTTCCTTCTCCTACTGATCTTCCTATTTCTTATGTTCCATAAATGAGTGAAACCATATGATAATTGTCTTTCTCTGCTTGACTTATTTCACTTAGCATAATCTCCTCCAGTCCCATCCACGTTGCTGCAAATGTTGTGTAATCGTTCTTTCTGATGGCTGAGTAATATTCCATTGCATATATGGACCACATCTTCTTAATCCAGTCATCTGTTGAAGGGCATCTCGGCTCCTTCCACAATTTAGCTATTGTGGACAATGCTGCTATGAACATTGGGGTGCATATGGCCCTTCTCTTCACTACGCCTGTATCTTTGGGGTAAATACCCAGTAGTGCAATGGCTGGGTCATAGGGTAGCTCAATTTTTAACTTTTTAAGGGAGCTCCACACTGTTTTCCAGAGTGGCTGTACCAACTTGCATTCCCACCAACAATGTAGGAGGGATCCCCTTTCTCCACATCCTCTCCAACAATTGTTGTTTCCTGCCTTGTCATAGTATTCAGCCATCAAAAAGAACCAATTCTCAACATTTGCTGCAACATGGATGGCACTGGAGGAGATAATGCTAAGTGAAATAAGTCAAGCAGAGAAAGACAAATTATCATATGATTTCTCTCATCTATGGAACATAAGAACTAGGAAGATCGGTAGGAGAAGAAAGGGATAAAGAAAAGGGGGGTAATCAGAAGAGGGAATGAACCATGAGAGACTATGGACTCTGAGAAACAAACTGAGGGTTTCAGAGGGGAGGGGGTGGGGGAATGGGATAGGCTGGTGATGGGTAGTAAGGAGGGCACGTATTCTATGGTGCACTGGGTGTTATACGCTACGAATGAATCATGGAACTTTACATCAAAAACTAGGGATGTACTGTATGGTGACTAACATAAAAAAAAAAAAAAAGAACTGAAATGTGGGATCAGATGTTCCAAGAGACACATTGGAAGGTGGGATGGAGAATCTTCAGACCAAACACAGTCTGGCTCCTGTGCGAGGAGGAAGAAGAGGGAAAGCTGGTATGAAGAGGGCCGGCCTGTGTCTCCCGGGAGGGGCCTGCCTCACTGCCCTCGCCCAGCTCAGCTGTCTGAATCGCAGACAGAGAGAAGGCCCGTTGCTTACAAATGCAGGGCTGGGTCCACAGCAGCAGCAGGTGGGACTTCGGTCCACTGCGCTTCCTACGGCGGGAGATCGGAGCGTCCGTTTTCACGACTGCTGCAGTGCTGACTTCGGTCATTTCTTCGGGTTCTCTCTAGCTCACCTGTCCTTCTGCCTCTTACACGTTCACTAAATGGAATCAGAGACTCCATTTTGACTTATGGAAGTTTTGGTTGTTGTTGCTTTTTTCCAAATCTGCCCATTCATTTCTCTTAGAGTTATTTTTCAGAGTTTCTTTATTACCTTTTTTGTCTCTAATTTTAAATAAACTTGTTTTAAGTCTTTATTCAATTTTTTTAATGTTCTGTGAAATAGAATCCTTATTGAATCAATTGGCTTTTGACTACGATGTGTTGTTCCCTTCTGTGTTTATCAGTTTTTATTGTGAGCTTTTTTCTTTTTCCAGATTTCTTTTTCCCTTCTTTTGTTTAAAGTGTAACATAGCATCAGGATTACCAATCAGTCCCCCAGAACATAACCACGTGTGTTTTGTGGTTATGACATTACTACCTTACGACCAATTTTTGTGTTAACTTCTTTACCTGGGACACCAACAAGCAGGGGGATAAACTCAGATTCTGTGCCCCTGTAGACACAGGCTTGTGCTTCGGTTCCTCCTGCTCCCAGGCAGTGTGTCCGCCAGGGCGTTAGTGACACGTTCAGGTCAGAGAGCTCAGCTCCCCACCTGCTCCAGGTTCCATGTCCGCCTCCCGTAGGCCGGGTCAGCCGGTATGTTCCCTGCCTCGCAAGGTAAACCCGAGGCTCTAGTTGTTACTTGTCCTATAAACTGGGGATTCCGGATTTACTCAGTTGAGCCAGTAGTTTAAAATGACAAGGTGTAGACAACGTCTAACTCTGTTTGGTGCTTGCTGCGGGAGGCGTTCAGGGCTACGTACCCACCATATGGCTGGAACCAGGAGAGAAGACCACCAGATCTGCATTTTAGAAAGACTGCTCTTACGGCAGAGAGAAGGATAGTGCAGATGGTGTGACACGGGTGACACACACTGAGGAATAGGAACTTAGGACTGATAGGACTTTCTCCTTGGATGTGAGAATGAAGATGAATAGGAAAAGTGCAAGGCAAGCAAGGAGAGAAAATCTTGGGGGAATGCTTGCAGATATTGGATCCTGGTTGCAGGGACAGGTTTGAATTGCCCTCGTCCTCATGAGGGTGTGGAAGGAGAAACAGAGGGAGGTGCTTCCGTGGCAGGTGAAGGGCCAGAAAGGGTCAGATGCTCGCCTTCTTGACACAGGAAGAGGCAAGACCAACGGGGACGCAGGACGACAGGGAGCAGACTGCTTTTTTGTATTAATGGACACATACTCCCCAAGGCTGCAGACAGCAAGTCCTGGTGGCAGGTGCCTCAAATACTTACTTGGGGGGCATGGTAAAGGCAGAAAGGGAGGGAGAGAGGGAAGGAGAAAAGGAGGAAGCAAGCAGGGGAGGGAGGGAAGACAAGTCTGGAGTTCCAGAGCCTCTAATTCCGATTTCCTCCTTGTCCACAAGAGAAGGAAGTGCACACTTGCAGAAGTAACTCAGCAGAATGTACGTTGTTGACAAGTAGGAATGTCATGGTTTTGCTCTGACAGCACAGTGTGCAATGGCACTGCTGGTCCCTGTTATGGAAAAGGCAGCATTCTGAGAGGAAGGCTCGTGGGCTTTGGAGGCCAGCAGACCAGGAGTAAGTCAGGCCCTGTGTAAATCCCAGCCCACTTGCTTTCCAGTCGGGGGTGTATGTACGTAGGCACACGCATGCACACGTGCTCTGGAACACACACGGTACGCACGCTCGCATAGCACACAAGCCCACACACAGCACCTATGTGCCCTGTGCACACACGCACTCTGTTGCTGGGACAGGGGCCTCGTCGGATCCCTTTTGGACTGTAAATAACTTTCAGCACATATAAAGGAGATTATTATGGGATCCTGTTAGCCTTTCATCAGCTCGTATGCTTCTTGAATGTATCCGTGAAAGCACACACCTGGGGAAGCAAACACCTACAACCTGAAACACCCAGAAAAGCAGCTTGTGATCTGACCCGGTGGCTGAGAACGCTGCATCACCAAAAGGCCGGTCTGTGGTGCCCTCCTGTGGACTGCCGTGGCCATTGCACCAGGCCGACCTCAGCCCTGCCCCAGAATGAGGGCAAACACCTGGATTTGCTGGGTGCACTAAAATTCATTAGACTGACTATCTGGTGTTTAAATAATGCATATTATTTTCTTTAGAAAATGCCAAGGACGATTTCTGAATGAGGAGAAAGAACAGAACACTTAACACTATGCTGATAGGTCTGACCTAAGGAGGCAGAATTTTCACTCAGACTTACCTCTCTAACTCCCAATTTTGTACTGATAAAGTAACTCTGTTTCACATAAAATAAATTCAATGGTCTGGGGGGAAGAAAAAATCATCACACCATTGTCAGACTTAGAAAGATGAAAACCCATCATTTTACGAAATCAAAACAGAATGCCATCACTTGATCAAGGAGGTATAGAGATAAGAACATTAAACATAATCAAAGTGGGGAGAAGCTGAACCAAAATACTTTGTGTTCGAAAGCAGTTGAGCATGACAAGAATAATGCTATAAGTAGGAGGAGCCAGTAAAGGGGAAAAGGCAACTTTTTTAAAGCAATGGGAAAAAACATCAGATAGGCCCCACGCATATAGAAAATAGAAAACATGGATAGAAAACTGAAAATAGGAACAGGGATCCTCAGGTTCATGCAGAGAAGGACACAAAGCACCCTGTGGCCGACAGCCCTGAAAACTGTCGTCATATAAAAAGCCCAACGGGAGCTCCGTGGGACTGTGTTGGGATCACGGCAAGAAAGGATGGAGTTAATTAGGAAGACAGCACGGGCATTCACAACCCACCCCAGGAGCAGTGCCGGCCCCTAAGGGCTTTCTCTCAGCCCACCAACAAAGTTTAAAGCGACGTCACTAGACCAGACGACACCCCGACTCAGACATGCAAGGCCGGGGGTGTCTCCAGGGGCCCTGTCCCTGAGAGGGTCTTCTGCACGCACAGGGAAGCCACAGACTGCCCGGTTCTCCCAAATGAGATCAGGGACCAGGTGAGCCAGCGTAACTTGGGAGATGTTACTTTGATGTCTGTGAGGGGAACTAAGGACTTCTAGTTACCTAGAATCCTCTCCATTGGTTCGCGTTTCCTTGAGGGCAGGAGGGAGGTGTCTGTAACTGTGCAGAAAGGGAGGGCCATGAGATAACCCTCCAAGCACTCTCAGGAGCCTTCACAACGAAGTGTGGGGTTTGAAGAGCAAACCGCTGGGGCTCCCAGGAATTAATGCATTAGGGTCATGATAAAAACACACAATTGTAAACCAAAAGAGAGTAAAAACGAAATCATAATAAAGTCATAATAGAACTGTATGAAATTAGAAAAATTGCAAACAAGAAAACCAAATCCAAAATATTACAGTGGGGTGTGAAACAATCAATTGGAAGAACTCCCCTTTATGCACTTGATATTAAACTCATGGATTCATTAGAAGTTCGACGTGTTCACAGGCATGTGAACCACACGCTAACACTGCAGGCTGTGATTTGGGGAGTGAACCCCACTGTTCGGGCCCAACAGCCTCGGTGTCCCCTTGCAAGGACTTCGATACTGAACTCAAGTGCGAACCAATAAAAGGTAGAGTTGGATTCCCGACCGTGGGCTCAGCCCGTCCTGCCTCAGCTCACCCATCTGCACGAGAACCCACGGGTCGTTTCTACTCCATTCGCACGTGAGGACCCCAAGGCTGGAGATGTTTGGGAAGCTACGGCCTGATAAAGCTCAGATTTCATGTATTTTCAGTGGCGAATGTACACAAATTTGGCGGGAAGGTAACCATGTCATTTCTGATCTGATATATTTTTCAAGATGTCCTTTTTCTAGAGAAATTAGTGTTTCAGTAATGATGACATTTTTTCCCAAGGTCCTTCTGTCCCTCCTGCAGCAGCGGGCACAGAGCAGGGTCCCAGCCTGGCTGGTGTGTGGGCAGTGTGTCCAGAAAGATGCCTGGCAGCCCACACCGGGGTCCCACGCTGGGGCCTTTGGCTGCCAACATGCACAACTGAGCAATGCTGGCTGTTGGCGGTCACATTTTACAGGATCCCCTTAGCCCGTCACCATCAGTCAAACTTTGTTTTAATCTGAAGCCCTGAAGCACGTGTTCCTAGCAGGAGGAGTCATGACATGCACTAATTCTTCAAAGAAGCAAAACCATGTTCTTTGCTTCCTTAGGTGGGAAAGTCTTGTCCCTGCGCTAACCAGTCCAGATGCCCCCTTGAAGCACCCGCAGCTGTGGAGGACAGACCGCTAGCAGGGCCCTAAGGCAGGAGGGCGTGAGGACGGTTTGGCTTTGGACCAGTCACTGCTCCCAGGATTCCGCCAACCAGCCTTCAATTGCTGTTCCGCATGGGGGTCTTTGCCTCAAAGCCCCCTTGCTCTGAGCTGGAGCTCTCCACCTCCTGGAGCCTCAGCAGCCCGGCTCTGAGCCCACGGGCCTTTCGGCAGATCTCTGCATCCTGAGCACAACTGAGTCAAAACAAGGACTCCAGCCCAAATCCACGGTCTCCGTGGAAATGAGCTCGGCCTCAGGGGGCTGCTTATCAGCCCAGACGATTGCGAAGGCTGGACCTTTGAACTCAAAGTACATCCCCTCACTTTTTTTTTAAATAATAATATTTTTTATTATATTATGTTAGTCACCATACAGTACATTCCTGGTTTTTGATGTAAAGTTTGATGATTCATTGTTTGCGTATAACACCCAGTGCACCATGCAATACGTGCCCTCCACATCGACCAATGGAACAGAATAGAGAACCCAGAAATGGACCGTCGGCTCTTTGCGCAACTAAACTTTGATAAAGCAGGAAAAAACATCCAGTGGAAAAAAGACAGTCTCTTCAATAAATGGTGCTGGGAAAATTGGACAGCTACATGCAAAAGAATGAAACTTGACCACTCTCTCACACCATACACAAAAATAAACTCCAAATGGATGAAAGACCTCAATGTGAGACAGGAATCCATCAAAATTCTAGAGGAGAACATAGGCAACAACTTCTATGACATCGGCCAGAGCAACCTTTTTCACGACACATCTCCAAAGGCAAGAGAAATAAAAGATAAAATGAACTTATGGGACTTTATCAGGATAAAGAGCTTCTGCACAGCCAAGGAAACAGTCAAAAAAACTAAGAGACAGCCCACGGAATGGGAGAATATATTTGCAAAGGACACCACAGATAAAGGACTGGTATCCAAGATCTACAAAGAACTTCTCAAACTCAATACACGAGAAACAAATAAACAAATCATAAAATGGGCAGAAGATATGAACAGACACTTTTCCAATGAAGACATACAAATGGCTAACAGACACATGAAAAAATGTTCAAAATCATTAGCCATCAGGGAAATTCAAATCAAAACCACACTGAGATACCACCTTACGCCAGTTAGAATGGCAAAGATAGACAAGGCAAGAAACAACAATTGTTGGAGAGGATGTGGAGAAAGGGGATCCCTCCTACATTGTTGGTGGGAATGCAAGTTGGTACAGCCACTCTGGAAAACAGTGTGGAGGTCCCTTAAAAAGTTAAAAATTGAACTACCCTATGACCCAGCCATTGCACTACTGGGTGTTTACCCCAAAGATACAGACGTAGTAAAGAGAAGGGCCATATGCACCCCAATGTTCATAGCTGCATTGTCCACAATAGCCAAATCATGGAAGGAGCCGAGATGCCCTTCAACAGATGACTGGATTAAGAAGCTGTGGTCCATATATACAATGGAATATTACTCAGCTATCAGAAA
>NC_048227.1:109348216-109353396 GCF_002007445.2 Ailuropoda melanoleuca | reverse complement strand
ATGGTGACTAACATAAAAAAAAAAAAAAAGAACTGAAATGTGGGATCAGATGTTCCAAGAGACACATTGGAAGGTGGGATGGAGAATCTTCAGACCAAACACAGTCTGGCTCCTGTGCGAGGAGGAAGAAGAGGGAAAGCTGGTATGAAGAGGGCCGGCCTGTGTCTCCCGGGAGGGGCCTGCCTCACTGCCCTCGCCCAGCTCAGCTGTCTGAATCGCAGACAGAGAGAAGGCCCGTTGCTTACAAATGCAGGGCTGGGTCCACAGCAGCAGCAGGTGGGACTTCGGTCCACTGCGCTTCCTACGGCGGGAGATCGGAGCGTCCGTTTTCACGACTGCTGCAGTGCTGACTTCGGTCATTTCTTCGGGTTCTCTCTAGCTCACCTGTCCTTCTGCGTCTTACACGTTCACTAAATGGAATCAGAGACTCCATTTTGACTTATGGAAGTTTTGGTTGTTGTTGCTTTTTTCCAAATCTGCCCATTCATTTCTCTTAGAGTTATTTTTCAGAGTTTCTTTATTACCTTTTTTGTCTCTAATTTTAAATAAACTTGTTTTAAGTCTTTATTCAATTTTTTTAATGTTCTGTGAAATAGAATCCTTATTGAATCAATTGGCTTTTGACTACGATGTGTTGTTCCCTTCTGTGTTTATCAGTTTTTATTGTGAGCTTTTTTCTTTTTCCAGATTTCTTTTTCCCTTCTTTTGTTTAAAGTGTAACATAGCATCAGGATTACCAATCAGTCCCCCAGAACATAACCACGTGTGTTTTGTGGTTATGACATTACTACCTTACGACCAATTTTTGTGTTAACTTCTTTACCTGGGACACCAACAAGCAGGGGGATAAACTCAGATTCTGTGCCCCTGTAGACACAGGCTTGTGCTTCGGTTCCTCCTGCTCCCAGGCAGTGTGTCCGCCAGGGCGTTAGTGACACGTTCAGGTCAGAGAGCTCAGCTCCCCACCTGCTCCAGGTTCCATGTCCGCCTCCCGTAGGCCGGGTCAGCCGGTATGTTCCCTGCCTCGCAAGGTAAACCCGAGGCTCTAGTTGTTACTTGTCCTATAAACTGGGGATTCCGGATTTACTCAGTTGAGCCAGTAGTTTAAAATGACAAGGTGTAGACAACGTCTAACTCTGTTTGGTGCTTGCTGCGGGAGGCGTTCAGGGCTACGTACCCACCATATGGCTGGAACCAGGAGAGAAGACCACCAGATCTGCATTTTAGAAAGACTGCTCTTACGGCAGAGAGAAGGATAGTGCAGATGGTGTGACACGGGTGACACACACTGAGGAATAGGAACTTAGGACTGATAGGACTTTCTCCTTGGATGTGAGAATGAAGATGAATAGGAAAAGTGCAAGGCAAGCAAGGAGAGAAAATCTTGGGGGAATGCTTGCAGATATTGGATCCTGGTTGCAGGGACAGGTTTGAATTGCCCTCGTCCTCATGAGGGTGTGGAAGGAGAAACAGAGGGAGGTGCTTCCGTGGCAGGTGAAGGGCCAGAAAGGGTCAGATGCTCGCCTTCTTGACACAGGAAGAGGCAAGACCAACGGGGACGCAGGACGACAGGGAGCAGACTGCTTTTTTGTATTAATGGACACATACTCCCCAAGGCTGCAGACAGCAAGTCCTGGTGGCAGGTGCCTCAAATACTTACTTGGGGGGCATGGTAAAGGCAGAAAGGGAGGGAGAGAGGGAAGGAGAAAAGGAGGAAGCAAGCAGGGGAGGGAGGGAAGACAAGTCTGGAGTTCCAGAGCCTCTAATTCCGATTTCCTCCTTGTCCACAAGAGAAGGAAGTGCACACTTGCAGAAGTAACTCAGCAGAATGTACGTTGTTGACAAGTAGGAATGTCATGGTTTTGCTCTGACAGCACAGTGTGCAATGGCACTGCTGGTCCCTGTTATGGAAAAGGCAGCATTCTGAGAGGAAGGCTCGTGGGCTTTGGAGGCCAGCAGACCAGGAGTAAGTCAGGCCCTGTGTAAATCCCAGCCCACTTGCTTTCCAGTCGGGGGTGTATGTACGTAGGCACACGCATGCACACGTGCTCTGGAACACACACGGTACGCACGCTCGCATAGCACACAAGCCCACACACAGCACCTATGTGCCCTGTGCACACACGCACTCTGTTGCTGGGACAGGGGCCTCGTCGGATCCCTTTTGGACTGTAAATAACTTTCAGCACATATAAAGGAGATTATTATGGGATCCTGTTAGCCTTTCATCAGCTCGTATGCTTCTTGAATGTATCCGTGAAAGCACACACCTGGGGAAGCAAACACCTACAACCTGAAACACCCAGAAAAGCAGCTTGTGATCTGACCCGGTGGCTGAGAACGCTGCATGCACCAAAAGGCCGGTCTGTGGTGCCCTCCTGTGGACTGCCGTGGCCATTGCACCAGGCCGACCTCAGCCCTGCCCCAGAATGAGGGCAAACACCTGGATTTGCTGGGTGCACTAAAATTCATTAGACTGACTATCTGGTGTTTAAATAATGCATATTATTTTCTTTAGAAAATGCCAAGGACGATTTCTGAATGAGGAGAAAGAACAGAACACTTAACACTATGCTGATAGGTCTGACCTAAGGAGGCAGAATTTTCACTCAGACTTACCTCTCTAACTCCCAATTTTGTACTGATAAAGTAACTCTGTTTCACATAAAATAAATTCAATGGTCTGGGGGGAAGAAAAAATCATCACACCATTGTCAGACTTAGAAAGATGAAAACCCATCATTTTACGAAATCAAAACAGAATGCCATCACTTGATCAAGGAGGTATAGAGATAAGAACATTAAACATAATCAAAGTGGGGAGAAGCTGAACCAAAATACTTTGTGTTCGAAAGCAGTTGAGCATGACAAGAATAATGCTATAAGTAGGAGGAGCCAGTAAAGGGGAAAAGGCAACTTTTTTAAAGCAATGGGAAAAAACATCAGATAGGCCCCACGCATATAGAAAATAGAAAACATGGATAGAAAACTGAAAATAGGAACAGGGATCCTCAGGTTCATGCAGAGAAGGACACAAAGCACCCTGTGGCCGACAGCCCTGAAAGCTGTCGTCATATAAAAAGCCCAACGGGAGCTCCGTGGGACTGTGTTGGGATCACGGCAAGAAAGGATGGAGTTAATTAGGAAGACAGCACGGGCATTCACAACCCACCCCAGGAGCAGTGCCGGCCCCTAAGGGCTTTCTCTCAGCCCACCAACAAAGTTTAAAGCGACGTCACTAGACCAGACGACACCCCGACTCAGACATGCAAGGCCGGGGGTGTCTCCAGGGGCCCTGTCCCTGAGAGGGTCTTCTGCACGCACAGGGAAGCCACAGACTGCCCGGTTCTCCCAAATGAGATCAGGGACCAGGTGAGCCAGCGTAACTTGGGAGATGTTACTTTGATGTCTGTGAGGGGAACTAAGGACTTCTAGTTACCTAGAATCCTCTCCATTGGTTCGCGTTTCCTTGAGGGCAGGAGGGAGGTGTCTGTAACTGTGCAGAAAGGGAGGGCCATGAGATAACCCTCCAAGCACTCTCAGGAGCCTTCACAACGAAGTGTGGGGTTTGAAGAGCAAACCGCTGGGGCTCCCAGGAATTAATGCATTAGGGTCATGATAAAAACACACAATTGTAAACCAAAAGAGAGTAAAAACGAAATCATAATAAAGTCATAATAGAACTGTATGAAATTAGAAAAATTGCAAACAAGAAAACCAAATCCAAAATATTACAGTGGGGTGTGAAACAATCAATTGGAAGAACTCCCCTTTATGCACTTGATATTAAACTCATGGATTCATTAGAAGTTCGACGTGTTCACAGGCATGTGAACCACACGCTAACACTGCAGGCTGTGATTTGGGGAGTGAACCCCACTGTTCGGGCCCAACAGCCTCGGTGTCCCCTTGCAAGGACTTCGATACTGAACTCAAGTGCGAACCAATAAAAGTTAGAGTTGGATTCCCGACCGTGTGCTAAGCCCATCCTGCCTCAGCTTACCCATCTGCACGAGAACCCACGGGTCGTTTCTACTCCATTCGCACGTGAGGACCCCAAGGCTGGAGATGTTTGGGAAGCTACGGCCTGATAAAGCTCAGATTTCATGTATTTTCAGTGGCGAATGTACACAAATTTGGCGGGAAGGTAACCATGTCATTTCTGATCTGATATATTTTTCAAGATGTCCTTTTTCTAGAGAAATTAGTGTTTCAGTAATGATGACATTTTTTCCCAAGGTCCTTCTGTCCCTCCTGCAGCAGCGGGCACAGAGCAGGGTCCCAGCCTGGCTGGTGTGTGGGCAGTGTGTCCAGAAAGATGCCTGGCAGCCCACACCGGGGTCCCACGCTGGGGCCTTTGGCTGCCAACATGCACAACTGAGCAATGCTGGCTGTTGGCGGTCACATTTTACAGGATCCCCTTAGCCCGTCACCATCAGTCAAACTTTGTTTTAATCTGAAGCCCTGAAGCACGTGTTCCTAGCAGGAGGAGTCATGACATGCACTAATTCTTCAAAGAAGCAAAACCATGTTCTTTGCTTCCTTAGGTGGGAAAGTCTTCTCCCTGCGCTGACCAGTCCAGATGCCCCCTTGAAGCACCCGCAGCTGTGGAGGACAGACCGCTAGCAGCGCCCTAAGGCAGGAGGGCGTGANCCCTCCCCTCTGAAGATCTCAGTTTGTTTCTCAGAGTCCATAGTCTCTCATGCTTCATTCCCCCTTCTGATTACCCCCCTTTCTTTATTCTTTTCTTCTCCTACCGATCATCCTAGTTCTTATGTTCCATGTATGAGAGAAACCATATGAGAAACATCCCCTCACTTTTCATACCAGCTGCGGCTTGTGGGAGGCGCGGGCTCGACCGGCAGGGGGCAGTGCTGCTCCCCCAGGAGCCAGTGTCTCTGTCAAGGGCGCGCTGCCCACCCTTCAGCAGCAGGACAGCTGGGAACTGCTGCTTAGGCTAAAGGCACCCTCTGCGATCGCGCTGGGCCTGACAATCCCGGGAAGGGCGAGCAGCTCCTCATTAAAACTACGTTGGGGGGCGCCTGGGTGGCTCAGTCGTTAAGCGTCTGCCCTCGGCTCAGGGCTTGATCCTGGCGTTCTGGGATCGAGCCCCACATCGGGCTCCCCCGCTGGGAGCCTGCTTCTTCCTCTCCCACTCCCCCTGCTTGTGTTCCCTCTCT
>NC_048227.1:109328005-109348146 GCF_002007445.2 Ailuropoda melanoleuca | reverse complement strand
TGCTGTGAGCCTGCTTCTTCCTCTCCCACTCCCCCTGCTTGTGTTCCCTCTCTTGCTGGCTGTCTCTATCTCTGTCGAATAAATAAATAAAATCTTTTTAAAAATATATAAATAAATAAATAAATAAATAAATAAATAAAGNCCCTGCTTGTGTTCCCTCTCTCGCTGGCTGTCTCTATCTCTGTCGAATAAATAAATAAAATATTTTTAAAAATAAATAAATAAATAAATAAATAAATAAATAAATAAATAAAACTACGTTGGGCACTCCGCTGGCCTCGGCATCCCTTTCTCCAGCGCTGCCAGGTTGTGCCCTTGCACTGAGGACACCGATTCCACAGTCTCCTCTCTGCTGCGGTGAAGGCAACGAGCCTCCGGCCCGCGTCCTGCTGGTTTGCGAGACTTCCCAGGCTGTGGCCTCTCAGCCTCTGCTCGTCCAGAGCTCCGGGATGGACGTTTCAGGGCCCCGGGGCGCCCTTCCTCGTGCTCTGTCTTCCTTGTCCACCTGGCGTGTGAACTTGCTTTTCCCCGCGAACCTGGTCAGCTCGCCGCAGGCCACCGACTGGCTTGTGTTTCTTTATAAACCAAAACGCTGCTTGAGTGTGACCGCGATGTAAGCCTACGGGAGGTGCTTACCCAACATTGGCGGATGGCGCCTCATGAAACGTACCCGTGTGTCCGAGATGGTTTTCGTGGCCCTGAGGGAGAGAAACAGCATCTGTGGATTAAAAACACCGGTGGCCGGGGCGCCTGGGTGGCTCAGTGGGTTGAGCTCGGGTCATGATCCCATCAACCCCGCGTCGGACTCCCAGCTCAGTGGGGACCGACTTCTCCCTCTGCCTCTGCTGTTACCCCTGCCCGTGCTCTCTCTTGCTCTCTCTCCTGCAAATAAATACATAAAATCTTCGAAGAAAATACCGTGGACCACCCCCTTCAGGGCCCCATCTGGTGCTGTCAGACAAGAGAAGACCACTACCCTGCTTGGAAGATCAGAATTCACACTAAAAAGTCTAATTTAGATCACATTTATCACAATGTTCTCAACATATCTGATGCCTTCTTCTAACATAGAATCTGAAATATACAGAATTATTTTAAAAATATTCAAAACATAGAAATTACTTTCAAACATTCTATTTGGACCATGTGTCCTTTTTTGGAAATGAAAAAAGAAAACCTTTCGTTTTTTTAAGCATACACATAGAATACATATTTCTAGACTTCATGTTTGTAGTTAAATTTGGAAACAAATATCTGAAAGTGAAAACGCCTTGCTCATGCAAGTTAGAGAAAGTCACATGGTTAGTTTTAATCAGTATTAATTTTCCACAGCTAAAACCTGTGTTGACTTTAGTTTCTTTTTTTTAAAAATCTGGTAGTACTTTATAATCCATTCAAGGTTTCCTGATATTACGTACGTTTGAATCCTGCATCCCGGATGCAATGCCCTCCCAGGGAGCCCACGTTCTGCACCTTCCTGCCCAGCAGGTGGATTCCCCCACCTCCCTGCCGTCTCCCCCCCCACCCCTTGTCCTGACCTGCCCCCCTCCCCCATCCACAGACTCTTCCCTGTCCTCTCAGTGCTGGAGACCTACACCGTTCCCACCCACTTTGGGGACAAAGCGTGAGAGGCAGGTGCAGAGGAATTTCCCTGTCCAGGGTCGCGACCCCTCATAGAGACTGGCAGAGACCCCGGAAATGAGGGCAGGTGGCTGGAGGCCTGATGGGAGGGGTAAGGAGCAGCCGTCAGAGGAAGTCCCTAGAGGCTGTGCTAGCTTCCTCTTGCGTCTCTCACAAATCCCTGCAAACTAGTGAACTTAAACAACTCACGGTTCCTCTCTTCGGGTTCTGGAGGCTGAAGGTCTGCAATCAAGGTGTCAGCAGTCACATTCCTTTCAGAGCCTCCGGGTGAAATGTGTTTCTTGCCTTTCCAGTTTCTAGAGGTGCCTGAATGCCTTGGCCACAGACCCCCGCCCCTCCGTCTTCAAGCCCCTCCAAACTCCAGTCCTCTTTTTCCGAGCTCCGACCCTCTTGCATCTCTCCTATAAGACCCTTACAATTACACGGGCCCACCTGGATAACCCAGGACCATCTCCCCATCTTGTGGGGAGGTTCCCCACTCAGAACCCTAATCCCAATCCCCTTGCAAAGTCCCTTCTGCCACAGAGGTGACCGCATAGTCACAGTTCCACGGTGGTTTAAGATGTGGACATCTCTGGGGCCATTATTTGGCCTCCCACAGAACAAAGAGGAATAAACAAGTAAGATTGTCCCCCAGACGATTATTGTAGGCACAATTCCTTTGCTCCACAAGTTTTTCAGGAGTCTGTTAAAATGTTTGAGGTTTAAAAACAACTTTATTGTCTCCAAAACAGGGCGAGCTGTTGGAACATTTAGATTAGTCAAGGTGCAGTCAGCCGTCCAAAATGTCCCACTTCATGTATTCGACAAACTGCCCAAGACACGTCGTGGGTCAGACGTTCTTACTCGGCAGTGATTCCCAGATAGTCCCAAAGATCAGCCACACATCACGGAGAACCGTGAAGGGGGTAAGACATCACACTGATGCTGTGTAAATCCCTTTAAAACCTTCTACAGTTTTCACAGAAACAAAACCCAGTGCGCTGCGCGGGCAGAGATGCAGGGAGACGCGCTTCGTAGGGAGGCAGGCAGGCTGCTGAGCGGCATGACTCGCCGAGGCAGAGGCCAGAGAGGGTGGGACGTGTTTCTGCCTCAGCTGGGACCTAGTTTGCTCCCCGTTTACTGTCATCCTTGCCTCAAAAAAGATTGCAGAGTAGAAAGTGAAACCAGCACTCATCCTTTCAGAATCGGCCCCTCTGGCTCCGTCGGATGAGGATGCAAGGTCACCTGCATGACCTTGAATCTGAGGTCCAAGCATCTCCCTGGCACACGGCCCACCTGGAGAGAAAGATGAAAAGCAAACATGGACAAGGAGCCCCCACAAGACTGGCAGTCTGTTGGCGCATGTTTCCCGGCTTGCCCTGGTGGGCAACACGGCGGACACCTCAGGGCACCCCAGGGCCTCCTGACCCCAGAACGCAGAGGCCCCAGTGGGGCGTCGGCCCCTGAAGGGGGTTGTCCACCATGCTGGAGACCCTCATCTCTTGATGTCCATGTCTGGGCACCATTCGAGGGACAAGAAAAGACGTGGGAAGGAGGGTGTGAACACAAGACTCTGGATTTTCTTCCGGAAGAAATGTAACAAAAGCCACAGACAAGTAACCAGACAAAATCAGACAGAAAGACCATAAGCACTTGGGCTTCCAAACTTTATTTTGAAGAGTTTTGCATCAACCTTGTGAGCAGAGCCCAAGGGCTGGGCTGGCTCACCGCACAGCCAAGCCTTTCCTGTGATCACTCTTACCGACAGGTACTGACCTCATTTGATTACGTAACAGTAGAATTTGGACATGAATCACCCTTTAAATATTAACCGACTCTACAGATCTTTCCACCACTAACTCTGTCTCCTTTTCGGTGCACTTCAACCTGCCAGTGAGCCCGTGAAGAGGTTCCCCTTCATTAAAGGAAAAGAGCAGGAAAAGGCCTGTAGAAAGCACATCCCAGCCTTATTTTTAGTACTTCTTGAAATTTTATTTTCTTACAAACAACTGCTAGTGTGTCATGCATTTTAAATTTCCTTTTTGAAATGGAAAAAGAAAGGGAGAGAAATGAACCACGGGGTTGGCAGAGCTCCACGCTCCGACAAGGATTTATCGGCTCTGTGTCCTGTGACGCGGGGCCAGCTGGACGTCCCTCCCGCCACAACCTGCTTCCACAGTGCTCTGCTGACCGGCTGCCTAAGATGACCTCTCATTAGATACAGAAAAACAGAAACAGCTCTTACTAATAAAGTCTGGAGGTTACGTAGGAGCCCTAGCTGGGCCATGCGGTGAGGCTAATGACAGAGCAGCTCTGGCTCCGCGGGCTCCGCGGGCGCAGGCGGGATGGAAGGGCTGGCCGCAGCACCAGGGCCTCCCTCCCGACCACAGCCCCTGGCGGCCACCACCTGGGGAGGCCCCCCTTGGTCGCCGTGTCCGCTTACTGGAAACAGCACAGCCGTGTCTTGGGGTCAGTTCCTGAGCAGCCCATAAATAATAGTTTCCAGAATGCCTGTCTCTGTTTGCAGTCAGCCCTCTCTCCACACCTCCCCAAGTGATAAATCTAGCCGTGGAATCAACAGCATCGTTGTTCTAGGTATTACGGCCGGGAATGAATAAACGCCACACGTCCCAAAGCCCCCAGACATGCCGTAAATACAGCATCAGGAATCTCTGTTTCATAAAATAAAGGGCAGGGCCGCAGACCGGCCAGCCGAGAGCGCTCTGCGCGGAGGGATCAGTGGGCTCTTTGTTACTGGCGGGGGCGGGCGGGGGCCACCCTGTCACCTGAAGACAGAGGCGCGGGTCCTTGGCCCTCACCACCGATGACTCATGAATCCAACCCTGGAGCCCGGGATCCAGAAATAATGCACACGGGCCGGGCTCAGGAACAGCAGAGCCACTGGAGAAAATGTTCAGGCCAGAGACGCACGTCGGCTCAGACTCGCCACCTGTGTGGCGGCCACCAGGCTCCTTATGTGCCAGCTCCCGTGGTCACCCGCTGTGTCGGGACCTCTTCGTTCCCCGGGAAACCGCGCTGTCCTGAGGGTGTGGGACCCGGGGGAGCTGCAAGCTGGCGGTGCTGGCTAACCAGGGGCTCCCTTCCCTCCTCTCTCCTGACTTTCATGATCTTATGAAAAGGTGGAGCTTTCCCATTTATTTAAAAATTTAACACACAATTCAAAAAGAGTCCATTACCCTCCCAGATCCCTGCAAGCCGAGAAAATAGAGTAAGCCCAGATCTTCCAACTTTAAGCCTGAGCTCCGGTGCCTGTGCTCTCCGGGGTCATCTGGGCAGGGAGGCCCGGCTGCAGGACTCGGCGCCTGGGGCGAGGCTGAGATTGGCCCCCAGTGCAGACAGAGACCGACCACAGCCCGGCAGCCGCCCCAAGACCTGGTCCTGAGACCAGGGCTCCCTCCCTCAGGAGTTTCGGGCGGCTTGTCCCCCCTTGGGTGGTCCCAGGAGGGCTCGCAGGCCTCACCCTCGGTCAGAGAGGAGGGGGCTCGGGATGGGGGAGCCGAGAACACGCATGGGCACAAGCAACAAGACAGTATTTCATTTGTCCCTTCAAAATTCCTTCAGTAGGCTCTGCAGGATGAAGACACGGCTTCGAGTGAGTTTTGAGGCTTCCTTGGCGGGAGCCTGTAGTCACGTGAACCAAGAACTAAAGCACCAGGATGCCACCCCCGCCTCCATTTGAAAGGGACGGAGAAATGTGGGACGATTCCTCCACGTCTTCTCTTGGTAATTCCTTTATATGCTTCCACTGACCACGAAACGCATCCACAGTCCTCAGGACTATTAGTGACCCACGTAATTCTACTATAAAGGAAATGAGCAGTAAGCAGAGCTCTGTGCCTGTGGGCACAGCCGAGAGCTTCTCAGGTAGAGGAATACATTTGGGGGGAAGCAGGTGCCCGCACTGAGATGATTCAGGGAGCCCTCTGTCAAAATTAACACCAAAGCACAGACAGAAAATCTGTTATAAAGTGAACATTTACTCATAATGTGAAAAGAAACCTCAACAAATTATGCATTTAAAAAATCTGACAAATACTCCAAACATAATAAGACCCATACAACCATAATATAATATTTTTGTTGAATAACTACCTAATACACACCAAATTTCCCCCAATTTTCTGCATACTATTTTACCATCTTTCCATGTGCCAATGACAATTCCTAATTTAATGTTTCCTATAAAAAGAACAGAAAGAAAATTCAATTTCCATAAATGCAGGAAATCTATTTTTATTGTTATTAATTGCTGGCCATAAACATGTGACTTCACATCAGAAACACTCGTCGTATGTAATTCCATTCCATATGTGTGCCTTGCTGACATTGGGATTTTGATAAATTCTATCTTGCACGATTACCATACACATTTATATATATATAATCTATGTATATGTCATGTGTTTATCATTACATTCTTAACAGAATGTTCTGGACACAAGAGGACTTCTGTTTTGTCCAGGCCTGGATGAAACCGGCTAATAATTTATGGGCATGAGAAATGCAAACATTTCCTGCAGAATGGCTTTGGGCCACTCCCTCGAAGCCTGAGTCCTCCTCCACTGCCCACCTTGCCAGCCCCAGGCCCCAAAGACACTTCCATGTTGGGACTGGCCTCCACCCTCCCCTTTGGGTCACGGGCCAGGTGGAGGGCAACACATCAGTGAATATTCTGGAAGCTGTTGCCAGGCTGAGGAGACGGGCTGTAATCGAACTGTCCGCAGAAGCATCGGTTAGCCGTGTGAATACCCCACCACGCCCAAACCAAACACAGCACAGACGCAAAGGGACAGACGGCAGAGATGACACGGATGAGGGCAGTCTCCATCGCCTTCACCTGGGGGAGCTCACGCTGCACGTCCCATAAACACACGTGGCCGATGGGCACATCCACAGCGGGGACCCTGGAGGCAGGGGCAGGGAGGATGGCGGCTGAGACGTTGGCCCCTCTGCGATCGCGTCTGAATGTGTGAGAGCTGACTGAGGATGGGCTGACCCGCTGTCGAGGAATGTGAACGTTTCAGATCCCAGGGGACTGATGCGCATGGGTCTGGCCTAAGTGTCCACCCGCCGAATGAGGAACCGGGCCGGTGACCTCCGAGCCGGGCAACGACGGGGCGTCCGCCCTTACCCGGTGTGTGAAAGACGTTGTCCTTCCCGGAAACTTCTCTGGAAACGTATTGGAAGTCAGTAGGTATGCATTGGACGAAGCGCATGTGCTTCCAAGGGTTTCAAGTCTGAGGGTTGGGTACCGGGGCAAACCCGTGAGAACATCCAGTGCACGCATTGGCCCTTAAGCCCGTAAGATCTAGGAGGGCGAGGCCTCCAGTGTCTGCCCCATCCGACATCGCCTCCCCCATATCAGGTATTTCGGGTGGGGGCCGGGAGGGACGTGGTGCTGCCCGCACGGTGCCGGGTACTCCGGGTCATTCGGTCCAGGTGCTCAGCGAGGGGTCTGTCTTGGTCCTGGGGCTCCGTCCACAGAGCCCCACACCCTCCGTTGCCTGTTCTCCCCGTCCGTGAACTGGCCTCGGTCAGAACAGGTCACACGAAGAAGAGAGTAGGCACGGGGCGGGATGAGGAGAAGTTAGTGGGTCACGAGGAACATGCCACCTTCCCCTTGGCCCCCGCGTCATGCTGAACTCAAAATGCAGAGCTTATAACGAGTACACTGCACGTTTTGGAAAACAACGAATTCTTCTGCGAGATGGATGTAAATACATATTCCTTTCTAATGGCTCCTCGGCTTCCTTCCATCTTGGATAGAAAGCTCTTGTCTCCAAGGAAGGTTTCCTTCTGCATGTTTATGTGAAGTACGGTATTGTTACAACATGGTGTATATTTTTTACAATTAAAACTGAAGTTTTGTTTGCTATCCATGGAACAATCCATTTCTTATTGGATACCTGGCTTTACTGTTCTAGAATTCTTCACGATCCCCCAGTATATCATTATTATGGACTCCCATCAGCCGCGTTCTCTGTAACTTGCACGTCTCCCTTGTCTGTGTTCAGTAACTATGAATTTGGGCCACCATCCTGCCTAGGACATGTGCCGCAGGCCCAGAAGGGACGCTGAGGGCGCAAAGCTTCTCCTCATTGCTGGCTGTGTCGGAACCGGGTGGTTGATGCCTAAACTGGGGACTTGTCCCGCTCACTGACAGGTGCCTTCACACTCCCACCCAGCCCCCCGAAACGCCGCCGGACCTAGACAACAGGCGACTCCCTGCCCACCCCACCATGCTCCACCTCACCCCCAGGGTTTTCTCCGTGAACACTCGAATCTGCTCACGTCTCTCCTGTTTCAACGTCTCTGGCTCCTTCTCCCTGGAGAACAGAGGCTGAACTCCCTCCGGGGTCGTGAGAGTCCACAGAAGCCCCCACCAGCTCTGGAACCACAGGCCTCCCCTCTCCTCTTCTCATGGAGCTCACATCAGACAGCTGCCTGCCTGCCAGGTGAGGAGGCCCTCGAGGTCCCTCGTCCGTGCAGAGTGGCTCTCCCGCCAGGGAGCTCTCCGTCATCACACACGTAAGGAGTCCCTGACACTCCCGTTGAATTGCTGGCCTCTCTGGTCTCAAAGGACTCTGCATATATTGCTTGTGTGTCTTAGTCTTACCTTAATTATATGTCTGCATCTGACTGTTCCCGTCTTCCTTATCACACCGATTCTGAGCACAGAGCCTCACTCCGCGCATGACCGCGATGAAGAAACCATCAGGGAAGTTGCTGCAGACACGAGCGGGTGTGTAATTGCTGGTAGAGATTGGCAAGCCTGTGCACGGACGGCTCAAGATCCTCGGCACTGAAGTCACGGCCCGGAGCTCCTGCCCCGGTCTGTCCCCCCGCTGCCCAATCCCTTGTTGTGCAACTCACCAGCGCCCCGTATAGACGGTCCGTGAGCTACACCTGTCCGGCCCCCGCGGGCTGCCCATCGCTGTGGCGGGTGGTGCCTGGGATGCCAGCGAACAGAAGGTTTTGGTCCTGCTCTCAAGGAGGGAGCAAGCTCACGCAAGCCGAGCTGGAAAGGCCAAAGTGGGCCCCGCAAAGAACCGCGAGGACCCGTCAACAAGTCCCGGAGGCTTAGTCCTGAATGCGGGGGCGGCGGGACTTGAGAGAACAGCACAATTTGCCGGAAATCCGAAGGTCAGAGGTGAGCTCCCAGGAGGCACCCTGTGCTCACCACACTCTTCTCCTTAAATGATAATTTTGACGGAAGCCGACAACTTCAGTGCTAGACCTTGAACTAAGTGCTCGCGTGTACCCGTCCACCCAGCCCTCACCAAAGCCGCATGTCTGTGCTGTGGGTCGCATTCCAGAAAGGGAAACCAAGGCACAGAATGATTAATCCCCGTGCTCGAGCGCCTCAGAAGCCCGACACCGACAGCTCCAGCTTGTCTATGCTGAAGGGGCCCCGGGGCCAGGCTGGAGAACAGGGTCCATGGGACTTCCACGAGTTGAGGACACAGCGATTTCAGTACAATTGAGATGATTTCAGCCGCCCTCCTGAGAGGGTGGGGCAGAGAAGGGAGGCTGGTGTGGGTTGGGGGCACGTAGGGCACCCCGGCCTCCTGCCATCACTGAGTGGACAGGGATTGCTGACCCTCGGTCCCCCAGTGCTCGGCTTCAAAGAGCCGCAGAAACCGGGGAGAAGTGAGTCCGCAGGCAAGCCTACGCGGCCATGCGAGCACATTATGTTAGACCGTCCTGTAAATGATGAGTCAGAGGGTCTGGCTTAGTTTGAGACTTCAGGACCCAGTCTGATGTGCTGAACTGAATAGGAAACAGATGCTGGGGTAGAGCGTTTGGTTAAATTTAATTTCAGTGCTGGATTTAGTATGGCTTTCTTCTGCTAACACTCCAAAAGTTTCTATCATATCTAAATATATCTAGCTCCTGGATCCGTAGGTCACCAAAAATATGTGCTTCGGGGCCATTGCTTACCCCAACCATTAATGACTGACAGATGCCAGCACCAGGCAGCAAATTGGAACATTTCTTAAAATTTCCATTTATTATAAATTGAACTTTGTACTTAGGAATGTTGCCATTGACGTTTGTAAACTACACAGTAAAATTTACTCTGTTTAGATGCAGTTTGAATGGTTCTTTTAAAAACTGCTCATATCAGTCTCTAAAATTTTTCAGTGGTTTCTAAAATTTCTGTTGTCATAGATTTTGCAACGATCCCCATCTTAGACCATCCCTGACATGTATGTGTTGTTTTATTACAGTGAATTAAAATAGATACTTTAAGGAAGATGTGTCTTTTTCATTTTTGTCTTTTTAAAACATTTTTAATTACGTATGTCGAGAAAATAGTGTAGCCGACCCTTGAACGGTGTGGTTTCAAATGCACAGGTCCACTTATATTCTGTTTTGGATAGGTACAGCACAGTCCTGTAAACGTGTTTTCTCTTCCTTATGATTTTTAATAACATTTTTCTTTAGCTTACTTTATTGCAGGAGTATATATACAGCATATAATACATATAACACACAAATTACGTATTAATCAACTATTCACGTGATCGGCAAGGCTCCCAGTCAACAATGGGCTGTTAGTGTTAAGTTTTGGGGGAGTCAAAAGTTACATGTGTGTTTTTGATTGTGTGCTGGTTTGCCGTCCCTAACTCCAACATCGTTCAAGGGTCTGTCATACTTGCGAAATTGTCACTGAGTGATTGTCTAGTAATGTGTTGATGCTGTGAAATGAGAGCAAGGAATCCCACTACAGGCAAGGTACGGCCGAGCAAAACGCCTCCACGGTTCAGGGGTATGAAGTGAGCATGTGAGGTCCTCACTGGGAACTGTGGAAGGGAGCCAGGGCAGGTCCATTCTTGATCTCCCCCTCTCCTTCTCTCTCCCTTCCCCATCTTCCTCTTGTTCTATCAATTCTTCTCGATAATAAAAAAAGTCAGATATTTATCATGAAGTACTTATTCCATGTCCTGGAGGCAAATCTGGGATAGTTGTTACCTTGGTCAGTACTTAAACCTGTATTTTCTGAACGAGAAATAGAAGTCTGAACGACACCTGGAGAGTCCCAACAATTACTAAAAGCAGAGAATTAGCTTCCAGTGTTCTTTACTTCCTCTTCAGGGGTGTGTAGGATTGTCCACAGAACCTCAATAAAACATGGCTTGATGAGATATAATATTCCTTTTCATGGTATCCCGGCAATAAACCCCTTTCTGAAAGAGAAATGCAGCCTCAGCGTTGCATTCAGTTTTTTGCTGTGCAGCATGCTTGCAACATGGTGCGGAGGTCAGTGTCCCCTCCCCAGTCACAGCTGCTGACTTCTCTTTTAATCCGCGGTGGTTTTGGCTTGTGGCTACTTGCCCTCTCTGAGAAGTGCTCTGCTCACTGCAGACAAACACGGGTCCCCACTCTTCACCCTCTGATGGTTCCTGGACTGAATATCCAGCTCATGCCTTATTTTAACCCGCTGCAGAGCCTTTAGCAATGACACCTCATAGGATCAGCATATTTCACAAAGCACGGCAAGTATCTTATAGTAAGAAAGCGAGCCCGGAGTGAGGCCACACTACCGTTGTTGGAACACGCTCTCCTTAGCCAGGGACCAGCAACTCAACCCCCACCTACCTGTAAAAGGTTCTCTTTCAGACGGCGTACACCTGGAGGGGTCAGTCCCTTATGACCTCACTGATTCGGTTGATTCTGTGAGCCCAAAGTGCTGCCAGAACCTTCCACGCCCAACAAGAGTCTGAGCAGAGCTGAGCACCTGGGGAGCTTCCGAGATCAAAGCACAATGACTTAAAAGTGGGTCACTTCCACTTAAGTTGCTATGGAAGAGATTTTGCTTCGAAGCTCTCAAAACTAGGCATTTGGATCTATCAGGAGGGAATTCAGGATGAGGCGTAATCTTCAAGGGTTCCCATGCAGCTGGGTGACTTTTCTCAGAAAGAGAAGACGAAGCCTTATTCAGTGCAGCGGCGAAGAGTTTGTGGAAGGGATAATGGGGTGGACACATGGCGATGAGGGGGACTTGCAGACGTTCAGGAGAACGCTGACATTCTGCTTCTTGAATCACCATTCTGTTCACCTCACCTGCGCCGACGGCCCCACTCGGGTTGACCAGCTGTCTGGTGTGCCTGACCCTGAGAGGTCCTGGAATGCGACTGCAGGGCCATGCCTCGTCAGTCCGTGGAGGAAGAGAGAGTACTTTCTCTCTGTCTGTTGGTAAGCAGACTGAAAGGCAGCAAGACCTTCTGTTCCAAATGGCTATACAAAAGAAACTGGAATTAGGCCTTCTGTTCAGTATTTCCCTTCGGATTTCTAATGAAAACATATTTCCTTCAATTGTCCAGTTTCCAGCATAACTGTACTGGGTACTGGTGACTGTAGAGTGCAGCGGAGCCGCTGAGGAATCATACCCTCTCGCTCCCCTTACTGTATTAGGACATGACGCTCTGCTCACCAGTTCTGACATCGGCGCCTCTGCAGCAGCTCCTCTAAGCCAGGTGTATGTGGCATCTGCCCCCCTAACCCTGACTGTGGCTCATCTGTGTCTGCACCTTGGAAGCAGGTTTCATGTAGGCAACATGTAGTTGGGCTTATTACTATTATAGTTACTAATATTATTCATTCTGACAGCCTCTGTCTTTCAATTGGTGCATTTAGAGTATTGATGTTTAAAATGATTATCGATACAATTGGATTTAATATCTACCATATTTATAACTGTTTTCTATTCATTATACTTCTTTTTTTTCTTACTTTTTTCTGCCTTCCTTGTTTTTTTTTTTAAGATTTTTTATTTATTTGATAGAGAGAGAGAATGAGCGGGAGAGAGAGAGCGAGGATGAGCGGGGGTAAGGGGCAGAGAGAAAGGCAGACACAGACTGCCCACTGAGCAGGGAGCCTGATGCGGGGCTTGATCCCAGGACCCCAGGATCATGACCTGAGCTGAAGGCAGACACTTAACTGGTTGAACCACCCAGGTGCCCCACCTTACCTGGTTTTAACTGAATAGTTTATATGATTTTGTTTTCTCTCCTATCTTAGCATATCAATTATACTTCTTTTTAAGAAAATCTTTGTGCTCGTCCTGAACTGTGCAACATACATATACAGCTGATTGGAGTCCACTTTCAAATGTCGTGCACCATGGCATGGGTATTAACACAGAATTCCCTATGCCTCGCTCCCACCCCTGATAACATTGCTGTCACTCGTTTTGCTAACTGATACGCCATGATCTCCCAGCAAAGAGGTCACATAATTACTGTGAACAAACAGCTATATATTAGATAAGGAAAATGAAGCATTTTACTTTACCTTCACTTACTCCATTTCTAAGGCTCTTCCTTTCTTTATGTAGATCTTTGTTTCTGAGCTCTAGCTTTTTCCTTCTGGAGAATTGTTTTAGCATTTCTTTCAGCATGGCTACACTGGCAATGAACTCCCTCAAGTTCTGTTCCTTTGGAGAAGTCTTGATTTCTCCTTCATTTTTAATGAATAATTCACTAGGTATTGAATTCTTGGTTGGTGTGTTTTTTGTCTTTTAATGTTTTAAAGAAAAATATTTCTTCAACATTTCACTCCATTCTCTTCTTGCATGGATCTGATGAGGAGTCCAATGTGATTCCCATCCATCCAGCCTGGCTCCTTTATATGTAAGGTCGTGTTTTCTTTTGCTCGTTCAGCATTTTCTCTTCATCTTTGGCTTTCTGCACTTTGAAGACTGGTATGTCAATGTGTGGGTTTTTTGGTATTTATTCGTCTTGGTGTTTTTTGAGTTTCCCGGATTTGTGGTCTGGTGTCTGTCATTAAACTTGGAAAATTCTTAGCTATTATTACTTCAAATATTCTGTTCTACCCTCCCCTTCTGTTACCCCCGTGACGGGTGCGACGCACTTTAATAATCCTGCTACAGAGCTTGCATAATCTTTCTTCTTCTTCTTCCTTCTGTTTTCCTCCGTTTCTCAGTGTGGGATGTTTTACTGCGTATCTTCAAGTTCTATGATTCTTTTCTAGGCCACGCTCTATCTACTAATAAGCCCTTCAAAGGCATCCTTCATTGCCATTAGTGTTTTTGATTTTGAGCTTTTGTTTTGATGCATACTTAGAGCTCCCATCTCCCTGCTGACATTGCCCGTTCCTGCCTGGTTTTTCATCAGCATCCTTCACCTACCAATCAGTTATTTAAAATTCACTGTTTGGTCATTTCAGAATCTGTGTCATAGCTAAATCTGGTTCTGATGCTGGCTTTGTCTCTTCATGCTGCATTTTTTCCTGCCATTTATCACGTCTTAATTGTTTTGCTGAAAGCTGGACATGATGTATTAGGTCATGGGAACTGAGGCAAATAGGCCTTCGGTGTGACTTTATGTTAATACCATGAGGTGCTGGGCTGTGTTTAGCACTTGCTATGGCTGTGGTGCCTGAAGCCCCAGTGTCCCCAGGGTCCTTGTTGTGGACCCACTGGTCTTGGCATCTCTAGGAACTCTCAGACACACTCTGCATATTGTAACCACTGCTACTTACTGGACTCACCAGCATGGCGCTGATGTATTCATCTATAATCTGATGACACTATCTCTTCCATTCTGTGGACAAGTCCCCACACTGTAACCTTCCCAAGTGTCTCTTAGCTTTTTCTCTAACCCCTTCAATAAGACTGGAAGGTGAGAGGGGCTGATGCTGGGTAATTTCCTTCCCCCAAGTTGGGTACATCTCTGTTAAGTCGTTGTCCTTGAGAGTTACCTTTTTAACATAGAAAACTCTGGATCTATGTATTAGTGTCCTCGGGCTATGGTGACAAACACCACAGACTGTGCAGTTCAAACAACAGACGTTGATTCTGTCCCAGTTTTGGAAGCTGAAAGTCCAATACCCAGATGTTGGCAGGAGACCCCTCCTGGGCGTGTAGAAGGAAGGCATCTTCACCCTGCATCCTCCCACGACCTGAACCCCATGTGTGTCTGTGTCCTCATCTCATCTTCTTATAAGGACGCTGATCAGATTGCATCAGGACCCACCTTGATGACCTCATCTTACCTTGATCAGCTCTGCAAAGACCCTATCCTCAAATACAGTCACATTCTGAAGTCCTGGAGATTAGGACTCCAGCATATAAATCCGGGGGGTGGGGACACAATTCATCCCATAACAGTGTACCTCAGAATGGTGGTTTTTACTTCCTCCTGCCAGAAACATGAGGGTTTTCTTGTTTCTTTGCCTTGAGAAGCTGCTGGGGCACCTGAGGGTAAAGCCTTAGAAATTGTTGGGTCCCCTGTGACTGCAGCCCCTGAGGTCGCTTGTTCTCACGGTTGTCCATACTCAGCCTCCGAACATTTGTTTAAATTACCATGTGAACTTTCTTCACACGGCTGATCCTCAGGGTGGATAAGCTCACATGAAGGAGGTTCTGAATATTAGAAGTAAATACAAGTAGTGAGAACATTGCCTGAGAAGGAGCTTGTCCTGATTGTTTTGCCCTGTGGTGTGTGGAGGCCGGACGTTTATTACTGCTTCCGTTTCCTGCTGGGCCAGCACACCTGGGGACCGGAAGCTCGTGAGCGAGTGCAGACAGGTGAGCTCAGGTACTAGGCACTTCCCTTGCCATTTCTGGGGAGACTGGTGACCGTCAGGGGTTCACAACCCCTGTTCCTCTCCCCGTGTTTGCACCACTCACCGTCAGGTGTTGCTGCTTCTCGGGAGAACAACGACCCACGTGCATGTGGCTTCAGTACCGAAACAAGACACGGACTGGAAAGATTCAAATAAAGGAGCATCTATTCCGACATCCTATTCACAGCTGTCCGTCTGTATTTGTGGTCTTACTGTCGTACATACAAACGTGCTGGATGGACACGTATGTACACCTTCTTTCCTGCAGCCTTGCCTGTTGAATAATATCTCTCCCCATCTTAAGAGTGCTTCTCATGATGTGGGTCCAAGCACCCAGGGCCTTGAGCCTGCTAGCTTCGCGATGAAGCTGCAGAGAGGGGATACATCCCACCCAGAAGCGCGGAGCTCTGTCGGAACTCTTCTGTTCTGGCCCTTTCTTCATGGTATCCCTCTGCCACGTGCGCTGCCCAATCATTGCTGCAGAAATGCTCTGACTACTTGTTTCCAAAAAATATATGAAGACACAATTCAATGAAACAGGGAGAGGTCAGGTGAGGAGGTCAAGGGCTCAATTTCTGAAATCCCGCAGAGCTAGATTCTGGGCTTCAGTTGGCACCTGGCCTGACGCATCAAGGCCGCTGTGGGGCCTGGCCCTGAGCCATCCGCCCACCAGCAGGGCAGGGCAGCGGCCCCGTGAGCACCCAGTCAAGGGCACAAACTGCAGGTGGCCCTGGGGCCACAGGTTCTGGTGGATCACGAGGCCCCGGGGGGTCCACGTCTCTGACGCGGGTCCCAGGCCCCAGGGCCTGGCAGTGGACCCTCGCCCTCGTGGTGGCTGTGGGGTCAGACCGTGGTGGTTGTGTCGGGTGCTCACGGGCTACAGAGGCTGCTCTTCTTGGAGGGACGGCTGGCTGGGGCCTCCCCTGTGCTCCTCCAGCTGGCCTCCTCTGCCTTGCACACCTGGCACCCAGGGCCATTGTCCAGCTCCCCATTCATGCAGAAGCCATGAGCGTGGCCATCGATGCTGACTGGAGCCCTGTTGGTGGACACAGCATCTGCCACTTACCCAGTTTCACTGGGTCCCTGGGGCCTACACTGGGCTGGCCCTGTATGAGCCCCACAGCCACCAGAGCTTATCTTAGGGCGCCCAGGGGCAGGGAGGCCACTTGCTGCTCGGAGTCCCACGGGATTTGCTCTGTCATTGTTAGGCTTTCTGACTTTTCCTGCCCACAGCCTGACAATCCAGTCCCGGCCGGGGGTGGGATCGGGGAGTGCAGGGGACACACTCATGGTGTGTGGGGGGAGCTCACCGCTTGGTGCAGGAACATGAGGCAATCTCCCACAAGGTGACCAGGTAGGGTGGGTGGTGGGAGGGCCAGGCGCCACATGCACCTGGAAAGGGCCCACGGAGCTGGCTGGAGATCTCCCGGCCCCTGAAACAGTGAGAAACGCCCCTCATTCCTATTTGTGGGAATGACCCGCCTGCTGTGCGGGGAGGACCGGGTGCACGGGCAGGAGGCAGACGCGCTGGCAAGTGCTGATGCTCTTGCTGCCTGAGCTGCCCGACGCGGACAGGTGTGCACCCCAGCTCTCCTGCGTAGCGTCATGACCCAGACAGTTCACCCAGCCCCCTCCGAGATTCAGCTTCCTCCTGAAAAGAGTCTTCCCTTTGAGAGTTGTTGTCAAGATTAGACAAGAAATGCCTGGAGGCGGGTGCCGTGCATTCCCTCTCGCATCTGCCGCCCAGCGCGTGGCTCTCGCTCGCCCGCGACAGCCCTCTTCCTCTGTGGTCTCCCGCGTAGCAGGTGGGGCCCTCAGCAGCACCATGTCCCACCGCGGTGCCTGCTGATGGCCGCGTGGAGCTGGATCTCACTGGCGCGCACGTGCGTGTGTAGACACCGAGTGTGAGGTTAACTTTATGAGTCGCCTTGGCTGGGCCATGGGGCCCGGTCACTCAGTCAGACACCAGTCTAGATGTTTCTATGAAGCTATATTTTAGATATGATTAACATTTTAATTGGTAGACTTTGAGTAAAGCAGATGACCCACCAAATTTGGTTGGGCCACGTCTAATCAGTGGAAAGCTTAAAGAGAAAAAGACAGAGATCCCCCCCGGAAGAGAGTATTATTCTCTTCCTGATGGCGTCTACTCTGCCTGGGTCTTCGGCTGGCAGGTATGCCCTGTGGGGTCCAGATGTGCCAGACCCCACAACTGTGGACCCAAATCCTTATGATCAGTCTCCCTCCCTCCCTCCTATTGGTTCTGTTTCTCTGGAGAACTGACCGATAACACCTCGTAACTTTGGTTTGACCATATTACAGTCATCTATTTCTGTTTCCATCCCACGCCTAGGCCCTTCCATCATTCACTCAAGGGGCCTACTAAGAACCTATTGTTAGGTGTCTACCTGCCAGGTAAGGACACCACGTACAGGTCACGAGGCGATGACTGGCTCATTGCACAGAATGCCAGGGACACAAAGGCGGTGAACGGTCACCATTGCTATTGAGAAGACAGGCTGCATAACACCTTCATAATGTGAATCATTAATTATTTTCCAATGGATCAGACAGTAATACATAAGTTCATTGGAACTGTGAACCCAAACTGTAGTCCATGCCTTCATTTTGTTCAGTCTCCTGCTCTGGGGACAAGCTCCTTGATACACACAATGAAACAGGCAGAGCTTGTCCCCATATCTGTCATTCATCATGACATCAGCCACTTTTGGAATAAAACCCTTTGCTCCGTGGTCCGTGATGCCACACTTTGTTACAGGTGCCACACCAGCTGGCCCGAGGGCGCTCGTTCCTGCAGATGCTCTGCGGCTTGTGGATGGTTCGCTCCCACTCAGTTAAATGGCGCACCCGTCCTTTACAGAAAACCCAAGGGCCCTAAGCCTCGTCCGTGTTTTCAAACTGCCAGCCCATCCCACCCACGCGCTTGCACCGTGACCACCACCGTGTCCTCCCAGACAGGAGTCGAAGGAGCATGGAGCTCCCTGAACGTGCTGGCTCCCTTCCCGGCCAGCTGCTCTTCCCTGGGTCTCGGGCAGAGGACGAGCGGAAACGCACACACCTCCAGGTTTGTATCCTCAGCGTGAGGCTAGCGGGTGCATTGCACTGATGTTTCCTGAGTGAGTGCATGAACTGCCTCCAATGTATAGGTCGCTTTTGAATAGCTACTGATGTGCAGTCAAATTATTTTTAGGTAAGACTTTCCGAAATTTACAAATTACATATATATTATACGCATGTAGCACATACGTAGACGTGCACTCTGTAGGTGGTAGCAAGCAGGAAATCAGTAGTTCAACCTTCTAGCCTGATGACAAGGACCCCCACGTCCCCATGTGCCCATGAAAGGTACAGTGGTTGCCATCCTGAGAAATGCATTCGTGTATCTCACGTGCTTCCCATGTAAATGCTGAGGGAAGAGAGACATAGATTTGATTCTATTTGTGAATTATCCATCACACTAGGTAAAACTTCTTATGAAGAAAAGCAATGAGAAATACCCCTGCCAAGTCTTTCCTTAGAAAATCCCTTTTGCTAATCATGAAATTTTGAAATAATACCGCATAAGCGTTTCCATGCTGGAATAATGGACTTTGGAAAACTTAACATTGTTTTCTACTAAGTTGAACTTGAATGTAGTGTAATTTGCGATCGCTGGGGAAGAAGACACGACAAGGATAATTAATTGTATTATGTGTGTGGAGCAAAGTCCTCGTAGAAGCGTTTCCAGTGACTTTAGTGTGGACCGAAACGTCAGCGGCAGATGAAGGCGGACAGCTGGTCCGCATTAAACTAATTCTGCTCAGAAGACTCAAATGTAAATTCTCTGTAAAAGAATACAGACTACGTACTCGCCTCATTCCGTAGAGCGCGATGAGACGTCACCTGACTCAAGACCCCGTGTGTCTGGATGCCACCCAGCCACCCACCAGGGCGTGAGCACATCGCGCCGTCCCACGGGCTTGAGAAAAATGCATGCGAGTTTGCCAAGATCAGACTCTGTACCGTATTCTAGGGCTGTGTTTGGGAGAAGGAAGGGAAGACTTGGGGAATATTGATCACAAATACAGGTGCAGTGCAGAGATGAAACAGTCATGATGACCGAGAATCTCTGGGTCTCTAAATGGAACGCTGACCTCTNTCTAAATGGAACGCTGACCTCTGTTCTTTCCACCCCAGCCGCAGGTCAAGTCTCGGGGCTGGGAGCAGCCCAGTGGAATGGAGCATCCAAACCCTTCTCAATGACAACATAAATGTGATTTAACTCTATGGGATCCTGGATTCTGGAACAATTCATCTTCCCCAGTGATGGCTGAACTGATTCATTCCCATTTTGGTTAATATCTAAAGTCACATTCTTCTACTAGAGAAAGTTCGCCTAAGAAAACTCCGACGATTACAGAGTCAGGGCCCCGTGGACCCCGCAGCTCAGAGATTAGCAACGACTGCTCTGAGGCCCGCTCAGGGAACCCACGCAGGTGAACTCCCCCAGGGAGAAAGGCACGGTGGGAACCTAACACCACTCCTCACGTTCCGGAGCACATTCTCAATCCAGATTAGAATGCACATAGCCCAAAATTAATTCAATTGGGATAAATATATAGTGGTGGCAAATAAACGTTCCTGCTTCATCATCCACTTTCTTGAAATATTATCCATGGGGATGAAGTGGGGTGGAAGATGGTTCCAGGTTCCTGCTGCCTCCCTGGGAGGGAAGCGAGTGCTCGGGGGGCCACGAAGCCAGGCCAGTCGCCCTCTGCTGCACTCTTCCCAGGGAGCCCCGGGACATCCCTGCCTGCCCTTTGCGGACACGCCCTCACCGTAACCTAGGGTCACAGGTAGCATCTCACACGGGGCCTTCCCAGTCTGTGGGCGGCTGGTCTGTG
>NC_048227.1:109317543-109327905 GCF_002007445.2 Ailuropoda melanoleuca | reverse complement strand
GGGATTGGTGCAGACGGCACAAATCTGGATAAAAGTTCTGGGCTTGCCCTTTTAGAAGCCTTGCATCCTGTCCAAAGGCAGCAGTCCCCAAACGCCTGCAAATGTGAGTCTGGGCTCAGCAGAGAGGCTTGAGCTGAGCTTATGCAGGAGTGAGCTGTAGGTCGACGGCCAGCAGAGATGGCAGGACAATCAGGGACACATGGCGTGAGCCGGGAGTGGGGGCGTGGCCAAGCACAGATGCACCAAAGGGCACCAATGTCTGCAGGGTAGCAGAAGAAATGCCAGACACACACTTGCACGTACACAGTGCATGCACACACCCACACTGTGCACACATACAGTGCACACACCTTCATGCACGTAGTGAGTGCACATTCACACTCGCTTACACACTGCACATGCACCCAGTGGATGCACACTCGCACACACCCACACTGTGCACACATACAGTGCACACACCTTCATGCACGTAGTGAGTGCACACTCATACTCGCTCACACACTGCACATGCACCCAGTGGATGCACACCCGCACACACCCACACTGTGCACATATACAGTGCACACACCTTCATGCACGTAGTGAGTGCACACTCATACTCGCTCACACACTGCACACGCACCCAGTGGATGCACACCCACACACACCCACACTGTGCACACATACAGTGCACACACCTTCATGCACGTAGTGAGTGCACACTCATACTCGCTCACACACTGCACACGCACCCAGTGGATGCACACCCACACACACCCACACTGTGCACACATACAGTGCACACACCTTCATGCACGTAGTGAGTGCACACTCATACTCGCTCACACACTGCACACGCACCCAGTGGATGCACACCCACACACACCCACACTGTGCACACATACAGTGCACACACCTTCATGCACGTAGTGAGTGCACACTCATACTCGCTCACACACTGCACACGCACCCAGTGGATGCACACCCACACACACCCACACTGTGCACACATACAGTGCACACACCTTCATGCACGTAGTGAGTGCACACTCATACTCGCTCACACACTGCACACGCACCCAGTGGATGCACACCCACACACACCCACACTGTGCACACATACAGTGCACACACCTTCATGCACGTAGTGAGTGCACACTCATACTCGCTCACACACTGCACATGCACCCAGTGGATGCACACCCGCACACACCCACACTGTGCACACATACAGTGCACACACCTTCATGCATGTAGTGAGTGCACACGCATACTCGCTCACACACTACACATGCACCCAGTGGATGCACACCCGCACACACCCACACTGTGCACATATACAGTGCACACACCTTCATGCACGTAGTGAGTGCACACTCATACTCGCTCACACACTGCACACGCACCCAGTGGATGCACACCCGCACACACCCACACTGTGCACACATACAGTGCACACACCCACATGAACGTAGTGCATGCACACTCACACTCACTCATACACTGCACATGAACACACTCGCACACATCGCACACTCTGCACACACACCCCTCCAGAGCGGAGCGGCTCTACAGGAAGGCCAGTGACCCCAAACAAGAAGGTCCAGGCTGGGGGCCTGGGTGGCTCAGTGGTTAAGCATCTGCCTTCGGCTCAGGGTGTGATCCCAGCATTCTGGGATCGAGCCCCACATCGGGCTCCTCCGCTGGGAGCCTGCTTCTTCCTCTCCCACTCCCCCTGCTTGTGTTCCCTCTCTCGCTGGCTGTCTCTATCTCTGTCGAATAAATAAATAAAATCTTCAAAAAAAAAAAAAAAAAAAAAGAAGGTCCAGGCTGACTCAGGTAGAGGTTTACCAGCGGCAGGGGTAGAGCGAGCAGGCTGGTTTGGGTTGGTGGGTGAATCGGTGGGGGGGGGGTCACTCTGCTGGGAAAGGGGGGGTCAAGTTCACACAGGAGGAGAAGTGGAGGGATGTTTCCAGACTCAGGCACAGAAGGGACTGTGGGCTCCCCGCAGAGACAGCCGAGCTGGGCTGGAGGCACAGGCCCCTCGGCAGGCTGTCCGCCCTCAGCACACAGGCCCCCCACGTCTGCAGGCCTGTCCCTGAGAAGACGCTCAAGAGAACGGATCCCGTGCCGCCGTCAGGGGCCCCTCCGCTGGGGCACTGGTGCATGCAGAGCAGTGACTGTGCCGCAGGCAGCAAGGAGGAGGCCCGATGGCCTGTTCCCCGTGCAGAGGGCAGGGACTAGAGCACAGGTGGAGCAGGGCCCAGTGGGGCATCCATCACAAGCACCATCTGTGCCCCTTCTCGGGCGGGGAGAGGCAGCACCAGCCTGCAGGCCCACGTGGAGGTGTCCGCCTCCGTGTCTGGCCAGCCGTCTGAGGCTCCGGAGCCTTCGGCCCCGTCTCTTCATCGACTTCAGGGAGAAGCAGAGACACAGACAGAACAGCTGAGTGATATTGGCGGCCACGTGGACAAACGCCGGGGAGGCAGCCACGTGGACTCCACTGTCCACGTCAGCCGGATGCACACGTCCTCTTCCCACGGGTCACGGCAGAGTCGTCCACGGGGACGAGGCCTGCAGGCAGTGAGGGCTCTTTTCTCCTGAAGCTCAGTCTGCACTTGGTGGGGTTTCCTTCCACTCAAGATGACGTAAGCTCGCCTGATTATCAGGACATAAGATTCAAAATCCAGCAATTCTAACGGAAGTTGTGTTAGATATAGGATGGGGATATGACTCTGTATTAGGCGACAAGTTACATCCTTAAATATTCAAGTGTGTCCACCACGGCATACTTGCCATTGTTCTCGGCTCTTAAAACGTTCATTCTGCGTGCAATTTTGGAAGAAAGCAGAGGATGGAAGGAAAGCAGAATCAAGTGTTGGTTCTGGATTCCAAGAAGCTGTGCAAGGTCGCAGCAGACTCTGGGGTTCACTCACCTCGCAGCCTTGGAAAGCCATCAACGTCTCCACAGACCAGGTTCCTGACGAGAAAGGAGAAAAGCTAGATGGTAAAATAAATCACAGCTTCGTTGAGTGGCCTTGGGACTTGGAAATCACGTGTGAAAGTGTCCAAGTCAGTGGCCCACACAGAGCATGTGCCCAGTAGATGATGGTTACGGTTATGCACCTTCTCGGAAAGGCTGGACACAACGGGATCACCAGGGACACCCAGTAAGAGAATGCACGTTATAAAGCTCGTCCATGCAGGAAGCAGAAACCACGTGTGCGAGACCGGCTTGGAGGTGAAAGGAGCCAGGAGGCTGTGTGGGGCGAGGCCACAGCTCTGCTGAATTGCCTGGACCCCACGGCCCCGCGGTCTCCTCTCTGTTGTCCCATGAACACGCAGCTCCTAGTGCCCCGAGCCCTGGGTCACACTCAGGCAGCCGGAAGTTCGCCCCTGAGCACCTGGGCCGTGTACCAGCCTCTTTGTGCTTAAGAATGTTCTGTAGCTCTAAGGACTCGAATCTTGACAGAAACCAACACAGAGCAGATCGGTAAGCCCCCTGCATGTACATCAGAGAAGCATTTTCGGAAACAAACTATACTAATCGGAGGTCTCACGTCAAACCCACATCCAAGAAAACTTCCAGAAAACAAAATCTCTATATAGAACATAAAAATATCAACTTGACCAGGGACATCTTAAGAAACAAGCAGAATGTGAGCCTAGCTATTCTTGCAATTGTAGCTTGAACACCATAACCCATCTTAAGTGAAAATCTAAAAATAGGGAATCCCCGTGAGAATTCCGTTTATTCACAATTAACCAAACAGCCAAAGCAAACTGGCCAGACCACTATCCCGATTACCCTCATTACTGCGCGCATGTGAAACTAAACGTAAGCCCGTGGGGAAGTCTGTAGAAAGTTCTTGCCAAGATGCCTTACTTCAGAAACGTGACTGACTTACTTCCATTTTCCTAAACTCATTTGTAAATGATTAGAATAAAATAGCATTTGTCCTCTTAAAGCTCAGAGCTTAACTTTTACGTAAAAACGGGCTGCTTGCTAACATGGGGTAAAGGCTTTGGATACTGACATCAGCTCCCTCGGTGCTGGTCTGTAAATGCCTGGAGGCTGAGGCTGGAGCCTGAGGCCGGAGGCTGAGGCCGGAAGCTGGAGGACGGAGGCAGCCTCATGTTTCTGAAAAGCGTGAATGCAGTTGTGCATTGGGTCCTCATCTTCCGCTTTGCTGACCTTAAAGGGGACAGGAGGCAGGAAAACGCACCAGAGGCCTTTCTGGTGAGCGTTGCCAGCACTAAGTTGGGCCCGTATACGGAGCTGGGTGTGCATGATCCTGAGTGAGTTGATGGACATCAGTGAAGGGAACTTGGTCCCCTGCCCCCGCTCCAATATGCCAAGTGAAATCCAGCGACGCGCTACTGAGTTCCTCTGGTGCTCGGTGCCACACGGCTGGCTTCCCGGGTGAGCGGAGGCAGCAACGGGATAGCTAGTGCGCGGCGCTGGCGGGGTTCCCGAGCACGGATGACGCAGGGGGACAGTCTGGGGAAGGGGACGGACTGCTGCCTGAGCACGGGCGCCGGGAGGACGCGGGGTGCAGCGTGTGAGGTGAGCGGGCACGCAGGGGCTGGTGTCTGGGGAAGGACCTGCGAGGTTCGAATGGAGAGAGACCCNTGACCGTCAGGGGTTCACAACCCCTGTTCCTCTCCCCGTGTTTGCACCACTCACCGTCAGGTGTTGCTGCTTCTCGGGAGAACAACGACCCACGTGCATGTGGCTTCAGTACCGAAACAAGACACGGACTGGAAAGATTCAAATAAAGGAGCATCTATTCCGACATCCTATTCACAGCTGTCCGTCTGTATTTGTGGTCTTACTGTCGTACATACAAACGTGCTGGATGGACACGTATGTACACCTTCTTTCCTGCAGCCTTGCCTGTTGAATAATATCTCTCCCCATCTTAAGAGTGCTTCTCATGATGTGGGTCCAAGCACCCAGGGCCTTGAGCCTGCTAGCTTCGCGATGAAGCTGCAGAGAGGGGATACATCCCACCCAGAAGCGCGGAGCTCTGTCGGAACTCTTCTGTTCTGGCCCTTTCTTCATGGTATCCCTCTGCCACGTGCGCTGCCCAATCATTGCTGCAGAAATGCTCTGACTACTTGTTTCCAAAAAATATATGAAGACACAATTCAATGAAACAGGGAGAGGTCAGGTGAGGAGGTCAAGGGCTCAATTTCTGAAATCCCGCAGAGCTAGATTCTGGGCTTCAGTTGGCACCTGGCCTGACGCATCAAGGCCGCTGTGGGGCCTGGCCCTGAGCCATCCGCCCACCAGCAGGGCAGGGCAGCGGCCCCGTGAGCACCCAGTCAAGGGCACAAACTGCAGGTGGCCCTGGGGCCACAGGTTCTGGTGGATCACGAGGCCCCGGGGGGTCCACGTCTCTGACGCGGGTCCCAGGCCCCAGGGCCTGGCAGTGGACCCTCGCCCTCGTGGTGGCTGTGGGGTCAGACCGTGGTGGTTGTGTCGGGTGCTCACGGGCTACAGAGGCTGCTCTTCTTGGAGGGACGGCTGGCTGGGGCCTCCCCTGTGCTCCTCCAGCTGGCCTCCTCTGCCTTGCACACCTGGCACCCAGGGCCATTGTCCAGCTCCCCATTCATGCAGAAGCCATGAGCGTGGCCATCGATGCTGACTGGAGCCCTGTTGGTGGACACAGCATCTGCCACTTACCCAGTTTCACTGGGTCCCTGGGGCCTACACTGGGCTGGCCCTGTATGAGCCCCACAGCCACCAGAGCTTATCTTAGGGCGCCCAGGGGCAGGGAGGCCACTTGCTGCTCGGAGTCCCACGGGATTTGGTCTGTCATTGTTAGGCTTTCTGACTTTTCCTGCCCACAGCCTGACAATCCAGTCCCGGCCGGGGGTGGGATCGGGGAGTGCAGGGGACACACTCATGGTGTGTGGGGGGAGCTCACCGCTTGGTGCAGGAACATGAGGCAATCTCCCACAAGGTGACCAGGTAGGGTGGGTGGTGGGAGGGCCAGGCGCCACATGCACCTGGAAAGGGCCCACGGAGCTGGCTGGAGATCTCCCGGCCCCTGAAACAGTGAGAAACGCCCCTCATTCCTATTTGTGGGAATGACCCGCCTGCTGTGCGGGGAGGACCGGGTGCACGGGCAGGAGGCAGACGCGCTGGCAAGTGCTGATGCTCTTGCTGCCTGAGCTGCCCGACGCGGACAGGTGTGCACCCCAGCTCTCCTGCGTAGCGTCATGACCCAGACAGTTCACCCAGCCCCCTCCGAGATTCAGCTTCCTCCTGAAAAGAGTCTTCCCTTTGAGAGTTGTTGTCAAGATTAGACAAGAAATGCCTGGAGGCGGGTGCCGTGCATTCCCTCTCGCATCTGCCGCCCAGCGCGTGGCTCTCGCTCGCCCGCGACAGCCCTCTTCCTCTGTGGTCTCCCGCGTAGCAGGTGGGGCCCTCAGCAGCACCATGTCCCACCGCGGTGCCTGCTGATGGCCGCGTGGAGCTGGATCTCACTGGCGCGCACGTGCGTGTGTAGACACCGAGTGTGAGGTTAACTTTATGAGTCGCCTTGGCTGGGCCATGGGGCCCGGTCACTCAGTCAGACACCAGTCTAGATGTTTCTATGAAGCTATATTTTAGATATGATTAACATTTTAATTGGTAGACTTTGAGTAAAGCAGATGACCCACCAAATTTGGTTGGGCCACGTCTAATCAGTGGAAAGCTTAAAGAGAAAAAGACAGAGATCCCCCCCGGAAGAGAGTATTATTCTCTTCCTGATGGCGTCTACTCTGCCTGGGTCTTCGGCTGGCAGGTATGCCCTGTGGGGTCCAGATGTGCCAGACCCCACAACTGTGGACCCAAATCCTTATGATCAGTCTCCCTCCCTCCCTCCTATTGGTTCTGTTTCTCTGGAGAACTGACCGATACACCTCGTAACTTTGGTTTGACCATATTACAGTCATCTATTTCTGTTTCCATCCCACGCCTAGGCCCTTCCATCATTCACTCAAGGGGCCTACTAAGAACCTATTGTTAGGTGTCTACCTGCCAGGTAAGGACACCACGTACAGGTCACGAGGCGATGACTGGCTCATTGCACAGAATGCCAGGGACACAAAGGCGGTGAACGGTCACCATTGCTATTGAGAAGACAGGCTGCATAACACCTTCATAATGTGAATCATTAATTATTTTCCAATGGATCAGACAGTAATACATAAGTTCATTGGAACTGTGAACCCAAACTGTAGTCCATGCCTTCATTTTGTTCAGTCTCCTGCTCTGGGGACAAGCTCCTTGATACACACAATGAAACAGGCAGAGCTTGTCCCCATATCTGTCATTCATCATGACATCAGCCACTTTTGGAATAAAACCCTTTGCTCCGTGGTCCGTGATGCCACACTTTGTTACAGGTGCCACACCAGCTGGCCCGAGGGCGCTCGTTCCTGCAGATGCTCTGCGGCTTGTGGATGGTTCGCTCCCACTCAGTTAAATGGCGCACCCGTCCTTTACAGAAAACCCAAGGGCCCTAAGCCTCGTCCGTGTTTTCAAACTGCCAGCCCATCCCACCCACGCGCTTGCACCGTGACCACCACCGTGTCCTCCCAGACAGGAGTCGAAGGAGCATGGAGCTCCCTGAACGTGCTGGCTCCCTTCCCGGCCAGCTGCTCTTCCCTGGGTCTCGGGCAGAGGACGAGCGGAAACGCACACACCTCCAGGTTTGTATCCTCAGCGTGAGGCTAGCGGGTGCATTGCACTGATGTTTCCTGAGTGAGTGCATGAACTGCCTCCAATGTATAGGTCGCTTTTGAATAGCTACTGATGTGCAGTCAAATTATTTTTAGGTAAGACTTTCCGAAATTTACAAATTACATATATATTATACGCATGTAGCACATACGTAGACGTGCACTCTGTAGGTGGTAGCAAGCAGGAAATCAGTAGTTCAACCTTCTAGCCTGATGACAAGGACCCCCACGTCCCCATGTGCCCATGAAAGGTACAGTGGTTGCCATCCTGAGAAATGCATTCGTGTATCTCACGTGCTTCCCATGTAAATGCTGAGGGAAGAGAGACATAGATTTGATTCTATTTGTGAATTATCCATCACACTAGGTAAAACTTCTTATGAAGAAAAGCAATGAGAAATACCCCTGCCAAGTCTTTCCTTAGAAAATCCCTTTTGCTAATCATGAAATTTTGAAATAATACCGCATAAGCGTTTCCATGCTGGAATAATGGACTTTGGAAAACTTAACATTGTTTTCTACTAAGTTGAACTTGAATGTAGTGTAATTTGCGATCGCTGGGGAAGAAGACACGACAAGGATAATTAATTGTATTATGTGTGTGGAGCAAAGTCCTCGTAGAAGCGTTTCCAGTGACTTTAGTGTGGACCGAAACGTCAGCGGCAGATGAAGGCGGACAGCTGGTCCGCATTAAACTAATTCTGCTCAGAAGACTCAAATGTAAATTCTCTGTAAAAGAATACAGACTACGTACTCGCCTCATTCCGTAGAGCGCGATGAGACGTCACCTGACTCAAGACCCCGTGTGTCTGGATGCCACCCAGCCACCCACCAGGGCGTGAGCACATCGCGCCGTCCCACGGGCTTGAGAAAAATGCATGCGAGTTTGCCAAGATCAGACTCTGTACCGTATTCTAGGGCTGTGTTTGGGAGAAGGAAGGGAAGACTTGGGGAATATTGATCACAAATACAGGTGCAGTGCAGAGATGAAACAGTCATGATGACCGAGAATCTCTGGGTCTCTAAATGGAACGCTGACCTCTGTTCTTTCCACCCCAGCCGCAGGTCAAGTCTCGGGGCTGGGAGCAGCCCAGTGGAATGGAGCATCCAAACCCTTCTCAATGACAACATAAATGTGATTTAACTCTATGGGATCCTGGATTCTGGAACAATTCATCTTCCCCAGTGATGGCTGAACTGATTCATTCCCATTTTGGTTAATATCTAAAGTCACATTCTTCTACTAGAGAAAGTTCGCCTAAGAAAACTCCGACGATTACAGAGTCAGGGCCCCGTGGACCCCGCAGCTCAGAGATTAGCAACGACTGCTCTGAGGCCCGCTCAGGGAACCCACGCAGGTGAACTCCCCCAGGGAGAAAGGCACGGTGGGAACCTAACACCACTCCTCACGTTCCGGAGCACATTCTCAATCCAGATTAGAATGCACATAGCCCAAAATTAATTCAATTGGGATAAATATATAGTGGTGGCAAATAAACGTTCCTGCTTCATCATCCACTTTTTTGAAATATTATCCATGGGGATGAAGTGGGGTGGAAGATGGTTCCAGGTTCCTGCTGCCTCCCTGGGAGGGAAGCGAGTGCTCGGGGGGCCACGAAGCCAGGCCAGTCGCCCTCTGCTGCACTCTTCCCAGGGAGCCCCGGGACATCCCTGCCTGCCCTTTGCGGACACGCCCTCACCGTAACCTAGGGTCACAGGTAGCATCTCACACGGGGCCTTCCCAGTCTGTGGGCGGCTGGTCTGTGCGCTGGGTGGGGGTGGGGGTCCAGTAGCCGGTGCCGGTGACCCCAGATGGAATTCCTGCTTCCCTTCAGCCCGTGCACTTTAGGATTACATCTTAGTATGTAAGGAAAAGGGGAAAAGCCCTTGTCACGTGTGACGGGGCAGTTCAGGAGCAGCGGGACGGACGGGCCCCAGGTGAATGGCTGAGATCTGGAGCAGGGCAAGCACCAGCCCGGCCCCCAGATTTCAGGCCTGACACAGTCATGGACGCTGCAGACTTGGAGCTGGGGATTGGTGCAGACGGCACAAATCTGGATAAAAGTTCTGGGCTTGCCCTTTTAGAAGCCTTGCATCCTGTTCAAAGGCAGCAGCCCCCAAACGCCTGCAAATGTGAGTCTGGGCTCAGCAGAGAGGCTTGAGCTTATGCAGGAGTGAGCTGTAGGTCGACGAACAGCAGAGATGCCGGACAATCAGGGACACGTGGCGTGAGCCGGGAGTGGGGGCGTGGCCAAGCACAGATGCACCAAAGGGCACCAACGTCTGCAGGGTAGCGGCGGAAATGCCAGACACACACTTGCACGCACACAGTGCATGCACACTCCCACACTGTGCACACATACAGTGCACACACCTTCATACACGTAGCGAGTGCACATTCACACTCGCTCACACACTGCACACGCACCCAGTGGATGCACACTCACACACACCCACACTGTGCACACATACAGTGCACACACCTTCATGCATGTAGTGAGTGCACACTCATACTCGCTGACACACTGCACACGCACCCAGTGGATGCACACCCACACACACCCACACTGCACACATACAGTGCACACACCTTCATGCACGTAGTGAGTGCACACTCATATTCGCTCACACACTGCACATGCACCC
>NC_048227.1:109315484-109317443 GCF_002007445.2 Ailuropoda melanoleuca | reverse complement strand
AAGCACACTTGGTGTTCTTTGCACGCGTGGCCCAACACGTCCCAGCAACACAGAGTTCACACTGGGGCAGGAGGGAGAGCCCGGCTGCCTCCTTCCAGCCGACGTCAGGTTGTCGATGTCAAGTGACACCAGCTCCTGTCACAAAACATTGCTTGGCTTGAAAATTGTATTTGTAGGTCATTAAATGCTATTCACGTTGACAAATAACAAACAGGTTTATTAATGTGATTTTAAGGTCTAAAATCTCTTCAGTTTTAGTTTCTAATAGGATAAGCGTCTAAAGGTAACGCCTGCCTTATCAATTCACTTCAATTTCCCACTAAGGAGTAATTCCTTCCTCCCTTTGTTGTTTTCTGAACTTTTAAAATGCAGACCTTGCCCCGGAGTTAATATTTTCAACCTCAGGATAAATTTTATTTTGTACTTAAGTTCGAGGTACAAAATGGATATCAAATGTTGTATTTTGAACCAGGTTTCTATACAAGTGAATTTTTGTGTGGGTGGCTAGTACCATGATTCATTATTTTGCACCTTGGGTATCACGTACGAGCAGGACGGTCGGGTCCCTCGGGCCGGACGTGGGAAAGGGCTGGCGGGTGTGCCAGTCCGCACCTTCCCCCGGGATGGGTATTTTCATCAAGTATGTTTTCCCAAAAATGAATCTCTGGTCACGGTAAGATTTATTTTTTTAATTGCAATATTTTATTTGTTTCATATCCAGTTGTTCTTACCCTAAGGAAATTATTCAAATTCAGTGCTCCATTCCAATTTTTAATAAAGTAAATGAAACAAAAACTGACCACTGAAAAAACAAAACACATAGTTGTAAGATTAATACATTCTTCCCCCTCCCACTGCCTCGCCCTGGGACCCAGGAGCAGTCCCTGACCCTGAAAAACAAACACACAAACAAGGTATTATTTTCCTTATTATGGTTTCTCGCTTATGTTTTTCTCTGTGTCTCTGTCCTTCCCCTTGTTCAGAGAGGGTCTTCCCTTCAGCCAGCATTCCCAGAGAACCTTACTTATTTCTTAGACACTTTCTCCTCTTGCAGATGTAGGAAGGCAACTTTTAGGAGATTTCCAGGTCCTTGGTGCCTCCCTCAAGACTCTCACCGTCAATGCCTCCACGGCATTATAGGAAATATTTTCCCACATGTTGGCAGTTATCATCAAAGATCTCAATCAGATTTTACTTTTATCTTCAAAATAAATTTAAAAAAAAGGAAATCCACACACCCCTGCTTTGTAGGGAAAATATTCCTTGGGGGCCCCAACGGTGCACTGTTTCATCCTGCTGGAAAAACCCAGTCTACCTTGTAGCCCATGCTACCGTCAGTAACAACCCATCTCGAAATGAACACGGCACCCCCAATCCCCTTAGCAAAAAATGTGCTTTCCCTGCACAAGGGTCCAATTTGGAATTGCGATGGGAAAGTCACCTGTGTCATAACCTTCCTTTGCACAAGAGTCTTAGTTATCCCTCTTGTGATCCTACTGTGACATATGACAGAATGTCCTTCCTGGCAGTATTTGCCGTGGGCTTTCTGTCCGCCGTAGGGAGTGTGATTTCCGGTACGATCTGTCCCTGCAGGCAGGCACGCGGGATTCTGAGCACCTTTTCTGTAGTTTGCTTTGCCCTTTGGTAGATTCGTGACTCTGGTTGAGTTTTAGTGGCTATGTCACGATTCATAAGAATATAACAATATAGTAAACAAAACATTGGCATTTAATACAAGTTCAGATCCATTATCTGCGGCCCCTGCCATAGAGAAATCCGTGTGTGGTCAGTGTTGACCCTGGCTTCCTTTTAAAACTGCGGGCTTCTCTTCCAAAGAGGGTTTGCTGCTATTTACGCTCCCGTCGGGTCACACGCCCACGCACAGGTCTGCCCAGAATATTGACAACCGAGCGTTTCCTGACCAGTGCCAAAATAGTCCAGTAAATTACAGCTCCCTAA
>NC_048227.1:109236127-109314693 GCF_002007445.2 Ailuropoda melanoleuca | reverse complement strand
TATGGGATCGAGCCCCACATCAGGCTCCTCCGCTATGAGCCTGCTTCTTCCTCTCCCACTCCCCCTGCTTGTGTTCCCTCTCTCACTGGCTGTCTCTATCTCTGTCGAATAAATAAATAAAATCTTTAAAAAAGAAAAAAAGGTCTTCTTCCATTTTCACCTGTGTGTTAGGCTACTTCTAAGATTTTCCCTTCGTCACTGGCCTTCAGCCGTCGGCTCGTGAACTGTCTTTGGAATGTCTGTGCATAAGTGCATGTGATGTTTTTTCTACTGAGGATGCATTGAGCTTTCTGGATCTATTGATTTGGGGTTTTTATCAAATTTAGAAATGTTTTGACCACGATTTTCTCAAACGCTCTTGTCTCACTATTTCTGAGACTCCGATTCGAAGTCTGTTATAAATCCTGATACTGTTCTACAGGCCGTTGTGTTTTCGTTGTCCCCTCCTCACGTCTCTCTGTGTGCATCACTGGCGGTACAGTCCACCGCTATTTCTTTAACTCGCCGATCTCTCTTAGGAAAGCATATGATCGACTGCGGTCGTCTAGATTTGGAGAACAGGTAGGATTTTGAAGCCAAAGCCTGAGCACTAAAGGGTATTGAACTACCAAAGGTGTAAGTAAAGCAGGCTTTTAGGCTGGTGCCTGTTCTTTTTTTCTTTTTAAATAAAGTTTTATTGGAACACGGCTTGCTCATTCATTTTATGTGCTGTGTGTTGTGTGGCTTCTTGTGATGACGACAGAGCTGAGTAGGCGCAGCAGAGAGCACATAGCCTGCAAAGTCTAATNGTGGCTTCTTGTGATGACGACAGAGCTGAGTAGGTGCAGCAGAGAGCACGTAGCCTGCAAAGTCTAACGCATTTGCCAGTTGATCTTTTACAGACAATGTTGTAAGAACCGTGATCCAGAGAATTCTGAAGGGACCGCACTGCGTGAGACACAAGTACACCATTCTTTCCCACTTACATGAAAGCTTCGTCTCTCACAAAAAGCGCGATGATATTTATTGCAATAATTAATGGACTACATCAACCTGTGCGTGATTTGTTTCCTTCACTGAATTTCAATTCTGAGCAGTTGTTGGCTCGTTTCACTCTGATTCCCTAGTCCTCTATTAAAGGGACGTGCTGAGGGTGCCTGTGGATTGCAGCTGTGTTAAAAAAAGCCCAAAACAAGTCCACAGTGACCCAAGTGCTTTCCTCCGAGTGACACCTCCTCCTGTCCGCTAACCTGTCACCTTGCTGTCAGAGTGCGCGTGACTGATGGGAGCCCTGCCCGTGGTGAGTTCGCTGCACACACGTGGCAGCCAGAGGTGTGGACCACTCGCAGGGGAAGCACGCGTGGACCAGGGTTCCAGGAAGGGCACTGGCCTCCCTTGAGCCGTGCTCAGCTTTAGAAGTGTTGAACACCCGTGAGAAATTACTGGAAAGAGTCTGCTGCTTGAGGGACCACCGCTTAGCTCCTTGCATATACCTGGGCAAAATCTTTGTATAACAGAGAATCTGTTTCCTACTGGAACTTTCCGTCGGAGGCTCCAGGTGCAAGGTGGAGCCATCTGGCCACCCCGGCACAAGCACACTGGGTGTCATTTCTCCGCTAGAAGGAGCACTTCCCTCACATGCATGCACACACGCCATAGACAGTACAATCAGCACGTGTGCTCTCGGGGAACCCGCTGACCTCAGTCTGCTAACACGTAAGGTGCCAGAACAGTGTTCGGTTTTATTACCGGCGACAGTAACAGCCAGCAACTTTCCCATCTCCCCCTGAAGCCATGTGTGAGGGACGATACAGCCATTTTCTCATGCGTGTCCCTGAGACCCAAGGGGTAGGAGAGAACAGACAGAGAAGGTGATTTCTATGGAATGCCATAAATTATGTTAAACAGATGACTTTATTTATAATGCTGCTTCTCAGATATTTTGTTTTATATTCTGTAACTCAGTTTTTTTAAAAAAATCAATCTTAAAAGTCAAAATTGTCATAACCATGCCGTATGTCTGAGGACTTTGTCCATTATGTCTTTCTTCACAGCCCATGCATTTGCTTCTTTAATTTAAATCACTTGGGTTTCCCGTACAGAGAACAGAGTAGGGACGTCAGTGGTGAGGCAATCCGCCCAATTTTCTCTGCAGAGAAAGTACACCTTGCTGCCGTCCCTTCACACACGAAAACTAGCTACTCTGTTGACTTGGTGGGAAGGGTGTGCAGTCTTGACCCAGAGCATGCCAGGCGCGTGATGACAGCCAGTGTCCACACATGGGTGTTGAAAGCCACATGGCACTGCCATCAGCAGCGAACCCAATGCCCTCGGGCTGGGCAGGGCTCCCGACCCCATAAGAGAGTGTACTGAGGCAAGGGCTTCTCCTCACTGCCCCCCACAAAAGCCACTGGGACCCTACAATCTTCTGAGAAAGTGATGCAGCGTTTTCAGATATGTGAGGATGCAATTTCATGCATGACAGCTCAATAAAGCATATTTATTATATTCTTTTCTTCAAATTTAAACCAGACACCTGGCTTGAGTGAAATTTCCAATTGAGTTTCTATCCCTCCAAGCCTCTGACATTTGTAACCGCTCACGTGCTAACCCAACCACTCACTCACTCACCTTAGTAAAAGCATATTTTTGGATCTCATGTGCTGGGATTGGACATCAAAGAACCGCTTTTATTATAGAACTTTTACTAGCCAAGTCTGAATTCAGAGCAGACCTAGCTCAGCAGCAAATGGGTCTGGTCAGCAGCTGTGCTCCAGTAATAAAACAGGTGAGCTGCAATCCATTGGGTTCTAAATTGAAATCTTCCCCCATCTGTAATGTTTAGGAAGCATCCTGGTCATTTAGGAAATGGTGTTTGTCTTTCCTTTGCTCGGATGATCTTCCCTTTCTTTTTTTCTCTCAGAAGTGGNAAGTCTAATGCATTTGCCAGTTGATCTTTTACAGACAATGTTGTAAGAACCGTGATCCAGAGAATTCTGAAGGGACCGCACTGCATGAGACACAAGTACACCGTTCTTTCCCACTTACATGAAAGCTTCGTCTCTCACAAAAAGCGCGATGATATTTATTGCAATAATTAATGGACTACATCAACCTGTGCGTGATTTGTTTCCTTCACTGAATTTCAANCCTTCCTCTGCCCCATCCCATTCCCCATCCTGGTCCTCCCAAGGTGACCACAAGCTCCATGTCGGCTGCATCCGCCCAAGAAGCAGGCCATTATGTTTGCTTNGTGCTGAGGGTGCCTGTGGATTGCAGCTGTGTTAAAAAAAGCCCAAAACAAGTCCACAGTGACCCAAGTGCTTTCCTCCGAGTGACACCTCCTCCTGTCCGCTAACCTGTCACCTTGCTGCCAGAGTGCGCGTGACTGATGGGAGCCCTGCCCGTGGTGAGTTCACTGCACACACGTGGCAGCCAGAGGTGTGGACCACTCGCAGGGGAAGCACGCGTGGACCAGGGTTCCAGGATGGGCATTGGCCTCCCTTGAGCCATGCTCAGCTTTAGAAGTGTTGAACACCCGTGAGAAATTACTGGAAAGAGTCTGCTGCTTGAGGGACCGNCACCTTTGGCCTCATCCTTATCTTTCTCCAAATCCCTATTTTCCTCCAAGTCCCAAAAAGCACCTCTGGAAATTAAAAAACCTAGGTACTCCGCTTAGATGCAAAGGGCACGAGCATTCTTTCTCCTTCGNCGGCACAAGCACACTGGGTGTCATTTCTCCGCTAGAAGGAGCACTTCCCTCACATGCATGCACACACGCCATAGACAGTACAATCAGCACGTGTGCTCTCGGGGAACCCGCTGACCTCAGTCTGCTAACACGTAAGGTGCCAGAACAGTGTTCGGTTTTATTACCGGCGACAGTAACAGCCAGCAACTTTCCCATCTCCCCCTGAAGCCATGTGTGAGGGACGATACAGCCATTTTCTCATGCGTGTCCCTGAGACCCAAGGGGTAGGAGAGAACAGACAGAGAAGGTGATTTCTATGGAATGCCATAAATTATGTCAAACAGACGACTTTATTTATAATGCTGCTTCTCAGATATTTTGTTTTATATTCTGTAACTCAGTTTTTTTAAAAAAATCAATCTTAAAAGTCAAAATTGTCATAACCATGCCGTATGTCTGAGGACTTTGTCCATTATGTCTTTCTTCACAGCCCATGCATTTGCTTCTTTAATTTAAATCACTTGGGTTTCCCGTACAGAGAACAGAGTAGGGACGTCAGTGGTGAGGCAATCCGCCCAATTTTCTCTGCAGAGAAAGTACACCTTGCTGCCGTCCCTTCACACACGAAAACTAGCTACTCTGTTGACTTGGTGGGAAGGGTGTGCAGTCTTGACCCAGAGCATGCCAGGCGCGTGATGACAGCCAGTGTCCACACATGGGTGTTGAAAGCCACATGGCACTGCCATCAGCAGCGAACCCAATGCCCTCGGGCTGGGCAGGGCTCCCGACCCCATAAGAGAGTGTACTGAGGCAAGGGCTTCTCCTCACTGCCCCCCACAAAAGCCACTGGGACCCTACAAGCTTCTGAGAAAGTGATGCAGCGTTTTCAGATATGTGAGGATGCAATTTCATGCATGACAGCTCAATAAAGCATATTTATTATATTCTTTTCTTCAAATTTAAACCAGACACCTGGCTTGAGTGAAATTTCCAATTGAGTTTCTATCCCTCCAAGCCTCTGACATTTGTAACCGCTCACGTGCTAACCCAACCACTCACTCACTCACCTTAGTAAAAGCATATTTTTGGATCTCATGTGCTGGGATTGGACATCAAAGAACCGCTTTTATTATAGAACTTTTACTAGCCAAGTCTGAATTCAGAGCAGACCTAGCTCAGCAGCAAATGGGTCTGGTCAGCAGCTGTGCTCCAGTAATAAAACAGGTGAGCTGCAATCCATTGGGTTCTAAATTGAAATCTTCCCCCATCTGTAATGTTTAGGAAGCATCCTGGTCATTTAGGAAATGGTGTTTGTCTTTCCTTTGCTCGGATGATCTTCCCTTTCTTTTTTTCTCTCAGAAGTGGCTTCCCCAGCATGCGGAGTCGAGACGGCCCGATGGAGGGCTCTAGAAAGGCCTCAGACTTAGTCTGAACCGTGCAGGAGGACCGTAGCTGTGGTTCAGATAGGTTTATATCAAATTCAAAAAATATTACACAGAAAAATAGAACGAAAGTCCATCTTGAGCCATGAAGAAGTAAATGTCCTTCCTCTGCCCCATCCCATTCCCCATCCTGGTCCTCCCAAGGTGACCACAAGCTCCATGTCGGCTGCATCCGCCCAAGAAGCAGGCCATTATGTTTGCTTCTATCTACCTGGGGGCGAGCAGGGAGGCGACCCACAGAAACACCTTTGGCCTCATCCTTATCTTTCTCCAAATCCCTATTTTCCTCCAAGTCCCAAAAAGCACCTCTGGAAATTAAAAAACCTAGGTACTCCGCTTAGATGCAAAGGGCACGAGCATTCTTTCTCCTTCGTCTCCCGGGGTGATCTCACAGATGGTCTCATCCTACAGGGTTGTAGCCTTTCCTACTTCTCTCGCTGGAAACAATCCCATAGGGGATTGATTCTGACTCATCTCCTGTCTATACAAAGGTAAATTCTAAGAGGAACAACTGGTTTCCCTCCAGAACAAAACTGTAAGATCTGTAAATCAAACCCAAAGCTTTGAGGTTGTTTTTCCTAAGAATTCCAACACAGCATTTACTTTCAAATACTCTGCATAGCTGAATAAGAAAGATTGCCCACGTGCTCACGTGGTTCTCCAAGTGTCTGTTATTAATCACCGTCCCTCAGCCCGTCCCTGCCAAGCAGCGCGGGGGAGCGGGCACTGTGCTCCCGGCTCCCCAGGCAGACAACGCTCCCCAAGAACCGTTTCGGACAATCGCTTTTTCTTCTGTTTAAAATGTTGCTGTTTATCGCTACCTGTGGAGCCAGAGGGCGACTCCCTGGACGCATTTAGACTCGTTCACAAAGGGGAAGGACTGACCGGAGCCCGCATCAGCTTGTAGCTGCCGTGGACAAGGGGAATGTTTTTGATGAAGAACTTTAATTTTTCTATCCATAAACGTTTGAAAAAGAGGAAATTGACTTACATCAAAATAAAAATTAAAATGTTTCCGTTTTACGCAAGGGAAACCTTGACTGGAAAGCAACCAGGGTTGGCTCTCGAGGACGCCCTAGCGCGTGCGTGAGACACAGCTGCATGTGGCCTTGGGCCGAGGGCGGGGGGCAGACGCTGGGGCACAGGCTGGTGGCCCAGGCAGCCCCGCACGCCGCCATCCATATCTCCACCATCTGAAGCTCGCCAGAGAGCCAGACCCCTTGCTGGACCCGGGAAGGCGCAGAGCAAGGTCCTGCCCCCTCCAGCGTGGGAGGGACGGGGGGGCCTCCACACTTGGCAGGTGAGGGGAAGGTGGGGGAAGCCTTTACTCTGGGGGCTTTCCGAAAGCTGCGGGGTACACGTCGTGTGTGTGTTTAACCACAGAGTCCCCAGAGGACCCCGTCCCGATGGTCGGTCGATATTTTAGAAAATGAGGATTCTGCTTGTCACACTGAACAGGCCTGCTCAGAACACTGGACGAATCCCTGCATGCTTACTTGGGGGGCACCCACTCCGATGGGGGGGCACAAGTCCCCGAATTCCAAACCCCTTACCTCAAAGCAGGCTTGTCTCAACGTCTGTGTCAAAACGAGGATACCTCATAAGATCCTAGTGAGGTTTTATTCTTATAATCACTCATATGAGGCATCAGCTCAAAGCCCAGCTCGGTCTTACGGTATTTTATTTATCTAACTGCATTTCACTTCTTCTCCACCGATGTGCTCTGAAGGGGCGACCTGCACAGCCCGGAGACGGGTGGATGCTTGAATTCACAAGCCCGCCGTTTCCAAAGGCTGCCCAACTGTCCAAATACTCGGGGGCCCCTGCGGGGTAGGTCTAACAATTGCCCAAGGTTCATGAGGGGGTCTGTCGCGCGTGGGCAGAGCCGTGTGGCCCACCGAGGCACCGCACAGTCAGGCTCCGCCTGGGCCTGGCGCCCACGCTGGCCAGCTCCCGTGGCACTGAAAGCCGCCGTCCTCTGCTCTCTGTTCCCTCCAGAAGTCCCAACTCTGTCGTTCAAACACACAAACACTTCAGGGAAGCACCGTGTAGACCGAGAGAGAGAGACCGCACACAAACGATGCTATCGACTCCGGTGCCGCTTTGTGCGGAACAGCCTTTGAGACTCCGGCCATGTTGACCCTTCGGATGATATTTCGAGAGGAGAATGGGAAGAAATCAGTTGCACGAATCCCTTTGAACCGTACCAAACCTAACATTTTATTTTGCGAATTAAAAGCTGGCTGCTAAGACATTCAAACAGAGAGGTAAGTCTCTCCATCTGGACGGGTCTGGAGACGGAACGCGGTGGCCCCGGCAGCAGAAGCTGTGCCTTGGGAGTCCAGGAAAACCTAGGGTCAGGCTCTCTGCCGATGAAAAACGCCTGTCCTGACCAGGCACCATCCAGGACCGAGGGTGCTCTCCGCCTGAGCCCCTGCAGGGCAGGGGTGAGGCGTGAACTCCACCGACATAGAAAGCGGGGGGGCTGTCGCAGCGGGAAACGCCGCATGTGCAGAAGTCCAGGGAGACCGTTTCTCACCCAGCCTGTTACCCCGCAGCCGTCCGTTCAGACCAGTCTAAGAACTGCGACCTGTCCCCACCACCTCTCGGGGGCTTCCCGTTCCTGAAGTTTGGTCTTCGTCTTCTGAACAGTCTGGGCTTAGAATTTGGAGCCTGAGGGGAGTAGAGGCCGTGATCATTGAAGCTTTCCTAAATACAGGACGAGAAACAGAGTGTCCAGCACACTTCACAGGATTCCACTGGTTTTCCAGATCTTTCCTGTACCGTGAGTTGCCAGGAAGGAGTCTAGGACCCGCCACCGAGAGGAGAGGAAGCTGGACGCCCACACGCCCACATATATGCATAGAATTTCCTGTAAAATCTCCGTTTCAAAATGAGTCACTGGGGGAAACCCGGCACCCTACGCAAAGTACCTTCCCAAATCAAAATGGATGACATTCCTTTTCTGGACAAGACGACCTTTTCATGTCCCAGGTAATTGCTAAGTGTGAGTGATTAGGGCCCCCGAGTCCCAGGGCGGGTGATGGGATTTTACCAGCGTTTCTGCTGTGATTGCGTCTGTCTATGCTGAACCTGGACTCAGCATGACGGAGACATTCTCCGTGGTCAGCCACGGTGGGTGTGAGGTTTGTATCAGCATCTCTGTGGGGTGCTTCCTCACCTCCTCCAAGAGCCAACCTGGAAAGGGAGGGGACAGAGCAGCCGGTGACCAGGTCTGCGGTTGGTGCAGAGGCTGCTTCCCTGACGGCCAGGCCACAGCGCTCACTGGGAAGCCTGGCAGGCAGCAGTCACCCCGGACACCATAGCCACGGAGGGGCTTTCTCCCCAGACTGCCGAGCACGTGGCAACACCAAGGAGACTGATTTTCTACATCCCAGACCAGCGCCTCCCAAGTTCTTTCTGGGATTTGATTCTCCCTGCGCATCTCTGCCTTGCTAGGGCTCAGCGACAAACCCAGCCTCGGCATTAAGGCGACACAACTTACAAAGATGCAAATTGCAGGAATGTCCTCTGTCATCTGAGATGCTGTCTTCTTTCCACCTGGCTCGAGTTTGGCGAGATGACCTCGGGCCATCTCGGCCTCGGTTCTGTGCCTGAGACGGAGCCTGTCTCCACACGACGCTCCTCGGGCCGTCTCTCCTGGTCACACAGCCGTTCTTTCTGCAGCTGGGGCTGGGTTACTAAACAATCCATGACTCTGCCCTTGACTGTTAAAAACCATTTCAGGGGCGTCTGGGTGGAGAAGTTGGTTAGTGCTGACTCTTGGTTTCAGCTCAGGTCGTGATCTCAGGGTGGTGAGATTGAGCCCCGAATCCGGCTCTGTGCTCGCCATGGCGTCTGCTTGAGATTCTCTCTCTCCCTCTGCCCCTCCCCCCTTAAAATAAATAAATCAATTTTTAAACAAATAAATAGCATCTCAAAATGAAAGTGTAACAGGCTCTTGTACTTACAACTTGTTGGGGCGGAGGGGAGGAGCTTCTGCAAGAGAAGGCTGCCTGGCCCGCCCTGGACTCTTGGCGGGAATAGGCCGCAGGGCCCTGCTCTGCGGAAGGAAGAAGGGTCGGAAAGTGTCTTGCGCGCCTGTGCGTGGGGTACTGCACCGAGACCTCGCTCCTCAAACCTCCAAGCCCCTCAGATCCGAACCTTGTCCACCGACCAGGGGGAGAGGTGCTGGTGTCGGACCCCTCAGCAGCCGTGACGTTACCCCTGCGTCCCGCAGACCAGCGGCGGGGGCCGGGCACGTGGGCTCTCATGGGGGTTTGCAGGCACACGCTCCCTGCAGTGCCCTGGAATGGATGGAGAACAGCATGAGGCAGGAGCTCCAGGGTGATGGGTGCCGGATCCCTCTCACGACCGGAGCGTCTGTCATGACAGCCGGGGAGGAGCCCACCGTCCAGATGAAGCTGCATGTTTGCGGGGCGGACATGCCACTGAGCCACGTGCCTGGATGAGATCCCTTCCTCCAACCCCCCGTCTATAAACTCCCACGGACTTAGGGAGGTCTGTAACCACGTGAGCCTCATTTTCTCACGGAGAAATTCACGCAGCAATGCTGTCCTCGCCCCGCAGGTCTGTGCTGGTGCTGATGTGCTGAGTGGCCGGACGCTCCGGCTTCTGACCTGCCTTCACAAACCAGACTTCCCAAGCCAGCCTGGAGGATCCCGGGCTCTTGGAGGCACCTCACGCCACATGGACCTCGTGTATTTTTGCTTTTATTTCAATCAAAGTCTAGTCGGTGGAAAGTTGTAGATATTTTCACAGGGGTGTTAGAGTCTGGTTAACGATTTGAGGGTTCTGCTTAGGATTGTTCGATGCTGGTAAAAGAAACTAACGCACAGCCAGCACTGACCCAGCTTCCCGGTGCCGTGGTCGGATCCAGGTCACCGTGGGGCAGCCGTGCCCTGCAAGCAGCCCACACCCAACTCTCTCCCGCTGATTCGAATGGAAACCCCTCGCGTGCTCCCTTGGTGCCCCAGCCTATGTGTGTTAGAAGCACCTGCGAGTTCTTTTCGAGCCCCTGTGGGTGGACAGCACACCCTCCTTGGGAGACAGAGCCGCTCACTGTGCAGTGAGGCACCTGAGCCCGAGGCCAGGGTGGGGGACGCAGACCAGCACCGGCTCCCTTCCTGCTGAGCACCGGTGGCCTCCGACCTGAGCTTCCCGGTCTCACCGGGCTCAGTCTCTCTTCCACCTTTCTGGAAACTGCTTTTCTGACTGCCTGGCTAAGGACCTTTCTGGGGCCCGCAGACCTTCGAGACTAACCCAGGGTGGTCGGGTGACTCACCACCTGAGCGGCATCACGCTCTGCAGTTCTTTCCCTCCCTCCAGGACTCCTCCACTTGCTCCGGGTCCCCATCCCAGCCCCACTCTATCTTCCTGCAAATCCCTCCTCTTCCCCGACTCCGCACTGGGCACGCACTCTGGCTGCCTCCTTGCAGTCTGTGCCCTGAGGTGGACCTGTCTTCGTGCTCTGAAGCCTGGCAGGATGTACACACGTCCACACGGCCAGACTGCACACGTCCACACGGCGAGATTGCTCAGGTCCACATGTCTAGCTTTCTGCAAACAATAGGGGCTAGTTTCTCCCTCGGCCTGTCTTCCTCTGAGAACCTCTGCCTCTTGCTTCCCTGGCTCCTACTGCTGCACTGAAGGTTACTGGCTGTCACGTCTGAGCTCAAACCCCAGCCTCCCGCCGCTGACTTCTCCCCACCCCCCGACTTCTCCCTCAGGGCCCTGCAAACATCCTATGAAACACTTGGTTCAACCTGAAGCCCTTTCTTCCCACACTCCTGGGCTGTGGTCACTGATATGGTGACCTCACCTTCAGTTCCTTAACGGATCCCTGCCTTGACCTCTGCGCGGACCCCTCTGTGGAGACCTGGGCCTCCCGGTGAGCCCCTGACATGTCATCTCTGCTTCCTGGCTGCTGGGCAGTGAGTGCCCAGTAGGGAACTCCAACACTCCCTTCCAGCTTGTCCTGCTCACCTCTGGAGTCACGGCCCTATGGACAGGTTCGAGCGCCTTGGCAGGACGCACAGGCCCCTGACTCTCCCAGAACATGATGGCGCCGGCCCGTCCCTCAGCAAGCTCGTGTCTAGTCCACGGCTTGTGTCCAGTCCATGGCTCTTCAGCTAGCCAGATGACAGACGCGCCCCTGCATGCACACCGAGCCCTGGCACCTAACTCACATCAAGTCTGGAATCCAGGCTTTAGCACACCCTAGAGCCCACCCTCTACCCTCACGGACATAGAAGTCCTCTCTTCTCCTTCCTGTCCTCTGTCTAGTCAGTCAGAGACCTGCCAGTTTGCTCTCGAGGGGTTCCAGGACTGCTCCACAGTCCTTCCCTCTGGACCTTGGTTCTCTTCTCTGACCACCCTGCAGGGCCCCACGGGCTGCTTTCCCAGGACTGCATCCTTGTCCTACAACTTGTCTTGAGCGTTACAGGGATTTCTCTGCCATGCATTTGGCTGTGCCCTCTGACAGCTGTCCTCCCACTGCCAAGACACAGGCTGTCGGCATCAGTCCCCACCTTCTCTTTACACCTGCCATCATGAGGTTGCGGGGCCTCCTCTCGGAACCTCTCCAGCCCCAGGTCCCCCCTCCAGTGACCCGGAGATGAGGGAATAGCCCATGTGAATATGTGGTCATCGCAAGGCTGGGTCCTCCTCGAATGGGATGGGTCTCAATCCTGTGCCACGGGGCCACCTGGAATCTAACACATTCAGAGGCGAGAGTCCAGCAGCGTGGCTGCTGTGGCATGGAAACAGCACAGGCAAGCGGTTCTTGACTGAAGAGCAGATGGTTCCCTTGAACGGTGGCCTTTGTCAAAACTGGACGGTAGGGGGCCCTATTGCTTCTTGCAAAAACCTCCCAGGAGTTGGCCGTGTTTAATGGCAGCGAGAAAGAATTCACTTAACCAGCTCTTGAGATTTCCAATAAAGCTCTAATTAACGGCGAGAATTTCATTTTGCTTCACATCAAGAAAGCAATCATTGGCTTTCAATTTTTTTTAATCCGGCGCACATTTACTGTAAACATATTCTAGAAAATTGAAGAGAGAAAGAAGAGTAAGACCCATGGGGACGTCCTAATCTTTCTTCCACAGCACAGGCCATCCGTGAGGCAGCACCACGTGTGCTCGTCACTGTTCTCAGGGCCCTGGGACAGAGAACATACACGGAAGGGACACCAGCAAAACAGAAAAGGTCTCTGACTCCCATAAATCTCGGAAAAAGTCTGTTTGGCTGAAAGGCGCCTGCCTGTCTGGGCCGTTGTGTGGTGGGTTCCAAACACTGCGGGTAGCAGGGCTCCCCCGAAGGGCAGGTGTTTGACACGCCATCCCCCGAGCCGTGGCGCCCGAGCAAGTGCATCCCCTTCATGTTTGGAAAAGCAGTTCCCATTCCTTTGATTTTTTTTTATATACTCCGGGGCCTATTGCATTGTGTGATTACACAAATTTGCCACCCTCTGTCCGTGGGTCACGACAGGGGACGCCCTCCCGATCCTGATGTTGCCGTTCCACGTGCTGCCAACAATCTCAAATCTGAAAACCTGCAAATCCACTGCACTTCTGTTCAGTGTGAGATGTTATAATAAATACATTCACGCAGACCATGCAGCATCAGGGGCCGCGGGATTCGTGCAAGGTGTTGAGCTACTGAAGCTGCAAGAAGAGAGAGAAAACTCAGTGTCCCAGCTTGGGCGTCCACGCGGGGGAAGTGACTGATGGACAGTAGGGCTCAACGGGAAGTCTGCCAGTGGGGAAACTCAGGAAGCGGCGGGCTCCACCTGCTTCCACCTGCTGGCCCTAGTCATGGTGGGACCAAGGTGTCAAATCTTCAGATTCTTTCACAGAAGCATGAAATGTGTATTTTACATAAAAGACCTGATTTCTAAAATGTCATTTAAACGCAATGAGCCTTTGGGTCCCCAAGGCTGACTGTGGGCTTGCCAGTTTGCAACTCCTTGTCCAGAACACTTGTTTTACGCATTTTTCAAAGGCAGACTCTACCTTCCAAATGGAGACAGGCATGAAACTCAAACACTGATAGAAATGTATTCCCGCCGCCGTAAAATACCGTGTTAAACTTTCTCATATTTATTTATTACAACTGAGAAAGTGATGGGGCTGTTCTGGTAGACATTTTAAAGTGGAAATCCTGGAAACTCGATTGCAAAACCCCTTTTACAAAACTCAGGACACGAGTATTGCTACATTTCGTTCTGGTGACGCTGTTTAACGAGAAAATTCTGATTCTCAGAGAATCAGAAACACAGTTGCAAACAGTGCTCTTAAAGATGGCTTGCAACCCTGGGACACGTCCAGATTAGACTGGATCTGGTACTTGAGGACAGGGCTGTAGGAAACGTTTGCTTCCAAGATAAATCAAGCAGTAAGATGCAAACTTACCACAAAGATAAAGTCAGCCAAGAGGAACCCAAAGCTCGCTATAAGCACCCCAAGTATCTATGGCCCAATCTTATCATGACTCTGTTTTTATGGCAGAAAGAGCACGCAGCCGGCCAAGACAGCTGCACTTGCCCTGGAAGTCAGTCAGCCACCAGTCCTGGAGACACGCACTGGAGACGATGTGCACGGGCCTGGGTTCTGTAAGGACGAGAGCTGTAGTTCATATGAAAGGCATACTCACAAATACGCAGGCATGAAAATAAATCTGCATTTAGGCCACGCACAAAGCTGATGTCATTTGATCAGAAGCAAAATAACATGTCAGCATTGACAGATAGATGATAGACCGATGGACAGACGGATAGATGATAGAGAGAGAGAGAAAGATGTCAGATGATTAGATAAAGATAGATCATATGTTTCTGGGACCCTAGCTCGAAAATCATTCACCTAAAACCTCTGCAGAAAGGATTTTCCTGTGCCTGGAAACAGCCTCTTACAAAGGGATGCCCTTTGAACAGAGAAAAGGAGCAACATGCCTGGAAAAATCCATTTTGTAAAGTTTCAGCATCAGCATAGGTCACCACGGATCTGATGCACTTGAGTGAGCTAATTCTTAAGGTTTTGCAGTTCTGGTTTTAGGTTCAAAGCTCCAGTAATCAGGGCTGTTGTTTTCATCACTTTTCATCACTGATACATAAATATGAATTCAAGGGAGAAGAAGCAGGCCAGTGGGATTCAGCCTGCACTGAGACATCCTCATCCTTCCCTGCCTCGGCCGAAGACGGGCTCAGGTAAAACCGGTGTCTCTGTTTCCCATCTGCAGGGACGACGCAGGAGAAGGGCTTGCCATCGGTTGCCTGGAAGGTCAGAGAGCCTCTTGCTTTTTAATGTTGCTTCAAGATCTTCCGACAGAAACAGTAACAAAAAATGCAGATGATCAGAAATGCGGATTTTAATATGTTGGCAAAGCTGAGAGGGAGGAAACGTGCATCTGAATTTTCGGTGCTGAAGAGGAATTTGCTGTTTCAGATTAACACTGATCACTGTCAGATGGGTCTACTTTTCGTTTGTTTGTGTGGTTTTTTTAAAGAAAATGAAGATGAAGTTCAGGAAGGGGGTGTGTCTGGCCCCCCGCGATGACTTCCCTCCGTTACGCCCTGCCGATTCCTATCGGCTGGCAGTTTCAAGACGGTGTCATTGGAAGGAGTTTGGCTCATGCCACTCATGATGTGTGAAAACCCCTATGCGTTTATGAATCTGGTCCCTGACACAGATTTGAAATTAAAAAAAAAACAAAACTAAAATAGGCTCCCCGCTGCCATGTCTATTACCACGGAGCTGCGAACGGAAACGCTCTTCTTTAAGCAAGGAGAACGAGACTCCCCAACATGAGGAGAACCAGAGAAGGAACCGCGGTCCGTGTCCACGAGGGGCCAGTTGCGGGATGCCACCCACAAGAGGCCGTCTGTCGCGCAGCCGGAGGTGGCCACACACTGGAGAGTGTGGGGAGCACCTGAGAAGCACCCACCCACGTGGAGAAGCCCGAGGGGAAAAGAGGGAAGCAAGAGCTCCACGGCTCCCTGATTTTCTGATCCGCATTCGCGTCTCACAGCCCAGAAGACCACGGTCTTCCCGCCCCGGAGACTCGTAGCTCTTCTCAGCCGCTGAGCGGAGACCTGGAGGGAGTCGAGGTCCAGCCGACACCTCTGCTGACCACCAGGTGCCTCCGTGCTGAGTAGATGCTAAAAACTGCTAAATGCGTTTTAAGGCCCCTTTTGAGTCCTGCTGGGCATTGCTGTGTCCTGGGCCATGAGGGTGACGTGGTCGTCCGTCTGTCTCCGCTGCCAGGAGCATCGCTGGCAGGACCTGACAAAGGCCTGTCCCCATGGCACCCTCCAACTCCGGGGCACCTGGTGGCAAACAGCGCTTCAGAGAGAGGAGCTCAGCGTCCTTGGGTCTGCCTGACACCCCCTCTGCCGCAAGGGCGAGTTCACCGTACGTTGTATGCGAGTCTAGAGCCAGTCACACCGCTGCCCGTGTCATATTTATCTATTCCCACGTGAGCCACGCTGTGTGATACACACCAAACGTCACCGAAGTCCGTAGGGGCAAGCCCTGCGCTAAGCACCTCGTGGTGCCGGGAGGGAGTGACAGGCGTCCGACTCCCTGCTCAGCAGGGGGGCTGCTTCTCCCTCTGCCTCTGCCCCTCCCCCACTTGATGCACGAGTTCTCTCTCTCTTTCTCAACGAAGTAAATAAAACCTTTTAAAATAGTAAAAGCATATGGCAACTATATCTAATATTTGAGACCATAATTCCAAGAATAATTACTAAATTTGTGTTAGAATTCTTTGCATTTATATAAATATGCATATAGGAAATAAATCATTAACATCATCTCAGGGAATCTGTCTTTCAGACACTAGTCTGTCGTCAAAATAATCAAGGAACGCTTCAGTCCAATCGGCCGGTGTTTGCTGGACGCTTCTTACCCTGCTGGGTGCGGTCCCACGTCCTCGCCGCAGTCCTGCATCCTCACCACACTGACTGGTTCCCTTGGCAACCACCTGTCTTTTCCTTTATTCTCACGGGGGAGGAGACAGAGTGAGCAGGTGCGGTGGCTGACCCAGGCTCTCGCCGCGACCACACGTGGGAGCGCGTTCCCAAGGGGTCCCCACGCTCCCGAGCGATAGTCCGGACGAGTCTATAGCTCTTGGTGACGAGGGCACAATACAAAGCTGCGTGTAAGACCCAATAAAACGACCTGCTGGGTAATTAAGCGGGAAACAAACGCATCTCCTCATTTTCACATATCACGCCCGGCTGTCCCCGGGTCGATCCATAGCAACGCCCATCAGCTCACACCATTGGCCTGTCCGCCCCACCTCCCCACGTCGGTGCTGGTTCTCGAGGCTTCTGCCTTCCTCTGCAGATGAGCGCTGGCCTTCTCCCTGCCCAGCGTGTCTTCCCTGCCGGTTCTGCCCTGGGCTGAATACTTGCGCCCCTCCAATTCATATGTGGAAACCCTAACCCCGCCACTCTGGGGTGAAGAGGTGACTAGCTGCGTGGGGTCAGGACCCTCATGAGAGGCCACAGAGCTGGCTGGCTCCCTTCCCCCGGGTGAGGACACGGTGAGCGGCCTCTCCCCGGCATCTGGTGGTGCCCTGGGCTCAAGCTTGAAGTCTCTGAACCGCGAGACATCGAAGTCTGGGGTTGATAAGCCACCCGGTCTGTGTGCTTCGTTCTGGCAGCTGGAACAGACTGAGACGAGTTCCTAGTTCGAATTCCACGTGGCGGGAATGACATGCCCCCTTCTTGTGCTTTTCCCTGCCTGCTGGTGTGGGGCTTCCTGCCGGGTGGGGACGCCAGGTGACAGTCACATCCCCGGAGAGAAGGGATTTGGATGGAGAGTTTCCTTTAGAAGAGCAAGTAGGAGACCCCGTACCTCCCCACCTGCCAGGACCAAATAGAGAAAAAGTCCGTGCAAAACACTGAAATAGCCAAAATTAGGTGTCACAGACGTCCGAAAGCCGAAAGTGCTTTCGATACATCTTTAGCGCCGTGTTAAGGACGGCCCTGAACAATATCTTCGGTGAGGCACGCCGGTGAGCCGTTCCGTGTTTGCTTATCTGTGTAGGTCCCAAACCAGACTCCTTCCAGGCCGGGTGCGTGTGATTAATCGACAACTTGTTGAAAGTTCCGTCTCTAGGAATTTACCATGAGCATCACCATTGGCTTCAGCAGCTCTGGGCTCGGGCCCAGGAGTCTGGATTTTGCAAACTTCTTCTTGGGTAACTCTGATGAGCAGTCAGGTTTTGAAGCACTGGTCTTGTACCAGGTGTACGGAGACATCATTTCAGCTCAGACATCAGAGCCTCGTTCTGCTCTCCTGTTACTCCCCCAACCGCACTGTGTGCTCCTTATGGGCAGAAGCCGCACTTGCGTGTGCTTCCCAAGCTCAGACCCTGGCACGGCTGGGCAGCCATGGATCAATCTTAGCTTTGGGACTAGAACAAAGACCCAGAGGGTGCTGTGTTCAAAATACGCAGGAGACACACGAAAAAAATCGTCCGTGCGGGCAACACCGACCGTAGAGGGGCTCAGAGCCTCGAATTCATCTTTGATTCATGCTTCCTCCTCAAACTGACTCACGCAAACTCAGGATTGCATCTCCTAATTCCTAATTCTAATTCTGAAATGTCATCAAAAGGAATGAAGTCTGGGCTCCTGGGTTTAAAAAATTAAAAAAAAAAAAAGCTTGTGGCAGGTGGGCGTGGGAAGGTTAGTGATTGTCTGAAGGAGTCACTGACGTGTGACTCACGCACATCAACTGGCTTTTGCAAAAAGAGAAGAAAAGAGCTGCTTACCTGCGACAGCTTCTCTGCACCCTGAGAGAACCCCGACCAGCAGCGCTCGACAGCCCCTCCTGGCCTTTCCCCCGCACCAGCCTCCATTAGACTGAAACCCTTTATCCGGGGTGCACTCTCTGGCTTGCGAGCCCCCTCGCCTGGCTGACTGATGGACACCACCTTTCCTGGGCTCCTTTGTTTGCCAGTGTTCGAGATGGTGCAGCTCCTTCGAAAACCAGAGGGCATTTTACCGTGTGGAGTTTCATTGGTGGTAACATGACTGACGTCTGCATTCTTCTGCTGCGCACAGACGCGGAGCCCCCGAGAGACGAGAGACGCATCGCAGGCTTCCATAGTCAGCGGGGGTCAGGAACACCAGAGAGCCTGAAGCCTCCAGTAACAAAAAAGCTCCCTGTTAAAAAATAGTGTATATTCTTTACGTTTAAATTCATAGCAATCTGCAATGTAAGGTAAATGTCTACCCATTTTACTTAAACAATTTTTTAACATTTTTACCCATTGTATTTATAGAGATAATTTATTACTCAAAGGAAAAAAGAAAAAGAAGAAACATTGAGGAGAGAATGACCCAAGGCCAAATTCCTTAAATTTTCAAGCATCACCGAGAGCACTGAGGTCTTTAGGATTCCTGGGTGGGTGGGTGTAAGGCGTAGTTTTGTTATTTACTGAGGCACAGGAAACGGCTCCCAAACTTCATGGCTTAAAACCCCCAGCACGTTGTTATTTCTCAGACTCCCAAGTCAAGGACTGAGGCGCACGTCAGCTCAGCACTTCTCCCAGTCAAGCCGTGTTTTGGAAGTGCCGTGTCCCCTGCGGTGGTGGGAAGGGGTGAGCAGGGGCCCCAGCAGCTCCCGGGACCCTTGTCGAGGGGCCTCCTCCTTCCCACCTGGCCTGCCCGGGGGGGTCCTACCAGGTGGTGTCCCGCAGGACCTGTCATCTCCCTGGCAGCCTTAAGGCCAAGGGCTTGAACCAGCGTTGCGTCCCTGAGGCCTAGCCTCAGAGGAGGCCTCCACACCGGGCAGGACTCGCCGGGCGCCAGGAGCCCGGGGGTCCCGTGTAACGAGCTGCCAGGGGGCTTGACGTGGATGCTGGACGCTGCCGTCACTTTACCACACGTGAGCAGACAAGTGTTCCAACCTGTGTGCTTTTCACATCTCGAGGACGCTGGCAGGATGCCTGATGTCGACGGGGCACTTTCACGCTCAGCTCTGGAAACTACTGCGTCGCCTTCCTGCTGTGCAGTTGTGCATGGTCAGCTTTCCTGTCGCCGCAGAGGACGGTCACTGGTTAAATCTACGTTACTACACATCGAACACAGCCACAGAAATCAGACCTGTAAATCAAAGTCCTCAGGCCGCGTCTCCGATTCTTAGGGTTGATGATCTCAATGAATTGTTCATGGAACAATCTCACCTTTGGAGAAAATATATATACACACATACATATATTATCCTCATGATAAGGAAGGGTAACAACTGGATGACAAAAGCACACTCAGACCAACAGACGAGGCGCGCTCAGATCTGTATTTGCTCTGAAGCACTTCTCAGCATGTACATTCACAGGCCACCAATTTAACTCATTAAATAATTTTCAGTAAACATAAAATTAATCAAATCAAATAAACCATGTGGTCCAACTGCAACGAAGTCAAATTTGAAAAGCAATAGCGGAGAGAAATTCAGGAAATACACAAATATTTGTATAATAAATAATACACTTCTGAAATTTTCTTCAAAAAAGAAATCTCAAGGAGAATTTTAAAATATTTGAAAATGATTAGAAAAAATACAACATTACATTGATAAGAAACCGATAAAGTAGTGATGAGCAAGAAACCTATAGCTTGGAACAGCCACATTAGAAAGAAGAAAAATCTTAACCAAATCATTTACATTGCCACATAAAAATCCAGAAGAAAAATCCAGAAAGTAAGCCCAAGGAAAACACAACCAAGATGATAATTAAAACTAGAGAATAGGGGCGCTTGGGTGGCTCAGTCGTTAAGCGTCTGCCTTCAGTTCAGGGTGTGATCCTGGTGTTACAGGATCGAGCCCCACATCAGGCTCCTCCACTAGGAGCCTGCTTCTTCCTCTCCCACTCCCCCTGCTTGTGTTCCCTCTCTCGCTGGCTGTCTCTCTGTCAAATAAATAAATAAAATCTTAAAAAAAAAAAACTAGAGAATAAATCAATGAACTAGAAAACAGAAAACCAATAGAGAGAATCAGTGAAACCCAAGTTGGTTCTATGTAGAGGTCAACAAATTTGACAAACCTTTAGCCAATCGGACCAATAAGAGAGACAGAGAGGACAAAACTTACCAAAAATAGGGACAAAAAGGAAATATAACTACCAACACTACAGAAATCAAAGGAATCTTAAGGATAACTATAAACAACTTTATACCAATGATTTAAATATTTAAATAAAATGGACAAATTTCTGGAAACATCAATTAACAAAAAATCATCTTAAAACAGAAAGTCGGGGGGCGCCTGGGTGACTCAGTTGGTTAAGCGTCTGCCTTTGGCTCAGGTCATGATCCCGGGGCCTGTAATTGAGACCTGTGTCAGGCTCCCTGCTCAGAGGGGAGCTTGCTTCTCTCTCTACCTGCTGCCCCCCCGCTTGCGCTTTCTCTCGCGCTCTCTCTCTCTAACTCTCAAATAAATAAATAAGATCTTTAAAAGAAAATAGGAAGTCTGAATATATCTGTGATGAGTAAAGAAAGTAAATTAATAGTGAAAAATATTCCAACCCACAAAGGAAAACTCAGGCACAGACGGCTTCGTTGGTAAATCTACTGATCACTTAAAAAAGAAATAATACCACGTCTGCGAAACACTCTTCTGCAAAGTCAGGGAGAACAGGACACTTCCCAGCTTGTGCTATGGAGCCAGTAATACTCTGACGCCAAAACCACACAGAACCGTCACAAGAATGGAGAACTACAAACCAGTATCTCTTATGAACACAAATGCAAAAATCCTCCACAAAATACTAGGAAACTGAATCCAGCAACATATCAAAAGATTATACCCCATGACCAAGTGGGATTCAGCCCAAGACTGCAAGTTTATTTAATATGCAAATATCAACTAATATAATAAACTGTATCAATAAAGGACAAAAAATACACAGTCATCTCAACAGATGCAGGAAAAGTGTTTGATGAATCCCAGCATCATTGGTGGGTTAAATCCTCGACAAATCAGGAACAGGAAGCAGCTGTTACAGCATATTGAAAAACCCCCAGTTGAGACCATCCCTAATGCTGAAAAGCTCAGTGTTTCCTCCCCTAAAATCAGGAACAAGGCAAAGATACCCAGTCTTACCATTTACATATTTGGCCAAAGAAAAAAGAGGGAGAAGGACGCGAAGAGAACAATACATACTTGCAATGAACAACCTAAAAATGAAATTCAGAATGTAGTTATTCTGCATGAATTAACACCAGAAGGAATAAATATCCAGAAATAAATGTACCAAAAAAAGTAAGACTTTTACATTAAAAATTGTAAAAGATTGCTGAAATTAATGGAGATTCCATGTTTGTGGTTTGGAAAAGTCAATATGTTTAAGACGGAAGTTCTCATCAAATCCATACACATGTTCGATTCCGTACCTGCCAGTGAGCAGCATGGTTTCAAAGCCGTCGACAAGATGATCATAAAATCTATGTGAAAATGCAAAGATCCCCAATAGTCAAAATTGTCTTGAAACAGAAGAAATTTGGAGGAATTCCATTTTCCTTGCTAAATACTAACTGAAAAGCTTCAGTAAATCAGGAGAATGTGGTCCTGGGATAAGTATATACAGAAAGATTAATGGACAATAACAGAAAATCCACAAATAGACACTAATGTTTACAGTCATTTGATTTTCAGCAAAGGTGTTCAGAAATGGTGAGCTTTTCAACAAATGGTGCAGGGACAATCGGGTAACCACATTCAAAAGCTGAAATCAGACTGCACCTCAAAATTACCCCAAAACGGATCATCAAAGTCACAATTTTAAAATGGGAGAAAATTCTGAAATGGTTATGCAAATATTTCTCAGATAACACCAAATGCACATTCCATGAAAGAAAAACAAATGATACATTGGACCTCATAGCACTAAGAGAATAAAAAGCCAAGACTTGGAGAAGGCAAAAAAATCTGCAGATCTTATTTCATACAAAGGATTGTATTGAGAACATATAGAGCTCTCTCACAATCAATGAAAAGACAGACAATCCAATTAAAAATAGGCAGAGGTCTAGCTATTTTACCAAGGAGATGAGAGCATGATATAAAGACGTGAGATGGTCAGTATCCTCGGGCACTCAGGCAGTGTGCCCTGACATTTGAGACACGGCTTCCCACTCCCTACCACGGCTGTGACCAAAAGCGGCATAACCGGTGTTGGTGAGGGGGGTGCCCTCCCACGGGGCGGGCTTGGCTGGGCTCTACGCTGGTCCAGCCATTTCGGAAAACAGCATGGTGGTTTCTTAGAAAACTCAATGTCCGGTTACCATTGATCTGGCAGTTCTACCCTAAGCTACCCACCCAAAAGCAGTAAAGACATACGTTCACTTGAAGACTTGCTCCTAGGGGCTTTATCCATAATAACACAAACATGGAAACAACAGAAATGTTCACCAACTTGAAAATGGATGAGCAAGTCTTGGAACGTCCATGCAATGGACACTGGAGTACTATTCAGTCATAAAAACAAATAAACCACGCTACGATAGGCGTGAACCTTAACAGTTGCGCCCTGAGCTGATGAAGCTACGAGCAGAAGACAATATGCTATAACCTCTTTATATGAAATGTCCATAAAAGACAAATTATGGAGACAGAAAGTAGGTTTGTGGTTACTTGGGGCTTTGGGTAGAAATGGGGGCTGAATGTAGATAGGAACAAGAGATCATTTTGGGTGATGGGGCTGTGGTATGGTTGCACAACTCTATACATCCGATCCCTGAACTCTCCATCTAAAAGAGGTAAATGGTGTTACGTAAATTGGACCTCAAAAAAGCTGTTCAAACAAAAAGTCCAGGTGCAAATGAATGGAAAGAGTCCTGACCTGAGTCCCAGGCAGTACCCATCCCGTCTCCGCCTGCTACATCAGCCTCACCCACTGATGACGTTGCCACAACAATGTGGTAGAGCCATGCAAGGGATGAGGGGGCTCGGCAGGCGTCAGGTGCCTGGGGCCGAGCACAGCGCGGGGACTCGGGGCGAGGCGGCCTGGTCAGCCTGCAGCGGCAGGGAACCTGATAAGTAGCTGGGGTTCTGTTTTTCTTGGCACGTGCAGGAATGAAATCAGATAGTACTGGATGCCAAACACTTGAGATTCAAAGATACAAGCGATCGAAAGTGAAGGATGGAGAAAACGTGCAAACAGCGCCCACAACGGAGAAGCAGCAGCTAAATCAGGATCAGAAGTCATATACTTGGTAGAGACTTCACTTCTGGCCTCTGTAGATGGAAAACATCAGACAAGAACATTGGTATCATTAAAACATATAATCTCTGAGATCATTCCAGGCTTATAAACAGCATTTGATAAACGGAGATAAGAACACAAGCTTTATTGCAGCTTTAAAAGGGCCTGAGATGTATCTGTTTATTTCTTATAATTTTAAGACACTTTGCCAGGAGTGTATTAAAAGTTTTGTGTGTTAATTTTATTTAAAATTTTATGAAGACTTAGCGATCCTATCTCATTCCTCCATCCCCTTTAAATGTCGTATTTATAGTTTTTAGAACATTGCATTTTTTAAAATGCAGTGTTTATTCTTCTCCATAAATAACCATACTAAATGACCTTCTAAATGCTGATTTTCAAGTGCTAAGCAATAAGACTTTGAAAGAGGGGGCGCCTGGGTGGCACAGCGGTTAAGCGTCTGCCTTCAGCTCAGGGCATGATCCCGGCGTTATGGGATCGAGCCCCACATCAGGCTCCTCTGCTATGAGCCTGCTTCTTCCTCTCCCACTCCCCCTGCTTGTATTCCCTCTCTCACTGGCTGTCTCTATCTCTGTCAAATAAATAAATAAAATCTTTAAAAAAAAAAGAAAAAAGACTTTGAAAGAGATCCGGATAACTACAGAGGATCAAGTTTTCAAGTGGCCAGCTTGAAACTGGGGACAGAGCAATCATCACATTTCACAGAATCATCGCTAAGACACTTGTAAGAGCAGCTGTGTCCTGGAGAGATGCAATGAGTCTGGTCCCCGACATCTTGGGAGCCATCCCACATTCCAGGGACAGGCAGAGCAGCCATAGTGTCCCCACGGCTCCCCGCTCACAAGCCCTGCTGTCTGCAAGGTCTCCCAGGGCAAGGGCAGCCAGGGACGTGACCCTGCAGTGAGCTGCTCACCTGCTCCAGACCCCAGGATGAGCTGCACAGACGGGGCAGCTTTCCAACAAACACTCACTGTCTCCCAGTAGGGGAGGAGGGCGTCTGAGATCCAGGTGCTGGCAGGACTGGTCCCTCCCGAGGTCTCTCCTTGGCACGAAGACAGCCTTCCTCTCCCCATGTCCTCACCTGACCATCCTCTGTGCACGTCTGTGTCCAGATCTCCTCTCCCTGTAAGGACACCAGTCATTTTGCATCAGAGCCCACCCTATGACCTCGTTTTACCTTAATCAACTCTTAAAGGCCCTATCCCCAAATAAAGTCACTTTCTGAAGTCCTAGGGTTGAGGACTCTAACCTACGAATCTGGGGGGAACAGAGTTCAACTCTCATCTTCAGTCACTGGGGAGGGAACGGAGTCATTGTGACCTAAGCGATGGAGCCAGCTTCTCCGAGATCAATCCGGCTGGGAAGGGTAGCCACTTTAACAAAAACAAGGTTGTCTTAGGAAGAAAAAGGTGGTAATGATGGATATGTGACCGGCTATGTTTATTTCCCTAGTCTACATCATGCCCTCCCTCATGCATTAATTCTCACTCCCTAAACCCAGGGGTCTATGCAGGTCTGGCCACCGCGTGCGGAGGCAGGGCATTCGGCACCGCGTGCAATCCCGGCTTCTGAGGCCTCCCTGCTGGGTGCTCAGCGAGTGGGGCTGGGAGCCTGCATTTCCCCTGCCTTGTCCCGAGAGGGACTTAGGCCCTCTGTCAAATTCTGAGGCTTCCAACACGGACTCTAACCAAGACCCACAGCCTGAAGACTGTTTCCTGCTGCCTTGCACACGGCTTGCCTTGGCATTACAGAAATGGCCAAGACTTCCAGATCGCTGACGGAACCATAGCCGAGTGCTGGAGGGAGAGAGGGGAGTCTGGAGGCCCACGGATCACCCAGGTATCCGCTCTCTCCAGGCGCACCATACTCCGCACAACCAGAAAACCCAAGCGGTAGAAAGGAAGGATGAGGGATGGGAGTGGGTGACCGGAACACCCCAGGACACTCAGGAAGGAGGACCCAGGTCCTGGTTGCTGACTGGCCCATGGTGCATGGGGGTGCACTGGTCACAGAAGGACACGTGATGTCTGCAGACGCGGTGCGAGTGTCAGGTCAGCGGTCCATGCACGGGCGTGCTGGTGGGACACGCACAGGCTGCCCCGTGCGGCCTGGCCTGGCCTGGGATTTGAGCAGGGCTGGACCTCTCCCAGTGGCAAAGTGGTCATTCCAGTGGAAAATGTGACATGACACGCTGCCACGGGGGTCACCTAGACCCGTGAGCAGACGGATCCTTGCTGGAAACCACAGTAAATGTCAGCATCTTTTGCAGGCAGCCTTCAGCGTCGGGCCATTTCCCGAAAGCCCAGCGGGTGGATCGGCCCTCCCCTGGCCCACATCCCAGTGGGCGCTCCCGGAACTGGGCACCGGCACCTTCTCTTTTGAAAAGATGGAGGCCGGAGAAGACAAGCAGCTGACAATCCACACGAAAGCTCAGGCTCCATGGCACAGGCGCATCTTGGCTGGAACTCTCCGAACCTCTCCAGAGGCCTTCGCTTCCAGCAACGCGGGTTTCTTGGCTTTCCGCCAGAATCTGTTTTCAGAGCCTTAGTTGTTGTTTTGTTACATTCTGTTCTTTTTTGAAACTTTTAATATGAGATTGTTGTGAAAAGTTTTAAACTACAAATTTTTTAAAAGGAGGGGAGACAGATATGTTCTCAGGTCTACCCAGAGATCCTGCTGTTACCCTTCTGATGCGAGTTCTTCTGTGTTCTGCTCTTGCTTTTATCCTGTCTTCATTTCTGTTCCCTTTTCTCTAAGCCTTTCTGGCTCACTTTTCAAGATGCCACGACTGTCTCTTCTGTGCATTTGTGCTCAAGGCACCAGTGCTCTGGGAGCTTGGCATTCAGCAATTCTTTTTGCAGCCACACACACGATATTAGAACACTCCAGAAGGCAAATATTTATAGAGCCATTTGATTATTTCTTTAGGTTAAATTCAGTAAAAATGAATTATTGACGAAAGAGTATTCCACTTTCAAAGTTCGGTCTCTATTGCCGAGTGCCCTGCGGCAGTTTGTGAGACGTCAGGACGTGCATGACTCACCAACATTCACGATAATCATTAAAAAACCTTGATAACCTGATAGGCACTCGGAACACCTGCTTGAATTGCTCCCCTTTTCTTGCTGGTAGCATGTTTTCCTTCACTTTGACCACGCACAGGCGCGCTGTGTTTCACTGTGTTTTGCTTTTCGGAGCTTTGAAGAGATACTGCGGTTTTTACAAATTGAAGGTTCGTAGCTACCCTGTGTGGCGTGAGTCTATCGACATTGTTTTTCCAACGACATTTGCTCATTTCATGTCTCTGTCTCACGTTTTGGTAATTCTCTCGATATTTCAAGCTTTTTCATGCTTATATTTCTTACGGTGATCTGTGGGTAGTGAGCATGACCAGCTGAAGCTCAGATAATGGTGAGCACGTTTGAGGAACGAAGTGGCTTTTCATGAAGGTATGCGCATTTTCAATGACATGATTCTACTGCACGTAATAAACTCTAGTATTGCGTAAGCATAATGCTTATGCCCTGGGAAACCAAAAAATCCATTTGACTCATTTCATCGTGATACTCGCTTAATCGTGGTGCTCTGGGACAGGACCCAGTGTCTCTGGGACGCATCTGGTGTGGTTCTTCTCCTTTGAATGGTCAATTCCTGTCCTTCACCCTTTCTAAAAATTGGGGCGACTGGTGGTGGGTAGTAAGGAGGGCACGTATTGCATGGTGCACTGGGTGTTATACGCAACTAATGAAGCATCAAACTAATGAAGCATCAAACTTTACATCAGAATCAGGGGATGTACTGTATGGTGATTAACATAATATAATAAAATAAAATTAATTATTAAAAAAAAAAGTTATATTTATCTTATATTTGAATGTTTCCTTGCATTTACTAGTACTTTTTTTCAAAGTGGTATTTTTTTGTTGTTGTTGAAAGATGTTTAAACCACTGGTTGAATTCTATTCTACAGGACTATTTTGTTTTTCAGTAGTTTTCTGTAAGTTATGTTTTGCTAGGAAGTTGTCCGGTTAATATTTTGAGGCAATAAAGTCTTTTATAATGCTAAATCTGCAGCATTAGGTTTCTAATGCCATCATAGCTTATTCATACCACTTCTAGAATTTTCTCCCTCTATTTTGCCAGTTATTTATGATCACGTTCATCACTATATATATGAGTGTATTTTGTTTATCCTCCCATTGTAAGGCTGTTTTTTACTTATTAGTTTCTGTATCTGTCTTTATATTTGCCTTATCTTTCATTTTCAGGAATATTCTAGTTGCAGTTATTATTAATGTTTAGTGTTTCCCATTATTTTTGTAAGCCGTGAAGCCTGTACATTTCTCTGGAAGTACTGTTTTACCTCAACACTCAAGTTTAAAAACATTTTTTTAGTTTCTTAATGCCAAGTGTGTGTTAATTTTTCCTTATGATTTCTTTTGTAACCCATGACTTATTTTAAAATAAATTTCTTAATTTCCAATCCTATAAGATGTTATGTGATGTGATTTCAAAGATTTTTGTATCAGGTGGGTAATATTCACATGAAATCAATTCCTTCTTTTTTTTTTTTTTAAGGTTTACGTCGCGGCCATTATGTCATCAAGTTTTTTAAAGTTCTATGTTTACTTGAAAAGATAGTACATTCTCAGATTGTGTTCCTTATTCCTTATTCTGTTCACGTTCTTCCTACCTTCTGTATTCTTATCCGTTTTTCTGTCTTCTGATCCTATCAATAAAAAGGAGTTGTGTTAAAACTTTCCATTATATTGGTGAGTTTTCAACTTATGCCAGTAAGTTTTTCAACTTTTTTCTTTATATAACTGGAGGTTATTTTAGTCCATGCACACAATTTTCAATATATTATAATTTCTGATGACAAACATTTCTCATTATATAGGGACTATTTCTCTAATAATGCATTTTCATTTAAAGTCGTCTGATATAAATACATGTTCTACTGTGTAGTATTAACATCTGTCAGGATGTATCTGGTGCATCTGTTATCATGCTGTTTCTTCCTCATGTTTTCACACCTGTATGGTTCATGCTGTGTGTGACTGCATTTCAAGGGCAGGGCCGGGCACATGCTCCCCCAGCGGCTGGGAGTGTTGGCAGCTGGCAGGCCCAGCTGAGTCCGTCTTGGACGATTTCCCTCCAGCACACAGATCCCGCCAACAGAGGAACCCCTCCTGCCAGGGAGCAGTCCCCATCCCCACACTGGTCAATACAGGAGTGAGAGGGCTGGCCCCTCCTTCAATCAGGACAGCTTGGAAGAGCCTCTGAGGTCCAGAATCCTGGTGAGACCAGGTGAGTCCTGTGTTGGTCTGAACTTCCATTCAAGCTCTTCCTTTGAATCATTGTGCTTTCCTCCCCCTTCGGTCAGGTGTTCCTGGAGCAGCAGGTGAGCAGGACTTCTGATCTCCTACTTTATGGAAGATTTTGTGAAGTATTGGTGTTAATCGTCTTGTAAATATCCGGTAGAATGTATCTGTGAGGCTGTCTGGGCCTGGGCTTTTCTTTAGGCAGATTTCTGATTGCTGATTCACTCCCTCTCCCGCTGCAAGTCTGCTAGTCTCCATCCCTTCTTGGGTCCATCTCGGTGCTCTCTGTCTTCCTGGGAATGTGTCCACTTCTAGGTTACCTGATGTTTTGGCCTACAATTATTTATTGTATTCCCTTAAAATACACCTTACTTTTTTTTTTTCTTAAAGAGGGAGGGCAGGGAGGAGCAGAGGGAGAGGAAGAGAGAATCTCAAGCAGACTCCACACGAGTGTGGGGCCCAGCTCAAGGCTCCATCTCACAACCCTGAGGGCATGACCTGAGCCAAAATCAAGAATCGGAAGCTCAACCAACTGAGCCACCCAGGTGCTCCCAAAATCCTCCTTACTTTCGCAAGGTCAGCAGTGAAGTCTTACTTCATTTCTGAATTGAGTAGTTTGAATGGTCTCTCTTGTTTTCCTGACCTCACTGAAGATGGGTCAAGGTGGTTGACCTCTCCCATGACAGCCCTTGGACTTTGTTCTTTCCTGCCTCCCTGCCCTGCACAGAGTTAGCCTCTGCTCTGATCAGTATCAGGCCTTTCTTTCTATGGTCACAACCCCAGTTTTCTCTTCTCTTTTAGCTTCTTGAGGTAGAAAGTTGGCTATTGATGGAATCTTTTTCTTATGGCTGTAATTTCCCCACAATCTCTGCTTTTGCTGCTTTCCACAAATTGTAATGTGTTGTCCGTATTTTCATGCTTTTCAAAATTCTTTCTAATTCCTGTGTGATTTCTGCTTTGACCAGTTAGTATATAGACTTGTATAGTTTAATTTCCAACAATCTCTAAATCCCATTGGAATTGTGATCAGATTTGTATGATCTCACTCTTTTTAGATGTCTTGAGGCTGATTTTGTGGCCAAAGGTGCAGTATATCCTCAAGAACGCACCATGTGCGTGTCTGTGTCCTCGTGTGTGTGCGTGTGTGTGCGTGTGCGTGTGTGTGCATGCCTGTGTCCTCGTGTGTGTTCTGTGTGAGTGTGTGTGAGTGTGTGTGTGCGTACGTGTGCATGTCTGTGTGTACGTGTGCACGTGTGCGCGTGTCTGTGTCCTCGTGCATGTTCCGTGTGCATGTGTGTGCGTGTGTGCATGTGTGTGCGTGTCTGTGTCCTTGTGTGTGTTCCGTGTGTGTGTGCATGTGTGTGTGTGTTCTAAGTGTCATGTGTTCTGCTGTCGTTTGGTGGGAGGTTGTGCAGATGTCTGCTAGGTCCAGCTGGCCTCCAGCAAATCCCATCCCCATGCTGATCTTCCACCAACTTCCATCCATATTGAAAGCAGGCTACTGAAGCCTCAAATGTCCTTTTTACTCATTTATGTATTTAGTTCCACAAAAACTTGGATGAAACTTTTATTTACATTCTTTTGTAGATCAGTTTGGGAAGAATTGTGGGCTTAAGAAGTTTTAGTCTTTTAATCATAAATATAATATATTTATTTTCTGGCAGAGCATTTTAAAGTATTCAGTGAATGGGTCTTGCATCTTTTGTCAACTTATGCCCATCTATTTCACATTTTTATTTTATTTTAAATGTTTTCTTTTCAATTTCCTAGTGTTTGTCACTGTCATGGACAGTTGATGTTTGTGTATTAACCTCGTATCCCGGAACCATTCTAAATTCATTCGTTAATTCTAGCAGCTTTGGTGGATTCCCTAGGCCTTTTCACACAAGTAATCATGCTGTCTGTGAACAAGTACTTTTACTTTTGTCTTTCCTGTTATTTCTCCTTGCCTAGTACCCTAAGGATGAGGAGTGTTTCTTGGTTCCAAGTTGGGAGAACAGACTCCCTTTCTCACTCTTCATCTTGGGGGAAGGCGTCTGCCTTTTGCCGTCTTGGAGGACGTGAGCTACAGCTCCGTGTGGAGAGGCTGATATCACGCTGTGGAGGGCCCTTTACATATTTGGTTCTGAGAGAGCTTAATCGTGGACGGATATTGGATTTTGTCAAATCTCTTTTGTGTCTATTAATATGACCCTGTGATTTTTCTTTTCAAATCTCTTTATCCTGTGCGTTACACTGATTGATTTTCAAACCAGAGTTGTGTGCCCAGAATAAAGCCACTGGGTCACAATATGCCATTCGTGTTTTTGTTGGCGGATTCATTTTGCTGACAGCTTCTTAACATTTCTGTCTCTATATTCATCGGGAATATTTTTCTGTAAGTTTTGGAAATGCATGTGGCTACTTTTGGCATCTAGCATCACAGACTCATGGAAATATGGGGAGTGACATGCTCTGCTTCTGTTTTCTGGAAAGAAAGAATGTGTCAAATTACTAGTATCTCTTCCTTAAATGGTAATATTCACCAGTGAAGTCATCTGGCTCTGGAGCTTTCATGGTGCGATAATTTTAACTATAAGTTGAATTTCCATAATTGATGTTGGGCTGTTTAAATGCTCTGATGCTTATGTGAGCTTTTGTAGCTCGTGTCTTTCAAGGAATGTGCACATTTCGACTCAACTGTTAAATTGGTTGGCATAAAAACAACTTGCAACGTGCCTCTGAATTCTCCTTGCACTGTTGGCGGTCCGGCAGGGCCCGCAGCCTCACTCCTGACACTCCGGACTCAGTCCTTCTGCACCATCCCCCCCCCATCTCCTGGTTTGCAGCTTTTAGTTCTACTTTCATCTGGAGCATCTCCCGTTGGATGCTTCGTCTGGGTTAAACTTGATCTTACTTTCAGCTTATTTTTAAGAAGTTGCTGATTTTTAATTTAATTCCGCTGTAATCATAAAGCATTAAAGACCTAAATGATTTTAAATGCATTGAAACATTCTGTTGGCCAGAATGATGGGGGAGCAGAAGGCCAGCTGAGGACAGAGCAGAAACTTACACCCCGCACCCCACCATGGGACCTACGTGACCTTCCTCAGGCACCCCCGGCTGCCCTAAAGGACAAAGGAACAGTTAACCTATAGACACCATGACCCTGCAAGACCCGAGTTTCCCTCAGTTTACAATGTGTTAGCGGTCTACAAGAACAAAGCATTTCTCTCAGTAACCTAGCTTCCGGAAGGGAATGCAGACACAATTAAATGTCCTTATAATGTGCAGCCTCCAGGAAGCTCCCAACTGTCTTCCTGTTAACTCCTCACTAGAGGGGTAAACAACCTTAACCTGACAACGGCAAGGCCTCGGGTATCCTGTGAGTCTTCTTTAACATAGGAAAGTACTTTCTTGAGGGGCGCCTGGGTGGCTCAGTCCTTAAGTGTCTGCCTTCGGCTCAGGGCATGATCCCAGGGTTCTGAGATCAAGCCCCACATTGGGCTCCTCCGCTGGGAGCCTGCTTCTTCCTCTCCCACTCCCTCTGCCTGTGTTCCCTCTCCCGCTGGCTGTCTCTCTCTCTGTGTCAAATAAATAAATAAAACCTTTAAAAAAAAAAAAAAAGGAAGTACTTCCTTGAAACCTCCCTTTTCCTTACCTCCCCCAACCCCACGGTATACAATCAGCCCCCCTCACAACCTGGGGCAGCCGCTCTTTCTGCCCACGGGTCCTGTCCCCGTGCTTCAATAAGCCACCATTCTACACCAAAGACGCCTCAAGAATTCTTTCTTGGTCGTCGGCTCCAGGCTCCACCCCACTGAACCTCACTGATATCCTACAACCCCATCGAGAACACATCTATTTTGGTAAATGTTCACGTGCTCCTGAGCAACTCTGTATTCTGAGTGTTTGCTTGAGGTGATTTAAATGTTTTCATTCTCTCAACCTGGTGAAAGCATGATTCTGTGACCTTGCTGATTTTCTGTGCACTTTTCTGGTTTTGTGGTCGGGATCTTGCCTTCAGCTGGAGCTGTGACTTGTCTGGTCTGCCCTGAGGCAATCAGGTTTGCTCTGTGCGGTGGATGAACTCTAATTGTTCAGGATTATGTCCTTCTGACGCATTTAACCATTTATTATTGTGAAAGGACCTTCTTTATGCCTATAATGTTCTTTATTCCATAACCTAACTTCTAATATTAATAGAGCCGTCTCATTTTACTTGGGTTACAAGATACATCTTCGTTTTCCTTTATTTTTAATCCATATGTGTCTTTATTTTTAAAATGGGTATTTCGCACAGCAAATATCTGAATGCTTTATTCAATTTAATTTTTAAATCCAATTTGACAATCTCTAACTTTGAATTGAAGGTGTTTGGGTCATCTCATGTTCATGTGATTTGATATGTCTGAGCTTTAGATTAGCATCTTACGTGCTTTCTGATGTGGTTTGGAGTGTCGGGGTTCGGAGCCCAGGGCCAAGAAAGAATTCTTGAGACGTGTTTGGTGCAGAAAGGTGGTTTTATTAAAGCACTGGACAGACCCGTGGGCCGAAAGAGCTGCTGCCCCCGGGGTTGTGAGGGGGGCTGATGATGGACTTTGGGGTTGGGGGAGGTCAAGACAAAGGGAAGTTCCAAAGGAACTTCGATCTGCTGAAGAAGACTCCCAGGATCCCGGAGGCCTGGCTGTGGTCCCGCTGAGGTGGTTCTTCCCTCCAGCAAAGCACTAACGGGTGACAGCAGGGAGCTTCCAGGAGGAAGGTTATACTCTGCCTGCCTCAAGTGTTTGTCGGTGGGCTGCAGGTTATAAGTGATGTGGGAAACAAAGGCAGAAGAAAAATTATTAAATTTCCTTACTCCCTACAGCCCACTGACAAGTCCTTGGAACAGGCAGAGTGACCTTCCTCTAGGGACTCAGCTGCCTCGATGTTAGTACTTTGCTGAGGGCAAAGGCGATCCTAGCCCGCCCCCGCCCCCCGCCCCCAGGATCCTATGAGTCTGCTTTAACATACAGAAATTCCTTTGGAAACTTCCTTTATCTCTACCCACCAAGATACACGTCAGCAATCGTCGCCCAAGCATACGGCCCATCGGTAGACATCTGAAGGGTCTCATGACTCAGGTTTTATTAGATGGTAATAAATGCCCTTTTCCCAACAATAGCTAACCCCCTCAAGGGCCTGGACACTTTGCTTCCGAAATTCCTTAGAGACTCACGCTCTCCCTAACCCCCTCTCAACTTGAGGGTATATAATGGGCCACACTCCTCGTGACCCCAGTGCGTCTCCTGCATATTTAGTTTTATCCACATTTCCTTCCGCCTTTGTTCCCCACATCAGTTTCCATTTGTCTCCTTCACTCTTTCTTCCCTCTCTTCTATTTTATTAACTTCTTTAGGATGGACATGTTCTCTAGCATTAGGCCAGCAGTTCCCGCTGCTACTTAGCAAGAATCCTACAAACATGGTCCCTGTCCTGTCTTCTGGGTTTGTGCTGTTGTCACCAGACTTTTCACTTCTAAATGTCTCATAACTTGTATCATGCTTTGCTATATTTGTACTTAAAAAGTCAATATGTGATACATAAAAAGTATTTTGTTTTTCCCACAAATCACACTTTTCTTCTGCCTAAAGGGCTTTTCATGTTTTGGGCAGGGCAAAAGCGTGCTCCTAAAAGATTTCTTCCATTTTTTTAGGTCGAAAGATGTCTTCACTCTCCCTTGTGCTGGTAGGATTTTTGTGGCTATAGGAAGCTAAGTGAACAGTTTATTTTTAAATTCAGCCCCGTAAGCATGTTTGCATCATTCCCAATGAAAACCCCATGGTCGTACTTATTTTGTCCTCTGCTATATCTGTTTTTATTTTAGATGCTTTAATATTTTCTCTTTCGAACTCTTTTTAAGCAATTAGATCAGGACGTGCCTTGGTTTCACTTTCTTCAATTCCTTCTGCCTCAGGATTAATGAGCTTTGTGGATCATTACAGTTTTCATAGAAGTGGGAAATGTTAAGGCCATTATTTCTTTGAATATATTCTTAAGTTCTTAAACATCAGATCAGTTCTTAATCTAACTACTGTATTTTTAAATCACAGATGCTGTATGTTTTACTGCCAGATGTTTGACATGGGCCCCGTTTGGCGCTTTCATTGACACCCATGCTCCCTGCGGTCTCCTGGGACCCAGGGCCAGCAAATAGGGGCTATTCTAAGATTTGCAGGCCACAGAGTTCCTTGTGAAATTCCTCAAATTGGCCCTCATGGCGTGAAATCAGCCATAGGTGCTCCACAGGTGAAATGTGGTCATGTTCCAACAAAACTTGATTTATAAAAACAGTCTGCATGCAGCCAGGTTTGTCCCCTGGGCCACCTTTTGCCACAGCCCCTTCTAGGACACATGGAGTTTATTATAGCTATTTAGCCTCCTTGTCCACTAATTACGTCATCATTATATCATATGTCATGATTTCTTAAATATAGATCATATTTTCCTATTTCTCTACATGACTGGTGATTTTTTAAAGATTTTATTTATTTGAGAGAGAGCAAGAGATTGAGAGAACGAGTGGCAGGCAGAGCCAGAGGGAGAAGCAGGCTCTCTGCTGAGCAGGAGCCCGATGTGGGACTCGATCCCGGGATGCTGAGATCATGACCTGAGCTGAAGGCAGATGCTTAACTGACTGAGCCACCCAGGTGCTCCATGACTGGTGATTTTTACCTGGATGTCAGGCATTGTCAACTTACTTGTTGGACTTGAATTTTTTTTTTTTTAAAGATTTTATTTATTTATTTGACAGAGATAGAGACAGCCAGCGAGAGAGGGAACACAAGCAGGGGGAGTGGGAGAGGAAGAAGCAGGCTCATAGCGGAGGAGCCTGATGTGGCTCGATCCCACAACGCCGGGATCACGCCCTGAGCCGAAGGCAGACGCTTAACCGCTGTGCCACCCAGGCGCCCCTGGACTTGAATTTTTGAATAATGTTAGAAGTTTTGAGATTGGAACTGAGACACAGTAAACTTACTTAAGGCAACTTGATTTTTTTAAGGTTTGATTTTTTGAGTTTTGTTAGGTGGGACCAAGTCAGACTTGATTCTGGATGTAACTTCGCCACATGCTGAAGCAATGCCCTTCCGAGTATTTAATTTGATGCCCCACATATTTTGGAGTTTCTGAATTCTGGGCATTGGAAACAGGAGCCACCCCCCTCCTCTTGTGACTTTGAGTGATTGTTGTAAAGTGCTCTGTCCCCTGGCCTCAGGGAGTTGAGCTCTCTCGAAGAGCTCTGTTCCTTATTTAGTTGCAAATTTAAAAAACTACTTTGAAGATCTCTCCAGAACTGTGCTGTGTGGCTCTCCTCTCCTGTCCTCTACCTTCTGTGTTCTCCCAGCCCTGGCATCTCCCGGAGACCCTGGGGAGTGTGCCCCCCCACCATGTGCTGCAAGAGGCCGTCTTCCCGCCCAGGGGCTGGGCCTGGGGCACCTGCAGGATACCCTCATTTGTTTCCTGAATCAGAGATCACTGCCCAAGCTAGAGGCTGAATGCTTTTCTTTTTATATAGTTTGCCTTTTTTTTTTCTTCTTCAAACTTAAGGCAAGAGAGTATCTGATCTTTGTTATGGCAGCTTAGCCAGAATCCCAAGTGCAGTATTGAACTAAATTCTGAGTTTTCTTATGTAACTAACAATATTAAACCTTAGCCGCTCAGGTTTTGTTGGGTTTGGCCGCTGCTCTCAGGAGAACAAGCTTCGGGCTGCACTGGGCTCGAGCTTCAGCTTAGAGTCTCTCCTATAATATTTCAACTACGTATAATAGGGTACCTTGTGTGTACACATGTATACGTGTATGTGTGAGCTCCTGAGAGTGTGTGTATGTACGGATTCAGAATATCTAGCTGATTGTAACGGCAGACTTACCCAGGCTATCTTATCTACTGTATTGCCAGGAAAAAAAATTGGTTTTTAACATAGATCCATTTCTTCTTACATGAAATTTCTTCCAGTGATCGTGTGGGGTATAGCTCTGAATTTGCCTTCCTCCCAAACCGTTAATCTCTCGCTGGATGTGATGTGGTTTGAAGTGGTGGCGCTGGGAGCCAAAGAAGCATTCCTGAGATGTCTTTGGGGCAAAAAGGTGTTTTTTTATGACAGGACCCGTGGGCGGGACTAGCTGCACTGGGGTTGTGAGGAGGGATTGATGATAGGAGATTCACTATCCTGGGGAGGGAAGGGTGATGTTGGGGCTCCAAGAAATGGAGTCTATCAGTTTCTGGAAATGGCTTTGTTCTTGTAAATCACTAAGCCAGTTGCAAACTGATGGAGACTTCTGTCCCGCAGGACTGTGATCTCTGTCATTTAGCCACTTGTTTTCCCCTTTCCTGGTCCTGGGGCAGCCAGGAGGGCCTGAGGAAGGTCACGCGAATCCCAGCTGGGGGCGAGGACTGTGGGGTGTCAGCTAGTGCTTTGCCCCCCCCTTGCCTTCTGCTCCCTCTCCACTTGGCAATTTCACCTTTACTTGTTATATGATGGACAGTATATACACTTGAACCTGGTTCATTTGTATTTTTCACCTCGATTAGACTAAACAGAAGGAACTCAGCAAAGGCAATGAAAGTCGATTGACAGGAGGCTTTCTAAAGTAAACACAGGAAAGGTCAAAGAGGTGAGAGACATTTTAAATCTCTCTCTATATACAAACAGGTTCTTAATTCTGGAACCTAACATTAGAGAAAGCACTTAGGATCAAAGTTATACTCTTAAAAGAAAACCTCACTGTATGAAAATTTGGTCTTGTAAGAGAATTGAGGAAACCAGAGTTTAAAGAAATATCTGCAACATAGTAAACCGTCCAGGGTCGTTCACTGTGCGGCTGAAAGGGGAGAAACAGCAGTTTCGAATTTTAGAATCAACTGATAATTTATGATGAAGTAAACAAATAAAAGTGAATACAAACCCACATGAAACTATCATGGGAACACAAATAATATGATTGGGTATTTTGAGTTTTTCGTGTATGTCCAGTGCTAAAGGAAACGGCAGTACCCTGAGAGTCCTGGGGGAGCTGTGAACTGACCGGGAGGCCAGGGCCGTGGGTGCCGCGACACTGCGGACCGCCTTCCCCGGAGCGGGCGGTCCAGCGAGGGAGTCAGAGGGCACGTCTGTGCCCGTGAGACAGACAAGCGTCCAGGAGTGAAGGCCAGGCTCGTGACAGCTTCTCGCCGGGAGTTCTGGCACAGGGGTGACTCCGGGAGTGGGCACGAGGAGCGTACGCCAGACTTACCAAATCACAGAACCCAAGAAACAGCAAAGAGAGATGAAGTGATCGTGTTAGAGGTGGCCTCGCTCTGAACAGCTGATGTCCGAACAGCAGGCAGAAACAGAAATCTGGCAAAGTATCCCAGAGATGAGGACAGAGTGTGTGTTACAGCATCGCACGGGAATGGGTGCTCACACCTACAAACACCTATGAAAACATTTATTATTTTGATGCCTTCCATTTAAAAAGTGTGAGAAGAGTACGTTATATTTTTAATGCTTTTTACCAAGTGTACTTAGTACTTGAAGTATACACGGCTTGGTAGAGAAGATGGAACCACAACTTCACGTGCCAATTTTCTGATGCCGTTTGTAAAAGCGAAGAGGGACACCTTGTGTATCAGCTGTTACAGGCAAGGAGAAGTGCAAAGAGACTTCGCTATTTGCTCCTATTACAATGAACGGAGTTAACTCTGCGGAGACGAGGCAGGACTCTCCATGGGAAGACGGGCACCTTGCCCGCTGGTGGTTCACTGATGACCCAAGAGAGAGACCCAGTCTTCCTCTCTTCTCGTCAACTCAATAGGTTCACCCCATTGCCAGATGGGAATATAACTATTAAGGAGAAAGATTAGAGATGTTTGTATAATAGTCGTCAAAATTCGCTTTTTCGGTTTTTTTAAATGCAGTATTTAACTTTTGAAAACAGCAAATAAAATGTAAAGCAAGTAAATTGCCAAGTGATGTTTTCTCCACAGCGTGTTAAAATGTCCTGATTGAAGCCATATTCTGTCTGCACGTTGCTTATTTCATTACAGTTAATGTCACAGTAAATATCATTACAAAGATTTAGGAAGGAAGCATGCCAGTCAGCTAGACTCGGAGAGACTGAGAGAATGAGAGACGGGCGGACATCCAAAATTTGGTAATGAAACTGATGGGGTTGTGGAATATCAGTGATATTCGGTGGGGTGGAGTCCAGAGCCGGGGACCAAGCAAGAATTCTTGAGACGTCTTTGGTGCAAGATGGTAGTTTATTAAAGCACAGGGACAGAACCCGTGGGCAGAGAGAGCTGCTGCCCTGGGTTGTGAGGAGGGCTGATTATATACTGCAGGGTTGGGGGAGGTAAGGAAAAGGGAGGTTGCAAAGGGATTTTCATATGTTAAAGAGGGTTCACAGGATACCAGAGGCCTTGCAATGGTCAAGTGAAGGTTGTTTACCCTCCAGCAAGACATTAACAGGAAGACAGTTGGGAGCTTCCTGGAGAAACATTACACTCCGGCTGCTTCAAGTATCTGTCCGTGGGCTGCAGGTTACGAGGACATTTAATTGTATCTGCATTCCCTTCCGGAAGCTAGGTTACTGAGAGAAATGCTTTGTTCTTGTAGACCGCTCACACATTTGTAAACTGAGGGAAACTCGGGTCTTGCAGGGTCGTGGTGTCTATAGGTTAACTGTTCCTTTGTCCTTTAGGGCAGCCGGGGGTGCCTGAGGAATGTCACGTAGGTCCCATGGTGGGGTGCGGGGTGTCAGTTTCTGCTCTGTCCTCAGCTGGCCTTTTGCTCCCTCATCAAAATGATTGCATCAAGACATAACATTTGTCAAAGGGCTTAATAAACTTTAAAATATTTTGCAAATGAAGTTTGCAAGGGAATCATCAAGATAGAGATCTTGTGCAAAGAGAAGCAGCTAATTTCATGCATTTATAATTAATTCCAAAATTATCTTTATTTTAGTTAAAGCTTCAACATGTCAGTAATGATGTCTCTGGCAATTTATTTCAAGTGTTATTTCCTCCAATGTGGATAGACCCTCCTCAGAGCTCTTTCTAATCACCCAATCTTCTGATCATCTCTGAGTACTAGGGTGCTTTGCCCCAAAAAGGAGGGTGAAATCTTCTAGCCAAGTAGGCGGTGGGTTGGAGGGAAAAGCCCAAACTTCCATACTTGAATGGCATTGGACCACAGTAAATCACATTCCACGAGAACAACTAAAATCTTGCTCAGAATTTGTGATAATGTGATTTGTAAAAAGAAATATATGTATTTGGGTTTTCCCCTGTTCTGGTATGGAGCTCCTAAAATGCTCAGAATTTCCCAAGTGAAGAGAGCGACAAAGGTGTCTTTTGTTGCGTTAACAAGGTGACTTTTGGAAAGGCCCTAAGGGTGGGGGCAGGTTGCCAGGGGAACCAGTCACAGGATTAGAGGCTTGGACTTTCGGTTCCACCCCTGACCTTGACCTCAGGGGAGGCATGGGGGCTGGAGGGGGGATTCAATCACCAATGGACAACGATTTGATCAGTCATGCCTGTGTAATGAAGCCTCCACAAAACCCCACACGTGTGGGGTTGGAGGCTTCCAGGTTGGTGAAACATGGAGATTTGGGGAGAGCTCAGAAGCTTGGCGCACTGCCCACACCCTGCCCTGTGCACCTCTTCCATCTGGCCATTCCTGAGGCACATGCGTTTCTAATAACCCTATCATCTAGAAGGGAAAATGTTTCTCTGAGTTCCATGAGCCTCTTCAGCAAATGAATCAGACCCAGAAAGGAAGCTGCAGGAACTGCCAATCTATAGCCCATGGGTTGGGGCCCCAGCTCCTGGGCTGTGTGACAGGTGGAAGGGCGCGGGGCGTGTGGATCTGAGCCCCTAACCTGTGGGGGCTGCACTGCCTCCAGATAGACAGGTCAGAACTGACTGGGAGGGACTGTAGGACTCCCAGCTGGTGTCGCAGAATTGCTTGGCGGTGAGGAGGAAGCCCCTGTCTACAGGAACTGGGGGTAGATTTGTTAAGCTTATGTCATTAATGACAAGAAAAGGAGGGACGAGCAGAGCGGTAGCTTCTGCTGGTCCCTCCCTGTTCAGTGAGGCAGCGGCTTCCACTGATGCCAGCTCCTCAAATCCGCAGGTTAAGTGTGAGTTCCCAACTACTGTCCTCCCTTTCCGTTTTATTTTTAAATCAACATGAGATAGAATTTGCAGAATACAAAATGCACTCCCCTTCAGTCTAGACTTGGATGTATTTTGACAANCCCCCCCCCCCCGCCCCCGAATTCCCCTGGGCCTCTCTGTCCACCATACTCTTCACCTGCCCGAAACCACTGATAAGCTTTCTGTCACTTGAGATTAGAAGGGAACTTCCTGGAGTGTCAGGTAAATAGAAGCAGATTACAAATCCTCTTTTCTGTTTTGCTTCCTTTTCGTCATCATAAGGATTTGGAAACATATCTGTATAGTTCGGTATCAACAGGTCTTTAAGAGAAAGTTTTGAGTCCTATCCCACTGCATGGATGTGCCGGACTTGCTTGTCCCTTCAGCTGCTGACGGGCATCGCACTGCTCCCAGCTCCAGCTCCTACAAATTAAACTTCTATGGACATTTGTATATGAACAGTGTTTTTATTTCTATTGGATAAGAATCCAGGAAAGTAATTACTGGATTATATTTTAGGTGTTTTTTAACTTTATAGGACACTGTCAAGCTGATTTCCAAAGAGAGGGCACTAATTTTCATTCCTACCAGGAGTAAAGGAGAATTCTGGTTGCTTATTATAACGTCACCAACCCTCAGTATTGTCAATCTGTTTAGTATTAGTCATACTCACTGATAGTTGATATGAGGTGGAATCTCATTGTGCTTTTACATTTGCATCTTCCTGATCAATAATGATATTGAGTACTATTTCATGTGCTTACTTCCCATTTGTGCATCTTTTTTTTTTTTTTAACTCATGCTGCATCTTTGGAAAAGTCACTTATTGCTAATAAACGTATCTGGCCACTGGTGTAGGGTTGCATATTTCCTGTCTAATTTTATTTTTGACATATTCAGATACAAGGTTGAGTGGAGGGGAGATTTATTGGTTTGTATTAACTATCCCTTCCTTATCTTGCTTTCCTGAACCAGAGCTAACGTTCAGTAGCCAAGACAGCAGCTTCTGCTGTGGACAGAGCTGGACCTTCCCGGAATCCTGATACTGTCTTCTGTCTTCTCACATGACCTATTTGTTTAAACTCTTCTCTCTCTCGTTTGGTTTGTCTTCCAATTCTTGAGTTGTGTGATTTCTTTCCCTGTCTTGGGTATAAGTCTGACATATTGCTACGGTATAAGACAGAGGCAAAGCAGCTTGAAGGAAGGAGCAAGCACCGTAGCGACCGTGGAAACAGTGAAGCAGGGTACTCTGTGACCACATGGCGGTCATCTGGGACGGGGGGGAAAGCACTGGGGCAGGAAAGCAAGAATCTGGGATCCAAATTCAGGAGGACACACGGAGGCATGTCAGCAAGGGTTTGGGAGGGGTGAGGAATCTGTGTGGACGGATAACGCTTCCTCATCTCAGTGGCTTGCTTTCTAAGGTGGGAGAGCATCCTTGGGGTTAGTATAAGAAATCATGCGTGCAAAGCACTGAACACTTTGTGGGACTTCAATATATGGCAGCCATGACTGTTCTGATTGTGCCGTTAACCTGCCGACTTGCGTTCCTAGCTGTCACCTCTCCAGCATGTCACCATCCCAGGAAGCTGGGGCTTCCTGAATGCATGAAGACAGGCCAGTAAATGGTGGACTAAAGTCCTCCTGAGGCAGCTGACTCCATGAAGAGAATGACTTGAGGAATCCCAAACTCAGAAGACAGTTTGTTCACAGATCCTTACTTGTCTAAGATACTGAAGCAACCTTTGTACCCTTACCTAATATGCATACAAAAAGACAGTAAATCAAATTATGTTTTTCACTAAAAAAAAAAAAAGTTAAAAAGAGAGACTTAAAATGGGCTTCATCTAAAAATGCACTCTGGAAAACGGTATGGAGGCTCCTTAGAAAGTTAAAAATAGAACTACCCTAAGACCCACAATTGCACTGCTAGGTATTTACTCAAAGGACACAAAAATCCAGATTCAAAGGGGTATGTGCACCCCGATGTTCATAGCAGAATTAACAACAACAGCCAAACTATGGAAAGAACCCAAATTTCCATCAACTGATGAACGGATAAAGAAGTTGTGGTATATACACAATGGAATATTCCTCAGCCATCAAAAAGAATGAAATCTTGCCATTTGCAACGATGTGGATGGAACTAGAGAGTCTGATGCTAAGTGAAGTAAGTCAGAGAAAAACAAGCACCAGATGATTTCACTCGTATCTGGAATTTAAGAAAGAAAACAGATGAACATATGGGAAGGGAATAAAAAAAGAGAGAGGTAAACAAACCATGAAAGACACTTAAGGATAGAGAACAAACTGAGGGTTGATGGAGGGAGGCAGGTGGGGGAGGGGCTAGATGAGAGGGGGATTAAAGAGGACCCTTGTGATGAGCACTGGGTGTTGTGTGTAAGTGATGAACCATTGAAATTTACTCTTCAAACCAATATTACACTATATGTTAACTAACTAGAATTTAAATTAAAAAAATAGTAAATAAAATAAAAATGCCCATCTTGTCATTAAGCAGATTTTCATTGGTACTTCTGCGATGCATGTACACTCTTTGCTCTTTCTGACTTCTCATTGTCAATTTACTGATGATTTTGAGGCGTGCTCTGTGCTTTGCACATGAATAACTATTAAATGAGCAAAGTGAGGTGGAAACTATAGTTTTCTTCACAGGAAATAATAAACCCTAAAACAAAATAAAACAAAACCCAAAATAACTAGAAAGAAACCCATTTTCAGTGGTAGGTCTCAAATATTTTACTGGATCAAAAAAGGAAGCATAGAAAGTCACTGCTTCGGCAAGACAAAAGATTCATAATTCGATCTCAGATGTGAATGCACGCATGTTTCTTCTTGATTTGAATTCAGTGCTCCCTGACCCGCAGGTGGACAGCAGCCCTCAGGTGGCTGGAGCAGAAGATCCCGCACTCCTGCCTCTCAGGTGAAAGAGTCATTTTGAGCTTTTGTCGAGTGAATTTTCAGATCATTCTCTGCTTTCTAGCCTTCGGGACCTCAGATTAACTTTATTCTTTTGAACAGGATGATATTGCTCAGGAAGTGGCACAGCCTTTGCTTAATCAAATCACAAAATACTGTTGTGTTGACGGAAGGCGAGATACTGGCCAGCATGAAGCTCATCTTAAAAGGCTGAGACTTTTTTGTCCTTAAAGTTCTCACGGAGTACTCGCAGAGAGAGAGCACAGAAACATGTGGAAGTTACACAGCAGCAAAGCCTTTGGATCGAAGTCCCAGATGGCTCATGATTAAGTGTCAAATGGATTACATAGGGCACAGTTCTGTAAAACATCTGAACCTGAAAAGACAGCCATCTTAGCATCTGAGGAGCCCCCTGGATTTCCGATCACAGCGCGGACCATCCCACACCGGCCCGCAGGATGCTGGTGTTGTGTGAAAGGCAGAGAAAGGGTGGCTATTTCCATCCAAGATGGGAAAATTCCAAAAATGTGTAAAGCATTAGTGTGTCAGCCGCATCTAATTCAAAGGTTTCCATAAGAAACGGTCAATGACAGATAGCCAGAGACTTTCTACAACTTCTTAAACCTGGATAGAGCTAGCTGGAATGATGTCTCAGAAGGCTGCAAGTTCTTGCTTTGCTCCAGACTTAATAATTCACATAGTTGAGACCATCTGACTTCTTTTCATCTGTTTTTTATTTCATAGGAAACAACAAACATTTCACTGACAAAAATGAATAAGACAGTTTAGAACTCTAAAGCACCTATCCCACCAGACGTTCCCTGCTCTGTCCCAGGGTTTGAAGTTGCTTTCTTAATCAATAGTGTGGTTTCCTTCCTTTGTTCTAATTGTTCTGATTTTCATTAAGCCTTAGCAGTTCTGGGTGTGGAAGCTTTTAGTGTTGAGGCTGAGTAAGTCCTTGGAATGCTGAGGCTTCCCATGTTGCTTGCTTCCCAGTTCATTTAATGATAACTCAAAAATGTCCTCTCAAAAAAAAGTAGTAATAGAATCATTTACAAATAATGTACTTTCTTTACTACATTCAATATTCTGTTGTATAAGAAACAAAGTATACAAGGATATTATAATCCTTTCAGACTGCTTTATTGTGCATATATGTTAATAACTTATTGCACCCAAATCTATAAAAAAATAAATTTTCTTTGAAGTTTACAGAGTCATATAAAAGCAAAATTTAAATAATACAGAATTCTCAGACGTTTTCCCATAATGCATTGAGTAGTATTTTGAACACGCCATGTTTTCTCCTTATGGTTGTCTCTTGATGAGTAATCACAAAATACAGCTGAGAGAGATTGGCTTCTGGAATGCCAGTGAATGCCTCAGTGAACTTGCTTTCCCTCCAAAACAATAAAAATACTGGCATAACAATTAAAGTAAACCATTTTGGAATTCTTGTGATTAACCAAAGCAAGAGAATGAGCTGCCAGTTGTCTATCTACAAGAACTTTCTGAACCATGGTCAACAGTTGGCTCTGCTATTCCTATCCTTCCCTCCCCCCCAGCTCTTTGGTGTGGAAGCTGAAAGCCAAAGCTTTGCAGATATGGGCACATTTGACCAATTTTGAAATTCCATGAAAAATATTATCCCCATGGGGCACCTGGGTGGCTCAGTTGGTCAAGTGTCCGTCTGACTCTTGGTTTTGGCTCAGGTTGTGATCTCAGGGTCATGAGATCGAGCCCCATGTTGGACTCTGTGCTCAGCGGGGAGTCTGCTTAAAATTCCCTCTCTCTGTCCCTCCCCCTACTCCTGCTCTCTAAATAAATAAATAAATAAATAAATAAATAAAAATCTTAAAAAAAAAAAAAAAAGCACCCCCTCCTGCCCCAGAACACAGTGAGTATTGTGTGTGGACTTGCAGCTCTTCAGGAAGTCTTAGCCGGGGGAAGGTGCAAAACTGAAGCCCAGGAGTTTGCCAGAATCACAGCACACTGCTGGCAATATCTCAGCAGCCTGACATTGGGATTTCAGCTGGGGAAACTGAGAGCTTAGAAGACAGTGAACGGAAATCCTGCAGCACTACATGAACAAGGGGAGCTTAAACACATTCCTGGCTCTCCACAGGCTGTGCGTGTCTGCAGCACTGCGGGCAAGCCCAGGAAAAGTTTTGGGAAGAAGAGGGAGGAGCCACTCTCCTCTAGCTGACCTTGAGGCCCTGTGCACAAAGGAAGTGAAAGCTGAAAAAGAAAACTCAATGATAAGAAAACAAACAACCCGATTAATAAATGAGCCAGAAACCTTAACAGGCATGTCACCAAAGAAGATATACAGATGGAAAATAAGATGCCCACAATATATGTCATTGGGGAAACACAAATTAAACCAACGAGATACCCCTGCACACCAGTGAGAACTGCCAAACTCCGGCACAGTGACAGCGCCAAAGGCTGGAAGGGTAAGGAGCAGCGGTAACTCTGATTCACTGCTGCTGGAATGTAGAATGGTCCAGACACTTGGAAGACACTTTGGTGGTTTCATCCCTACCAAGACAATTAGACAGGAAAAAGAAATAAAAGGCAGCCAGATTAGAGGGGAAGAAGTGCATTTCTGTTTGCTTGCAGTGGACACAATCTCATTAACAGAAAATGCTAAGAAATGCACCAAAAAACTGTCAGAGCTAACCAATGAGTCCAGAATAGCCAAAAACAATCTTTCAAAGGAAAAACAAAGTTGGAGGGCTAACATCTCCCAATTTCATAACGTTCTACAAGTCCGCAGTGGCCGAGGCAGTGTGTGCTGGCATAAATACAAGCACAGAGACGAGTGGAATACCATCAAGAGGCCAGAAACAAATTCTCATGTTTATGATAAGTGGGTTTTCAACAGGGGTGTCAAAAAATTCAATAGAAAAAGAATAGTCTTTTCAGCAAGTGGAGCTGGGACAACTGGGTCACTTCATGCGGAAGAATGAAGGCGACCCTTCTGCACAATACATGCGACACTGCAAGTAGATCGTACACCTAACTGAACGCACAGAAGGAAGCAGCTGGTAAATTGTCATGACCTTGAGTTTTGCACTGGTTGCTAGGATGCAGCATCAGAAGCATGAGATGGAAAAGAAAACAATAGAAAAATTGGACGTCATCAAAATTTTTCAAAAGCCTTACGTTTCAGGGGACACCATCAAGAAAGTGAAAAGACAATCCCAGTCCACAGAATAGGACGAAATATCTGCAAATCACACTGAAAAGATACTTCCATCTGAAAGACACCTAAGCTCTCTTACAAACAACTCAATAAATAGGAGACAATCCGACTTAAAAAATGGGCAAATGATTTGAATAGATGTTTCTTCAAAGAAAATGTATAATATATAACATAATATATATAAACATATATATGTAATGACTAATAAGCACTCAAGAAGATGCGTCCATCAGTAGTTGTTACGGAAATACAGATCAAAAGCACATGAGCGCTCCCTTCACACCCATGAGGCAGCTCACAGGAAGACAGCAGGCGGTAACAAGCGCTGGTGAGGACATCCAGAATTTGGAACCTTATACATTGCCGATGGGAATCAAGGGTCAGAGCCACTTGGGAAACAGTTGGCAGGTCCTCAAAATTCTAGACATAAGGTTACCATATGATTCAGCAGTTCCACTCTGATGTGTACGTCCAAGAGAATTAAACCAGAACTTGAACACAAATGTTTACAGCAGCATTATTCGAAATAGCCAGAAAAGCGGAAGCGACTCAAAGGTCCACCAACGGATGAATGGATGGATGAAATGTGGTCTGTCCATGCAATGGAGCATTGCTGATCAGGAGAGAAGATACGGACACACCACACCAACGACAAGCCTGGAGAGGACTGTGTTACGTGACAAGAAGCCATTCACAAAAGACGTCACGTGGCGGGATTTCGCGTGTGTGGAGTATGGGGGACAGACAAATCCAGGCATGGGTGACGGCTTGCGGGGGGTGGGGGTGAGCAGGAATAGGGACACCGCCGACGACACACATGGGATCTCTGGTTGGGGGCTGGGATAGAGGTGGCTTCACCGAGCTGTGGATGAACGAAAACCACTGAACTGAATCCTTAAAATGGGTGCATTTCCTGGAATGTGACCTAGATCTTGATGAGGTTCTGAAATACGTGCGGAAACGGTCTGCGGCCGACACACGCTAACACACGGAGCCGCTGAAGGGAGCGGGCACAGAGCCCCGTCAACCCGGAGGGGCATCTGGACATGAAACCAACGCATGAGATAGTTTTATTTACCTGTTACCTGTTACGAGGTAACAAGATCAGTTATGAGTTAGCTTAGATGGGACCCGTTAAAATTATTACAATTATTTAACTTAAGGGTTTTTTGTTTAGAGTTATTAACTGATTAGTTTCACAATCTCTGTAATAACTTCAAAATATCTTGTGAGGATGGGGGTATTGTAAGAAATGTTTTCACTGACTCTACCTTAAGGATAATACGCTAAACCTACCAGTGAGACATGGTTGATCAACCCGTTCTGAAAATTGGGTTTGAAGCCACAACGCGTCTGTCTGTGTCTGCACTCAGACCATGGGCATTCACGGATTACGCTGCGTCTGGCTCAGATCCCACCTCACTCGCCGTCTGTTTTCCTGTTTGTACCACAAACAGGGTCCATCCAGTGAGGAAGCTTTGTCTCCTCCCTCTGCCTCCTTCTGTCACCTCGTCGTGGACGAATCCCGTCTACTCTATTTCTATTACAGCTGTTTTCTTTCAGATTCTCAGCCTGATAATGGGGCAGCTCATCTCCTTGCCCCCCCCCCCGCCCCGTGTCTCCCTGCCGAGCATCCTTCGCTCTTTAACCAGTGACTCTGCTAAGACTGAGGTCCCTGCGTCATCACTGCAGCCCAGCCCCCAGCACGGGAACGGGGTGGGGACCGTGGCTCAGACACACACGCTGGGCCTCAGCCCTGCCTCTGTGCAGATTCTCCCACCAGGTTCCCCAAGTTACCTCACCCTTCAGAGGCTGTTTCATTCTTTATGAAACTGGTATAATGAGGAGAAGATCCAAAGACTAATTCCGAGTGTCTAGCAGATAATCACTAAATTATCTGCAATCTGATATGGTCATAGCGTGGATAGGCTCTCACCATCTAACCTACTTCCATCCACGCTCATGAATCCCACTTCACGAAACGTATGCTTTGCCCATAGTTGGCTGCCGATATTTCTTCTGCCGTGGGAAGCTGTGATTAATTGATTAGAGAGTCCAGTTGGCATTCAATATCCATCCTGTCTGCCTTGGGGATTCATGGGTTAGTCCTGTCACCCCAGAGTAACACGCCTTTTTCTGTTCTTAAAAGTGCCCTCGTTTGGACAAAATATCCATGCATGGTCACTCTGGTCGAGGGGGTCAGAGCTCCAGGACAAAGGGCAGAATTCAGGGAGCTGCTTCATTCAAGGGACTGCTGTCCAAGGCCACCTGGTCCTCTCCTCTTGTTGACCCTGGAGTTTCTGAATTCTTCCATGGGGCTGTTCAAGGTCAAGGTCAAAAACAGCGCGGCGGTCTCGGGCACCGGAACATGCAGATTAAAGGACTTGAGCAGCTTTTAGGGGTTTTGGTCCATTCTTACTAACAAAGTGGTTATTCAGGGTGTAGAAATTCTGCTCAAAACTACTTAAAATGTTAAAATATTGTTAAAATATCTGGAAGAAAAATGAACTTGTTATTGTCTTTCATAAATTTTCCAAGGCTAGTCTCTTTTATCTCATTGAAATTATTGTTTTGATGAATTAAGCTTTGTTAGGAGCTCAGCTAACTTTTTTTTTATACCGAACAAGCCACTAGCTTTTTTTCACAGAAAACTGTTATATCCTTTGCTCATTGACACAGAATTCAACATTTTCTCCCATAATCAAAATCCCACCCCAGGGCAGGTGTCAGATCCCACCCCTGAATAGGAGCCTGATCCCACCCTGGGATAGGTGTCAGACCCCAGCCTACAAAAGGTATCAGCCCAGAACAGGTGCCCCATCCCAGCCTGGGACAGAAGACCTTCCTAGGCAGCCGACCGCTCAGCAATGTCGTCTTCCAGACGCCTCTCTGGTACCTGTGGCCATTCGTTCATTCTTTGAAAAGTCTTTATTCTGCTCTAGCACTTGGAGGTGTTTAGTGATGCGATTTCCTAGACTGGCTCATTTAGAGCAGATGAACCACACGTGCTGATTGAATAAACTCCCCGTGGAAGGGAGGTGAGAAAAGAGGGACGCACGATCCCTGAGACAAGAAGTTTGTAGTCTACTAGAGGCAGCAGACCTGGAAAGTCAGGAGGAGAGGAGGGCAGGGCCAGGAGGTGAGTGCGGGGAGGGTGGGCACGCTGCCTCTGCGCTGACCTGTCTGCGTCCTCATCACTGAAATGCCCGAGTCGGGCTGGCGTGAAAACATCCACATCTTCTGGAAGACTTCTGGGAGTGTGCGATGTAGAGAGGTGTGGGTAGGAGAGGTGGAAGACGGGAGGAATAATTAGAAATCTGTTAGAACAGTCAAATCCTCCACCTGCCAGTTGATTGAAATTTGCTTTAAGTGATTTGTAAAAGCAAAAATAAGTGTATGAATCTATATACATATTACAAATATGCATTGAAAACATGTTTAAACATCAGTGAATTTTAGTTAGCACTTGTATCCGAAGATAAAGTCATCAACTGTGTGTTTATGTTTTAAGTCCTACTCCTAAGGGGCTTAGCTAGGGCAAAGCGTAACGGAATGCTGCCTAAAAAGTTGAAGGTAGGAAGCCTTCACAGAGCGCGCTCAGAGCAGAGTGCACGCTCGCACACGAACGCATTCTTAGAGTCTATGTGTACATCTATCATCTGTCACCACTCTGGCCTGACCGTCATCCACCGTACGTGTCCTGAGAGCACCACAGGAAAGGTCACCCATTTTGAAAAAGCTCTCAGCTCTTTGAACCTCACCTCACTTGCATTCATGTTAAGTCACTTGCTGTCGCCTGGAGATGAACTGGAGCTCCATTTCCAAGGGGCAAATGAGAACTCAGGTGTCAAGTCCCAAGGGTGTCACCTGGCACTTACCAGCCGGGTGCCTTGGACAAGCTCACTGGTTTTCTGACCACTTCTCCCGAAGGAAGGCCACAATGTCAAGGTGAACCAGAGGGTGATGTGCTTCCCGATAATCTAGGGAGGGCATGCTGGCGGGTGCAGCATTGGGGAGAAACGAAGCCGGCCCCGGGCCAGTATTGTCACCACCAGATGCTGGGAGCACTGGAGTTCACTGTGCTATTGCCTCCACTAGGGTGCGTGTTTGGAATTTCTTTTTTAAGTATTTTATTTACTTATTTGACAGAGAGAGAGAGCACGAGCATGTGCAGGGGGAGCAAGAGAGGGAGAAGCAGGCTCCCCGCTGAGCAGGGAGCCCGATGTGGGGCTCGATCCCAGGACCCCGGGATCATGACCTGAGCCGAAGGCAGACGCTTAACAGACTGAGACACCCAGGTGTCGCGTGTTTGGAATTTTTGATGACAGTATGTTTGGGGGATGGTGGCAGGAGAGGGGAGAGAAAGAGGATAGGCACGCTCTGCCAGCCCGTCTGGTAACTTAGACACCTCCAAGGAAGGTTAGAGCAGCACGGAAGAATTTACTTTCTCGATTCAACAATAAATTACGTGTGTTTGTAACTGGGTGCGGGGTCAACCAGCAGGCCCAGCCTCCCCTCCCTGCAGAAGGACGACAGCATCACACGGGCCGTATTTCAACCCGTTTCCCGTGTCAGCTCCCCGACAGTCACCTTGAGGCTGGAGATTTACGACAGGTGAGGGGACCTCCTGGTCCCTGCCTGCAGGTGTCTGTTCTGTAGGTTTGTAATTTGTCAGACAGGAAAGCTAATCATGGTTATGCCTTTGGGGCATTTTCAGTCCATGTATACGTCTGCGTTTTTCACTTTTTCTCAAGTTTGAAACCAAATACTCCACACACCTCACTTCAGCATTTGTAATTTATCCGACTAGCCCTCCTGCCCTGTTTCTTCAGCCAAGAATGGTGGAAATTAATATTAATGCTAAACATTTTAACACTACACATATGCGCAAACATAGGCAGCCTTATTCAAAATACCACCGTCTTAAAAGAATAACACCTTCTAGGTAGTGGACACAACTCACACGTTCACCAGGGTGGATCCCATGGCAAAGTGATCGAGCTTCTGCCTGCAGAGGTCCATATGCTCAGGTAACACTTCCAGACGCAGTAACCGTCCTCCTCACTCAGGTCACCGTGACAGACAGTGCGGACAGGCCACTTAACCAAGAGACATTGGTTCCCTCACATTCCTGGATTCTGAAGTCCGTGGGCAGGGTTGGTGGCAGGGCTGGTCTCTCCTGAGGCCACTCTCCCGGCTGTGTAGACGCCCCCTTCTCCCCACGACCTCATGCAGTCGTCCTTCTGTGCCTGACGGGGCCCTGAGCTCCACTTCTCATTGGGAAAACAGGTTTACTGGGTTAGCGTCACCCGAAAGACCCCGTTTGGCTTAGTCACCTCTGTAAAGACCGTCTCTCCAAATATGGTCCCATTCTGGGGTACTGGGGGATGGGGCTTCAACAGATGAGTTTTGGGGAACACGGTGTGGTCCATACCAGTGACTGAGGCATTTATCAGAAAGGCACTGAGGAGGGGAACGTGCAGCTGGCTCTGAGCGCGGGCTTGCAGCATCAGAGAACCCCGCCAAGCCTGCGCCCTGCGTGGGGCACGGACACACTGCTTCCTAAACACTAAACTAGTTTTCTGAGTGAAAACATAAACACCTAGACAAGAATGAAGAGGAAAACAAAGATTTATGCCAAATTCCACTCCTCTGATATAATCACCGTTAATATTTGGAGGATTTCCTTCTTCAGTTCAGTGTTATGGGAGGACAGTATGTACAGCTCCGTTTCTTTGCTCTTTCATCCAATCTGACGTACACGAGATGTTCCTACCATGTGAAGGCTCATTTGTACGTATCAGCTTCGGTACTACACGCCTCCCTAAATACAGCGTAACCCAGATAACATTCTCCAGTGTGAGGCACGCACAGATCTTTACAAACCAGCTCCATTATAGGTAATGTTCTAACACGCATCTTAGCACATACACGTTTTCTCCATTTCACTGGGGTGGCTTACTGGAAGTGGGACCATAAGGTCAAAGAGTATCATTATTTTGCAGGAAATCGATACATTTTATTTTCCAGAAGGAGCATATAAATCACATTTTCCACCAGAAAGTGAAGACGTGCCCATCTTGATTTAAGATTATTATTGCCACACATTTATGTGTCCATTTCTTAAAAGGTTTCCTTTCTCTTGGTCTGGAGTTTATTTTGAAGAATGGTATTAAATACATATTTTATCAAGAGAGAGGACCTTCCCAAGTATAAACTCAAGAAATAGTAAAATAAATACTGGTCAGTTTAATTTTTATAAACAAAACATTATGTATATAACCTTTATAGAACAAGTTGCAAAAACTGGGAATAATGTTAACTAATACTTCAATAACTAACATCTCACAGCCAATAAAGGTGGTAAAATTGCGTGGAAAACTCATCGTTGACGTAAGTTATTCACGGAAAAAAGGTGTAAATAAGCCACCCCGTATGGTTAAAAAATATGAATCGATGTCAACTGTTCTGAATAATGCAATCTGATACTGTTTTCACTCGCCACATTAGCAAATAATTTAATTTTTGTGTAAACAATCATTTTTTTCTTGGCGCAATTTCTCAAGTAATCCTTCCCTGGACTGCTTGGCTGAAATGGAACCACTCCTTTGTATGAGGAAAGCTGTTCACTCATGTTCCAGATTGTGCACGAGTCAAAGTTACCATCAACCCCGATGCCACAGTCTGGGGGTTCTGAGGGACTTGGGCGCTGCCCTTGAGCCATCCCTGCGCTCTGGTCCTTGCTCGACTGTCTGCTGCACTTCCTGCACATGATGTCCTTGGTCAGTGCGCGTGCCCGCCCACAGTGCAGCCTGCTGTTCTCACCAGAAGTTCCCGGCACCCTCCCGCTCCCGCTTCAGGGAGAGTGGTTGAGATCACTGCCCCGGGGCCAGGCGGACACCAGGCCTGTCAGCACCACTCGCTCGTAGGTATTTATTGGGACGTGAGGGATCCAGCCGTGAACAAAACAGACAAGGATCGGTGCCCCACGAACCTTAAAGGAAGCAAGGAAGGAGACAGTTGAGCACTGCCGGGAGTGAACGCAGCAGCGGAGCTGGCCTCGGCTCAGGAGCGCTGGGTGGGCGCCTTTACCCCAGCTTCGCGTTCAGGGGCGTGGCAGCAACAGTTTGAAATCAGTGGCGGCGGTGAGAGTGTCTCCCCCAGGGAAATGCAGGCGCTGCGGAATCAGGGCTGCTTCTCTTCTCTTCTCTTCTCTTCGCCAGCGCAGCACAGCGCTACCCAGAACTGAGGCAGGGCGGGCAGGTGGGAGTGCTGCAGGCGCGGATTCACTGTTTAATTAATTAATTTTAATTAATTTTTAAAAAAGATTTTATTTATTTATTTGAGAGAGAATGAGAGCAAGAGAGAGAGAGCTCAAGCAGGGGGAGCAGCAGGCAGAGGCAGAGGCAGGCTCCCTGCTGAACTGGGAGCCCGACGTGGGGCCTGATCCCAGGACCCTGAGATCATGAGCTGAGCCGAAGGCAGACGCTTCACCGACTGAGCCCCACAGGTGTCCCTCAGAGTTTAAGACAACGGCAGCAGAGGCTGCCCGCAGAGGTGGCATGGGAGTAAGGGCCTACGTGAACCAGGGAACCGGCTGCGCGGATTCCTGGCACAGGAGAAGCCAGTGCAGGAAGGTGGTGTGCAGAGCCCCTGGATGGTAGAGAGCCTGGCAGCAAAACGAGGGGCAGTGTGGCTGAAACAGAGAGCTGGGAGGACAGAAGTGGAAAACTAGGTCAAAGAATGAATCAGACATTTTGAAGGTCATCATCACCTTGGGCTTCCACCTGGGATGGATGCCCAGGGAACCATGGTAACCAGTGGTCCCGGTCCTGTCCTTACTCCCTCTGCAGGCGCCACCCTCGGTAGTCAGGAGGCCACTGTCTCTGCAGGAGGGCAGCCACGGCCACGGGAGGACACTCAAGCAGTCCCCGCGGGAAGAGCCACCTGCAGACACGTCCTCAGACTCCAGTCCAGCCTCCCGGCCAGACACGCCGAGCCTGCAGCCTCCTTCCCGACAGAAGCTTTCCCAGCCAGCGTTGCAAGCCTGTGCAGGGGTGCGGGGCGGAAGGCACGTGTGTCACAGAGCCCTACGCAGCGGGGCGGACACTAGCGTGCGAATATAACGCATTTGTTCTTGTGGCCCCTGCTGACCTCTTAAAGCAAATCTTCCACTGAACACTCATAACCGAGTTACAGCCCAGAGGAGTGTGGGTCCGAGCCAAAGCAGGTTCACGAATCATGAACAAATTCAAGAATAGAAATGGGGTTTTGAATGAAATGTAACTCACTGTGATTTATTAGCTGTTCCATGAAATAAAATAGAGAGTAAACTCTCCTGTTACTCATCGTATCAATCACATCACACACACATGTTTCACAGAACAGGACCCCGAGATTAATAGGCATCTATTCATTATGACGGCAGACCGATAGGCGCCTTCAGACGGCCTCCTGAAAACCTCCCGATGGCGGCAGCAGCAGGGGGCCACCAATGCAACCCCCCACCTACTGCGACATCTTCCACACCAAGGACGTCGGTTTAGGAAAAGGTGTATCTTGCAATGAAGTTACTATCACCTCAATTTCCATTTTAAAAAACATTTTTGAAAATAAAATAATCTGGAAACAGATCAAGAAGTATGGGCAGGCTCTGTGCTGACGGTCTGCCGGTCCCTGGCTGCTGGGAGGGTTAGAGTCGTGCACGGGGACCCTTGCACGAGTGAGGGGTTGGCTGCAGCCTTTCCATGCACCTGCCCCCGGGGCAGAGGGAGCACGGTAGACACAGCCTGGGCTGTCCCCGTGGACGGTGGCTCTCAGACCTGGAGGCTGGCAAAACGAGGATGGGTCTTTGATGCGAACACAGCTGCACAGCTCCCCCCCAGACAGAGGGCAGCAGAGCCCCCCCCCCCCCGGGGGAGAGGAGGCAGGCAGGTGAGGTCTAATCAGAGTGCAGGTCCTCTGATGTCCCCGAGCAGCTAAGACACCCTGGCTCGTTGACCCCAGCTCTTGATCACAAGGGGGCAACAGTCTGCGATTTGCACGCAGGCCACTTAGTTTGGAAGGAAAAGTGTGTTCCTAGGCCCCAGAGAGCGGCCATGAGCCCAGGTCATTTTCCCAGGAAGGCCGATCAGGTGCAGACGCTCACGGACAGCGCGGCCGGGCTCAGCCCCGCCGCCTACGCAGACTCCGGAGTCAGGAGTCCTGCACGTCGCCCGTCCTCCGAGCAGTGGGAGGGGTGGCCAGGCCCCGGGAGGCTGAGGTGTGGTTCTCCCACGGACGGAAAACAGAGGCGCTCTCCTTGCCTTCCACACATGCGGACAAAGATTTGAAAAACAAGTGTATGGAAACAGCTGGGGAGCATTTAAACGTGAACAATATCTGGGACAAAGTTCCAGTCAATAATTTGCCAGTTTTTCTGCTCTGTTCTCCAGAAAGCTCTGTTTTCTGAGGTCACCAGGGGAAGAACACAGTTCATGTAAATCAAAGGTGTACGTTCTTGTGGGTGGAAAAAATGCTTTGGGGTCGAGCAGATCTGAGATTTATCCTTCTTACCCTTGGGCTACTTATTTAAGCAAAAGTGAAGACAAGAATACCTTTCTTTTCTGATTGTTTAGAGGATTAAGTTAAATGAGACACCAAAGTCCTTGCCACTTCGTTGTTGTCCAATTAATGGATGTTTTTCTTTGTCTCCAAAGCAGTTTGTCTGTCTAGAAAATTGTGAGCTGCACCAACTTACATAAAACTCATTTCCAGGGTCAAAGCGGCTCAGTCCTTTGCTAGGACACAAGGTTCCCAGGACCAAGGATTCCATCGCCTAGTTCATGCCTTCCTGCAGCCTGCAGCCCCGGGACAGCCGAGCGAGGCAAGCGCAGTTGATGGGTCTGAACTGGGCTGCCTCGGAATACCAGCCCCGGGCACGACCCCACTCCTCCACAGGGCTGCCTCCAACGGTAAGAGTTCGTCCATTTGCATCCCTACAAGCCTCTGCAGTAACAGCACACAACCCCAGTTTGGGAAACTTTCACCGCCCTTGTCAAGCCAGAAACAACTGGACAGGCTCATGTTGAAACGGTGCTGTTACCACCAGCAGCCGGGCGCCTACGGGCACCTCCAGGAGGGAGGCTCGTTCCCAGCACAGAGCGCGGCTCCCAGGCGCTTGCGGGTTCGGGGGAGGGTTTGGGAGTAAGCATCTGAAGATGCATGGGTTTTGAAAGAGGCGTCTGAGATTCGGTGTTTGTGGTTGCAGGCAGACGACCAGAAGCCGGGTACCGTTGGAAGCGGAGAAGTCCTGTTACCTCCAGCTCTGGCCACAGGCACCTTCTTGTGTGAGCGGCCTGGCGGCTCCCCTTGCACCAAGCCGCTGGGCAGAACAAGCCGGCGTTTGTCTGACGGCTCGTGGGAGACGCCCGGATGCGGGCTTCACACGCAGGTGGGCTGTGCATCGCGACACGTGGTGCTGATTATCCTGAGACTGACGTTGTATCAAGTCCCCAGTAGGTTGTATTAATATCCATATTAGCGATATTTCTGTATCGTGTGTGTCATAAAGTGTTTTCAATTGTAATAGTGTATGAGGGTGGTTTATGTCATATTAATAACCAATAGTGTAGCGTTAACATATTAACACACCTTGGCTTCGTGTTTTCCATATGGCCAATCTCTTTATTTGGAGCCAGTGTACCTCTTAGCAACAGCTAACTCTTTTTTTTTTTTTTTGGTTTTCTTGATTTTCATTTTTTTAATTTTTTTTATTATATTATGTTAGTCACCATACAGCACATCCCTGGTTTCTGATGTAAAGTTCGATGATTCATTAGTTGCGTATAACACCCAGTGCACCATGCAATACGTGCCCTCCTTACTACCCATCACCGGTCTATCCCATTCCCCACCCCCTCCCCTCTGAATCCCTCAGTTTGTTTCTCAGAGTCCATAGTCTCTCATGCTTCATTGCCCCTTCTGATTACCCCCCCCCTTCTTTATCCCTTTCTTCCCCTACCGATCTTCCTACTTCTTATGTTCCATAGATGAGAGAAACCATATGATAATTGTCTTTCTCTGTTTGACTTATTTCACTTAGCATTATCTCCTCCAGTGCCGTCCATGTTGCAGCAAATGTTGAGAATTCGTTCTTTCTGATAGCTGAGTAATATTCCATTGTATATATGGACCACAGCTTCTTAATCCAGTCATCTGTTGAAGGGCATCTCGGCTCCTTCCACGATTTAGCTATTGTGGACAATGCTGCTATGAACATTGGGGTGCATATGGCCCTTCTCTTCACTACATCTGTATCTTTGGGGTAAACACCCAGTAGTGCAATGGCTGGATCATAGGGTAGCTCAATTTTTAACTTTTTAAGGGGCCTCCACACTGTTTTCCAGAGAGGCTGTACCAACTTGCATTCCCCAAGAATGTAAGAGGGATCCCCTTTCTCCACATCCTCTCCAACAACAGCTAACTCTTGACCCTGACTAGACGGGAAACAACCACACTTCACCATTTTAACCAGTAATTCAATTTAAAAAATTTTATTGCCAGAGAAATGAAAGTGTTGGCATATGGTTCGCTACAAAAGACATGATTTCCAGTGCCCTGGCCACAAGAAAGACCCATTTAGAACAATAGGAAACCTTCTTAATACCTACCCAAAGTCAATTTCCCGAACATTCTCACAGTCGCTCTGCAAAACTAGTGGAGAAACTACAAGTGTAGTGAAAGAACAGCGCTCACAGGAAAGTAACAGTAAATGTCCTAACAAACGTCATCATGTTTGGAATGTGGGGCTGCAAGTGAGCTGAAATCCGTGTCAGGAGCGTGGAGATGGAGTCCGCGCCTGCGCCTGGGGCCCCTGCTGGCCCCGTCGGGTCTTCCTGCAGGGACCAGGGCTCAGCCTGCCAGGATCTCAGGCACGGGCCTCCCCTTCCCCGGAGCTCTGCTTCTGCACCTGCTGACAGTGCCCAGGTGGAGACCAGGTGCTCCCACCGACACAGTGGACACAGTCCGCGTGGTGGTGAGGTTGTTGCAAAATGAGGTGCAGACCCCAACCCACCCCAGCCGCCCATCACCGGAGCCCTGAAATGCCCACACGTCCCAATTAACAGGATAAACGCTTACCTGAATATTTCCAGCTAAACAAGAGATGAATACACCTTTCTACCCTTTCTCCCAGTATATGTGCAAATTGCAGCAGCAAAGAAAGCCTCTAAAGAGCAAAGAGAGACCTGGAGGGGCGCTCGGCGGACCCCCAGCTCTCTCTGCTTCAGCCTGGAGGACAGCAGGACCGCCGCCCCTTGCAGCGCAGACACATGGACTCGCTAACACCGCCACAACCACTCTCCCTCAGCCACTACCCCTGCCGTTGCCTTGCAGGAACCTGCTCTGAGTCCTGACCCCCGTGCCAGGCGGGACCACACAGGCTATGAAGCCACACGTGCTTCTCCCCAACGGGACGCTGGTGCCAGCCCAGTGGGGGCAGGAGGATGGGCGGTCATCGGGAAGGAGGCTTCGGTGACAAAACGGAGTCGGTGTAGTGTCTGACGTGTCTGGTCCCTTAGGACAGGGGATGGAACACTTGGAAGGACTGATAACGAGGAAAAGCACAGGAAATAAGAAAGGAAGAAACCATATTTTCCTCGCCGTCTTGGGTTGTGTGGCCCCGTCTTACCATCCTAGGCTCTCCTAAACGATACGTCTGAAATCAGCAGTCAACATAAATAACACCAGTTTAAATGTAACTGCTACTTAGCATCTCCAGAGGAATCAGTCTCGTCTTCTGTGTCTTCGACTCCCCCTCTCTGATACCAGGACGTCCCTCCTGCATTCCAGGATGGCCTGCGCCACACTCGCCAGACCACAGGCACCTGGCTCACCTGCATCTGGCAGCGAAGTACCTGCCACATCGTAAGCGCTTGATAACTGCTTGTTAAATTTGCCTGAAATTGGGTAGTTGTGTTTGCAGAGCGCTTCCGTGCCTTGTTATCTTCAAGCTTCCAGAAACATTTGTGGTCTCCGCTGTGCCCGATCCCGAGGGTTTCGACTGCACTCTGGGACCGTGGGCGCCCCGTCAGACGTATGAACAGGGGGAGCACAGGGGATTGGCGGGAGACGCCAGGGGCACAGAAGACAGCTATGTCAGCACGTGGGTTTGGAAGTGCCAACCATTCCAGGAAATCATAAAGTTTAGCAGGAAGAGCCGGTTGCAGCCTTTAGAATTAATTTTAGGAAAATTAGAATAAAGGCATGTAAGTCATGAACACTTAGAATCAGGGTAAGAAAGAGAGTCTATCGTTTTTCTCCCACTCTCCACATTTTCTCTCTGCGTGCCTTTTCTCTGTGTGTTCTAGCCTTGCTGTGTGATGACTCGAGCCTGCCTCCTCTCTGGGAACCATGAGACTGGGGAGGGGTGATGTGTCTGACCGCTGAGTTTCTGGCTCTTGCCACCATGTCTGGCACATAGCATCTGCTTCCTCCGAGATTTCCTGAAACAGGTGAGCCTATGATGTCATTGTCAACATTTCCTGAAAGTCCCAATTATTTTTGTAAATGGATATTTACTTACGAAGCAGGGTAGAGACACAGAGCTTGAATTACAGAAAAACGAACAAACAAAAAAAACAAATGGAATTCAGAATTGCCAGTTTTATCTGTATCATAAAATAAAAGATGCTACTGGTCTTGTTCTGGGACGTCTGGCACGAACGCCAGAGATTCTTAGGGTTCCCGTGTTGGCCGTAATGGGAACGCCACGGTCCTTTCTCTGCCCCTTCACGGCACTGCCGGCTTCTGCCGGCACCGGCCTCCACGCGCTCTGAGCCCATCTGCAGAACCGGGCTCCACGGAGGGTGAGCAGCTGAGTTTGCGTGTGTACCTCGTCCCAGCTGGCCCCCTTGTCTGGTGTGGTGAAGAGGAAGGACACGTTCTCATGTCCACTCGCGCGTAACCAGAGCTTGCTAACTCCCAGACGAAGATAAAGAATCAACACTGGGTTTCTCATTAAAAATGCACGACAAAAATAAGTGGTTTTCTACTTAGATCCATATGTGAATCGAAGTCACTAGGAATCAGCACTGTTCATTAACGTGCTTCCCTTTCTTCTCTTCTCCAAGGAGAATCGGTGTAAAAACTCAAAACTATCTTAAAATTTATCTACAAGTGAAGATGAAGTGGAAAATCGAGTCATTTGGTCAATTATATATTCCAGAACACTCCCAACAGATGTATCAAGGCAAGTACTGTTTGTATTCATGTGATTATGTCCATTTGCCACAGTCCAAGAGGATTCCCAGCTTGTAACACTGAATGGACTTAATTCTTCCCTGTAACAGTGGGTCTGGTTTCCCCCTGGAGGACATGAAGACCCTTGCGAAGCAGGATTCAACAGGGCTGTTTGTGGCCCCCACAGCTGGTGGTGCTGTCCCCGTGCCTGGGTTCCTGGCAGGTGGTCTTATTTTCTGGGCTTCTTGCCTCATTTCTTCATCTCCGGGGCTCTGCTTACACTAATACTTGGATGGTATTCATCTGCTTGCAGCCTTCACTCCTGGTCATCCCAGATACGAGTCTACATATGCAAGTGCAGGAGCACGCGGTGATAAAGGACTCATTTTGTGTTTCTCCCCAGTAGTTCTGTTCCCCGTGGCCCACGTCCCCTCAGACAGCCAGGCAATAAAACGTCCTTTTCTTGAAGCAAGAATTATTAAAGCAGCATAATGAGGAAATCTGTGGAGCTGAATCCACAAGGCAGGATTTAGGAAAAAAAAAAAGCCAAGAGGCGCCTGGGTGGCTCAGTCGGTTAAGCATCTGACTCTTGATTTTGGCTCAGGTTGGGACCCCAAGGTCGTGGGATTGAGCCCCTTGTCAGGCTCTGCACTCAGAACGGAGTCTGCTTAAGATTCTCTCTCTTCCTTGGCCCCTCCCTACCTCTAAAATAATAAACAAATCTTAAAAAAAAAAAAAAAAGGAAAGTCAGGCCAGATTTTTTCTGTACCTCAGAACAGGAACAGAGGGAAAATCCAGAATAAATAGAAGAATTACAAGATGACATGGGTCCCTAAGAAGTGCCCCACATCCAGCCAGCCTGGCCTCGGACGCTTGGCCTCACTCTGCTGCAGGACCAGAGTCCTGGATGGACTGCTGGTTGAACTGCTGCGTTTGGAGACAGATCCCCAGGCTCCCAGCCGTAATTCAGAGCCAGGAGCAGAAGCGTACCCGTGCGGAGCACAGGCTGAATCGCTTGCCAAGCAGGCTGTTCCCCACCTTGGCACCTTGCGAGGAAGGCCCGGAGAGCAGGCTGAGCCTCCAGAGGCCGCGGGCGACCACGACACACCAAGACTGTGTCTCCGATGCCCCAAAAGGGATGTGCAAAAATTAACTAAATTATAAATATTAAAAGAAAAATATGTTTCTTTCACAACAGATTGGTGGCCTAAGAGTCATAACCACTGGACAGATTCCCACCATGACAGTCATGCCGCCATGAGCAGACACCCAACTTTGCCCAACAGTCTTGTCCTTGACACTCCTGGGCAGGCCACTGACCATGCCAACTCCCGTGTGTGATAAAATCTGCTTTTTTACTGCCGCGTGTGAATGCACACCCGTCACAATGTGCTAACGAGCCTGAAGACATTCCAGGTTTACAAAGCCCGGCGCTGCCTCACCGGAGCCCAGAGGCTCAGCATGAACCCGGGTTCGCAGCCAGGGAGCCTCCAGAGACAAGCACCAAGCACGTAAGGAAGCGATGTGGTCACCAGCGCCCTCCGCACTGGGATGCCGGAGGGGACCGGACATTTGGTGCAAGAGGTAACGGGTCGCATAAGTCAGTGTTGTCCAGCTCGCCAGGGAGAAAACGAGCTGTCCCTCTCCAACAGTAAATTGTGTTGACTGGTCATAACTCTCCAAGAAGACTCCAAACAGCAGCTGTAATTCCGCGGATGACACCGGGGTTACCAGGGAAGATTATTCTCTTGTGAGCTCCGCCTCGTGCCCCGTGCGGGACCCGTCTCACCTGTGCCGGTCCCTCCAGCTGTTTGTGCGACAGGCACCGCTGGCCGGTGCCTTCCATGAGCACGTCCTCTTCTGCACAAGCCGGCCGTGTGTCTCACGGTTAGTATGTATTTGTTTAGAAAGAGTTCCAACCTGTCATTATTTACATACTTAAGACTGTTTGATTCCTAAACCACAGCCCAAATATTTTCTTTTAAAATCTCTGTAAGTCTCAAGATGTATTGCACAAAAAGTGTAATGTGTTCTCCCCGAAAACAGTTGCAGTGAAAAATACCTGCCTTGTTTTTTAGAAAAACACTTCAATCATTTCTTGAGATCCAGCCATCAGTGCATTTAGATAGAAAATGCTTTCTGAAGAAACAGTCCTTGTTAAATTGTTTTTTAAAAAAATACAGTGCCTGTGCCAGGTATTCAGAAATTTCTCCCGGGGCGAAGGTATATGAGTCCTTCCAAAACCCATCTTGGGTTAAAATGATTAATTATCCGTAATAGACTCTTTTAGAACCGTGTTTATTCTTCCGTGTGCACACAGCAGGAGCCCAGAGATTGCTTCCAAATCCCCCCAGCTTCTTCCAAGAAAGTGGAGGGAAACAGTGGCTGGCACCCAGGCTGAGACGTTCCCAGCCTGTCCCGGTGATGTGTTTGCACCGGGAGCTCAGAGTCCACAGGCCTGCGGCTCTCTGTCCGGCCTGCGCTCTGCCCTTGCTTCTGCCACCACATCCGCGTCTGCGAGAGCAAGCACCTTCGGACCGGGACGCCAGGCCTGCTGGAGGGCAAGCACCAGCTGCGCTGCGGGGGGCCCCGGGGTCAAGGCCAGCAGGTGTCCCTGCCAGTGGGAAGCAGGGACGGCGCTCAGCCCGGCCCCCGCCGCCTCGGGGCTCTGGCTTGGCGGCTGTGTCCTGCCACACGAACCCTGCAGTTGAGCCCCAGCTCTTGTGTGTCCTCTTGGCTTGGATGAAACTCCCCTTCTCTGGGTAAGTGAAGACTTGGAGGTGTGTGTGTAGCGTTATTTTTCTCTCTGCCTCACCGCATTCAATTTTCTGGGAAAGGCTCATAAACTCAGATTAGGACCGATGCACACAGAAACTTAAATTCTGTAATTTTACTTTCTGGAGATACTTTCCCTGATCTCACTTTGTCCTAAAGCTGCAGGCCGTGTAGGACGGAGCCCTCCCTAGGAGCCTATGGCTCTCCGGGTGAGAACCGAAGTTGCTGAACGCAGAGGTTTCTAGAAGTCTACCGTTGTGTCGATAATCTTTAATAATCAGGAGAGAGAAACCTTTCCTGGTACAGTATTTGATTTTTAAGGAGAAATAAAAACATTGAAAGGAAGAAAAAAAACCTAAAAAAAAGAATCGTAGCTGCTACAACTTTGGACCAAAAATTCTACCAATTTTCATAAAGGTCCTGTGTTTTCAAGTTAATTGATGGCGAGTTTAATGCTGATCATACCAAAGTGTGGATGTTTGCTGAGAGAATTAGAGCCCCGTCAGGAGGCCCTGAATCGCAGTCCAGCGCCACGTCCCACGGTCTGTGGCCGGGATCCCTGCCCTGCAACACCTGTGGTTTCCCAGCGTCCCCCACTTGGTGGGAAATAGCAACTCAGCCCCTCTATCCTCCCATTATGATTTAAATCCCTCACTCAGATAGCCTGCCCTTCAATTCCGAAGTTCTTAGGCTCGATATGCTAAGTAGACCCTCTAAATGGCAAAATCCTAATAAAAATCAACTAACACAGAGCCTGTGGGCTCAGCCCAGAGCTGATAGTTTCCAGGGTCTCCCACGTGATTCCAATGTGCGACGAGCGTGCAGAACTGCACGGCTGGGGTCCATTTCCACGGCAGCTGCGGCGGGAGAGTGGAGCACGGGTGCGCGGGCGTGAGGCTGCTGTCAGGGCGCCAGGAGGCAGACGCCACTGCGTTGTCTGTCGTGTGTCTCCCAGCAAATCACAGAAACTGTCTGACACAGAAAATTAAGTAAAGAGGGAGTAAAATACTTTCCCCCGTGGATCCTTGTGAGGAGTAAAATGAAACAAGACAAAATCAGAGGCGTGACGTTCCCGAGCCGTGGCTGACGGACGGGGTGGGGGGGGGGCTGCAGCCTGCTCTGGGCGTCACCGACGGCCCTGGACTTCAAACCCTTCTCCGTGGTGTATCCGTGCCGTCTGGGAACTGTGTTTTCACCCCTGACCCTTGCCTCCTCATCAAACTTTCTTGGCATACATAGTATTAAATATATCTATTCCTCCTAGGAACCTACCATCTCAGGAAAGATTTAAGTCCGTGAGACTTCCATTCATTGTCTGCATGATCGGTTAACACTCCCTGAATGCGTACATTTGGTTAACACCGACCTCGCAGTGAAGAATGAAGTGGAGATAAGCAATGAGTAAGTGAGCACACACGGATAAAATGATAGCTTATTGATAAACATGGGATTGAAACAGCAAGTGTGACCCGCAGAGAAAGGACACACAGGAGAATCTGACATGGGCTGGGAAGTCGGTGAAGTCCGTCCTCATGGAGAAGGAAGGAGGGTCCCAGCGGAGCTGAGGTGTAGACGTGAAGATGGCATACGAATTCCTGCATTAAAAAAATCACCTGAAACATAGAGGCTTTCAGGATCTGACCCCTTGTGTGGGTCAGCGGCCTGGGCAAGGCTGCATCCAGCGTCTGGTTTGGGCTTTCCCAGAGGCTTTAGCCCGAGCGCTGGCTGGGGCCGCGGTCGCATCGGAAGGTGTGATGGGGAAGGTCTGATTCCAAGCTCACTCGTGTGATTGCTTGCAGGATGCAGTCCTTCCAAGACTATTGGCCAGAACCTACCATCAATTCCTCGCCTATGGTCCTCTCGCTTGGACGGGTCCCACAAAGGCCACAGTTTTTACCAGAGTGGGCAAGGAGAGGAGCTATAGAAAGCACTGCGGCAGTCCTGGGAGCCAGTCTCAGAAGGGGCAATCCACCCCCCTCACCACACTCTGTTTGGGAGGAGCAGAGCACCAGTGCAACCTGTTCCCGAGGGCTTGCGCAGGGCTCGCAGACCACAGGCGGCATCACGTGACGGCTGCAAAGAAGCCCGGCCACCTGCGGTATGGAGAGCCAGGGGAAGGAGGTGGGTGGGACGAGCCTTCCAGACTCCTGGCAGAGAAGGTGACCAGTCCGCTCTGAAGACTCTGATCGTAAACCTTGCTGGCGGTCGTGCTGGTGATGGTGGATACAGGGCAAGTGGGAGAAAACGTTAGACTCTGATGACAAGACTGTTAATGGGGACTTTTCTCCCCTTCACAATCCCATGTTGTCCTCTTTGTTTGGGGGAACTGTTAGCACACCAGTCATCACTTTTACAAACACCTGCTGTGAAGCTATAACTCAAAATATATTGAATATAGTTGATATTTATTTAGCACTTTATAATCTCTTCATCATTTCATAACTGTTTATTAACTTTGCATTTTTAGAGTTTACAGAATCATACAGAAGAGCCGTTGTTATTGGCATTCCATTAGTATTAGTTTGCAGATATTCTGTTCAGACTGCACTCGATTCCCCTCACGCTGTGTCGTACGACCTTCCACACGTGAACAGGTGTGTGCAGCCGCCTCCACTTCCGGACACAAACATTTCCTTCCCCTCATGAGAGTTGCTCTCATCACTCAGCTGGTATAAATGTGTGTGACTGTAAAATGCGGTCGTTACAAAAGCTTCCACGTAAAGTGCAGGCACTGCGTGTGAGGAGAAACAAGGAGAACCTACGTAATAGGTGCATGTTGTGATCATTAATATCAGATCGTCTGAGACCGAAGGCAGTGCAGAGCCAAGGCGAGGGAGACGCTGCACGTCTGTCTGTTGCATCCGCCTGTTCTGTGGCACAGTGACTAGAGGCATAGAGTGAAGTCATGGGGTCCTAGTTCTGAAGCTGGAATCCACCAGGCAGTGGCTTTCTGGACCTAGTGGAGCCCCCTTGTCTCTCTGCTGTCCTCATTAATTCATTTGTTGCTGTAACACCACTTTTGAAACATTGTTGAGGATAAAATGTGTTTGCAGAAGTCAAGGACACGCAAGGACCTAGCACAGGAAGCGGTTCAATTTCACAGACGGAGGTGAAGGCTGGGGCCCTCCCGTGGCTTCTAGACGCCACACCATCAGCCTGCCAGTGGCCTCTCCTCCCCTTCCGTGTCCCCCCAGCCACACCGGCCGGCTCCTTACTGCTTGTTCAACTCCTGCCTCAGGGATTTTGTGCTTGCTGTTCCCTCTACATGGAGAGCTCTTACCACATATCTCTGCATGGTTTGCTGTCCTGTGTCCTTCACATTTCTGCTCAGATGTCACCTGTGTGGAGAGATGTCCTTGGTGGTGTCCCTGGTCCCCTCCTCCCTGTTACTTTACCTGGTTCTATGTTTCTCGGGAGGCACCCAGGCTGGGCACTGTGTGATTAACATGCTCACTTCTGTGTGTGAGCATGCACATGTGTGTGTGTGTGGGCAGGCGTACATGCGTGCACACGTGTGTCTGTGTGCATAGGTGTACATGTGTGCACGTGTGTGTATGTGAACATGTGTGCATGTGCAGGCACGGGTGTACGTGTATGTGTGCATGTGTGTGTATGTGAACATGTGTGTGCACGTGCAGGCACGGGTGTATGTGTGTGTACGTGTGTGCGGGTGAACATGTGTGTGCAGTGCAGGCACGGGTGTACGTGTATGTGTGCACACGTGTGCAGGTGAACATGTGTGTGCAGTGCAGGCACGGGTGTACACGTATGTGTGCATGTGTGTGCAGGTGAACATGTGTGTGCAGGTGAACCTGTGTGTGCACGTGTACGTGTGTGTGCACGCGTGTGCGTGTGAGCATGTGCATGCATGTGGTTTCCAGCACAACCAGCACTGGATCCGGTGGGAACTCTGCGAGGCCTGTGCTATTCCCACAGGATATTTACCATAAAGTTGGCCTGAGCGTTAAACCTCTGTCTGCCCATTATAATAATTATTCTCACGTTTTTGCCTACAGGATCCTGATGAAGCCCAGATATCCGTTTGGAAAACCTGGAGTCCTGGGGAGGACCCTGCATGGACATGATACCCAATGCGCTCTGGCTGGCGGTCTCAGATCCGACGTGGGAAGCCGCACTCCTCCAGGGGGGCTGCTGGGCCAGGTGAGAGAACGCTGTCCCAGGCTGACAGGCCCGGACAGGTGTAGGGAGGTGCCACCCTGGGCCTGGAGCAGGTTGGCTTGCTCCCCAGAGGTAGGCCGCAGAGCCAGCACGAAGAAAGAAGTGCAGGAAGGCACGCCCCTCCACACTTCATCCCAGGCCAGCTCTGTATCTGGCCGTCTCCGCCAGACTCTGGGAGGGCCTCGTTACTGCCGTCTTTGTTTGTGTTCTGACAAACATTTCCTGTGGGAGAATCACATTTTCTCCTCCCCTCGGTTGAACTTACATTTGTCGAACACCCAGCTTCTCGAGGCCTTTCGAACAGTCACGGTGGGTCCAGCGGCCTTTAGAAAGGGTGGGAGGGGCTGCCACGGGGGATCCTGTGTGAACGCTCCCGTTATCGACTCCAGAAATGACTCCAGGGCCCAGTTACGTGCTATTACGATCATTACCCACCCCTAAAAAGACGTCCCAAAGCCAAACTCAGAGTTCGAAAGTATTTCAATACCCATCGTTTATGGGGCATATTTATATTCTCTAAGACAGAGAAACAGTAATTTTAAATATAGTGCAAGATTTGTGTTTGGACATCATCATATTCAGATGTCCTCCTTCCGTAACCTGCCCTGCTGTTTTCCATGAGCCCGCAGATGGGCCACATTTGTGTTTGCAGACTTGACCAAAAAATGCAGCAAAACTGCCCTGTCACCCGGGAGCAATGAGATGCTGTGGCCGCTCGAACACGGTCCAGCAGCACCCTCACTCTTGACATGACAGAGCGCGAGTCGCATGTTGACGCCTCCACGGTCATTACCGTTCGGTCCGCCGCCTTCTTGGACCCAGTCTGCCAACAGCCGCATACAAATATCCGTGCTCACAGAACAAAGAGCTGTGCTCGGCGAAATGACACCCAGTCTTCTTCAGATTCTGGCCTGAAATTGCCTTTGGGGCCACACCTCGAAGCCCTGAACCTCATCAGAATGGCCACCATCGTTCCAAACGTCCCCAAGCAGCCTCTGCCGCCGTCTGCACCGAGCTCCCTTCCCGAGAGGTTCTGCCCCGACCACCGTCCACCCACGGACATCCCACCCTTTCAAATACACCCCGTGGTCCTCTGGCTCCTTCCCCTCCTGTGCCCCCTGTGATTTGTTCATGAGATCATCATAATGTCATAAACGTCCTGCACGCTAAAACCCCTGCTCGCCCATAGGCTCCTGGAAACAGCTAACCCATCACAGCCGATTATTTTAAATTTATGACACGTTTTCACCCTCCTCCTCCTGGGTGCTGTGCACTGTGGGTGCCGCTGAGGGTACAGACGTGAGCAGGGCTTCAGCGTCGAGGAGCTCACGTTCTAACACAGAAGATGGGTAAGAAAACAAATACCCCAAGCTGTGATAGAGCGGGCACACTAGGCACGAAAATAACCATCCTCACCTTCCTACCGCAGGGAACCCTGAGCTACTTCTCGTGACTTTTCAGCTTGAGAAGCGTGAGAAGGTTGCTGTAGGTCAAGGAGACGTGCACACAGATATTGAAGCAAAAGTTCTGGGTCCAGACAGATGACTGAACAGGAACGTCACAGATGTGGGAGACAGACCTGTGTGAGGTTGGAACAGCCTTAAATTTTATCCTGAAAGAAGTTGGGAACTTTGTAGGGTTTTAAGCGGATTAAATGTTTCTGTGGCAATGGCAGGGCAGGGGGTGGTTCGGTGGGGCCATAGACAGAGGTCCCTCAGGAGCTTTCGAAAGGATTCAAGAGAGAAGGGATCAGTGCTCGAGCTGAAGTGGGGGGACAAGATGAAGCTACCCGAGCGCACAGGACGTTCAAACAGTCAGACTCAGCACCAGACACAGGAGGAGACGCACCCGAGTCAGAATGTGTCCTTGTTGGCCAAGTGTTAGAACGAAACAAGGTGACGCTGGAATGGCAGCACAAGTCGCTCCATGAGAAACAGCCGTAACTGTTGAAAATTGTTTTACAAATAACTGTTCATAGTCTCTGGAAATGTCCCCAAAGGCACACAGCAAATGTGAAGACACTTACTTAAGGACCCGGCTGGATCCCCAGTAGAAACAGTGAGACTCCACGATACGTCAGCCACATCTTTCTCCCGTGCCCTCAGCATGATGGAAATGCCACTCTGGCTGAGGCCAAGAGGTGGGGTCCCTCTTCGCAGCTCCCAGCACAGGCTACAGATGCCAGGGAGGAACAGGCCACGGACACCAACACACGGAAGAACAGATGGAAGAAGTGTGAAGACAGAATGCTGGAAACCTTCTAACATTTGATGAAAAATACTAATCTGAGCATCTAAGAAGCTCAAGAAATGCAAAATAGAGTACAGGCAATACAAAGAGGGCTTCACCCAGGCACATCATGGTCAAATAGCTGAGAACCAAGACTGAATCAGAAGGAGAAAAGTGAGTCATTATGAGCAAGGGATTCCAAACAAGGTTGACTAACGTCTCATGAGAAACCACGAAGTAGGAGCCGGTCGGATGATGTATTCAAAGTGCTGAAGGAAAGACAAATGTTTCAACCAAAAATCTGTATCCAGCAAATTTATCTTTTGAAATTGAAGGAGAAATAAAGACATTCCTTTGTAGAAAAACAAAAACTGAGAGAATTATTGCTGGCAGATGCACCTAACAAGTGTTCTTTAATCTGAATGCAAGCAACCTCTAACAGCAATTTGATTCACACACACACACACACACTCAGGCACCAGTAAAGGGAACTATGTACATTTATAAAAGATGATATAAATGCATATTTCTTCTTCCTTGTTCTCTTATCTGATTTAAATTTCAGTTGTATAAAACAATGTATAATAACTGCAGTGCATAAGAATGTCATACATTTGACCATAAGCATAAAGGCGCTGGTGGGAACAAAGTTGTAAGTAAGGAGTAAGGAAATGACACCTAAGGCTAACCTACATCCAACAGAATAAATGAAGAGGGTAAATAAGTATATACAAGGTTAATGTAACTAACCCTGGAAATAGATACCTACTCTCTCCTCCCAGCTTCCATAAATGATACAACATGACAGAAAGTGATAATTATAACAATACATCATTGGGCTTATGATATGAACATGTAATATGTGTAATGAGGGTAGCACAAGACAAGGGAAAGAAAACAGGGCTACATATGTATAACATTGCTTCTTCCCATTAGTTAGTGTAGATCTGAAGTTGATTCTGATAAGTTAAAACCTGTGTGGTCAGCTCCAGAGCAACCACTAAGAAAATAGTCAAGAAATACAGTGAGAAATCATCAAAGGAATTAAATGTTACAAGAGAAAAGTTCCACTCAAAGCAAGCAAAAGGGGTAGAGGAATAGAGTAACAAGCACAAAAAAGCTACGAGATAGACAGTAAAATGGCAGATATAAATCCAAGTATATCAACAAAGACATTAAATGTGATCGAATTAAACAATTCAATCAAAAGCAAGGACTGTCAGACTGGATAAGGAAAACAAGATCCAACTATATGTTGTCTACAGGAAACACACTTTGATTTCAAAGGTACGAAAAGATTGAATTAAAAGAACAGAAAAAAGGATAGATCATTCAGGTGATCTGAGTAGAGCGAGGGTGCTTTACTAACATCAGACAAATGGACTGCAGAACAAACAAACGGAAGTTTCTAGAGGTAAAAGGGACACGTTGTAGTGTAAAAGGGCTATTCCATCAGCAAGGTATGACGGTAACAGACATTCACACTTGTGGCGGACAAACCATTGGCCTGATGAAGATATCCACAGCCTAACCTCCACAACTCGGAAATGCCGTAGCTGATGCAGCAAGGAGACTTTGCAAGAGTGACTTACTTAGGGATCTGAGGATAGAGACCCATCAGATTACCCAGGTGGATCCAGTGTAATCACAAGGATCTTCATAAGTAAGAGGCAGGAGATTCAGTGGCAGGGAGACAGATTGGAAGGGGCATGCAATTGGCAGTGATGTGGTTGGAACTAGAGGGTATTACGCTAAGTGAAATAAGTCAGCCAGAGAAAGACAAATACCACATGATCTCACTCATATGTGGAATTTAAGAAACAAAACAAATGAACAAAGGGGGGAAAGGAGAGAAGCACACCATAATACAGACTCTTAACGATGGAGAACTGAGGGTTGCTGGAGGGGAGGTGGGTGAGGGGATGGGCTAGATGGGTGATGGGCATTAGGGAGGGCACTACTTGTGATGAAAACTGGGTGTGTAAGTGATGAACCACTGAATTCTACTCCTGAAACCGATATTACACTATATGGTAACTAACTGGAATTTAAATAAAAATTTGAAACAAGAAATAAAATAAAATAGAATGTGAGGTTTGAAAGAGTAACAGGTAGAAAAATTTCTTCTGAAATAAAGAACCCACATCACCTATGTTAATTTTAAAGTTTGGGATAAACTTCATAGTTGAGCATTTAAAAAAAAAAAAAAGGAAAGGGGTAGGCCTCTGGATTTGAAGATGCACGTTGGTCCCATGAGGCCAGGAGCACAGGCGGCTTCTAGAAACTAGAAAATGAGACAAAACTCATTCTCCCCTAGAATCTGCAGAAAACACAAGCTTGTGCACAACTTCATTTAGGACTTAGGATCTCAGTAACTGTAAGATAAGAAACCTGTATTGTTTTAAAACAGAGTTTGTGGTGACTTGTTACAGCAGCAACTGAGAATTAGGACAGATTTTGATACCAGACATGGGACACTCCTGTAAGAAACACTGGAAAATGATGATGTGGCTTTGAGGTTGGGAGGTGGGCAGAAGATGGGAAATTTTCATGGAATATTCTAGCAAAAGCCCACATTGTGTGTAGTAGGCTGTTTGGGGAAGGATGGACGTTAAAGGCTCTGCTGGTGAGCCCTTGGAAGTGGGAGGTGCGGTAGAGGAAACCGTATCGTGCTATAGAATAACTAAAACCTTCATGAACAGACCGCGCTGGACGTACGGACACTCAAAGCATGGCTTATACGGAAATGAGCATGTTGGAAACTGGAAGAAAGGAAGACCTTGTAAGACAGGGCCGAAATCTGAGCTGAACTGAGTCCCACAGTCCCGTGAGAAGTGGGCTTATAGGTGATGGACTTGGGTATTTGCCCGAGGATATTTCCAAGAAAATTACAGAGAGTAGAGCCTGTTTTTCTCTTGTTGCCTATAGTAAATGTGGGAGGAGGGAGGGAAAGGGAGACAGATTTCTGTTAAAACAGAAAGGAACCAGGATTTAATGATCTGGGAAATGTTTATTTAACCATCCAGATTGCAATAGAATCTAAATTTTAGAATTTCACTGCCAGGAAAGTGTGCTCTGAAAGGAAGTCAAGAATGTAGCTGGACAACTTTTTGCTAGTGCCTCAAAGGACAAAGATGGCGACTGTTCAATCTCACAGAGATCTCTTTGAAGAGGTGAAGCACGTCGGCCATTTCAGCAGAAACTGAAAACAGAGTTGGGTTATTCTAGAAAGTTCTCCTGAGGAATGTCCACAGGAGACTCATAAGGTTCTCGAAGATGTTACACCTTTGAAAAAACTGCAGGCCTGGCCTAAAGAGGACAGAGAGAAGATGGCAGGCGGACAGCTCTCCGACGTCCAGCGTTCCCGTCAGGAACAGACTGACGAAAGCACATGGCGGCAGACCCGTGCAGGCAGCCTCTGGGCGCTAGGAAAGCAGCAAGATGAATTCTCACCTTGGACTGACTTCCAGGGGAAATGCAGCCTTGCTGACCATCTAATTCTAGGACTTCTGACCCACAAAGCTAGGACAGTAAACTCACATTGCTTTACGGTGCTGCGGGTGTGTTACTTTGCGATGGGAACAGAGTTGCTCCAAAATACCCAGAGCACAGCGGGCAAAGCTGAAGGCAGAGGTAAGGGTCCCACAGCAGCGGGGGAAACTTCAGGGCTGCACTTTCGGCATGGACAGAGCTACAGGGCAAACAGAAACCTTGAGTTACGCTGTAAGCCAACTAGAGCCGCCAGATATCCACAAACACTTGGCCCACCAACAGCAGACACCACATTGTTCCCAAGGGCACATGGGACACACTCCATGGGAGACCACGCGCTAGCCTGGAGAACAGGTGAAATGTTGGGACAGAATAAGAAATATTGACTTGGTCTTTGTCCCGTTTCTGACTCAGAGCTTCTAAAATTCTTGTAATTTCCTAAATGACAAGAGTGATCTAAGCACATTTTGTTATAATATTTGAGTTTTATCCCTGGCTTTTGAATAGCTCCGGAGCAAAAAATGTGAAAGCAGCGTCTTTTGTTACTCAGAAAAGCCCCTTTCAATCACATCTGAGTTTATGTGAATGAGGTGACTTTGGGAAAGCCCCTAAAGATGGGGCTGGTCATCAGGGGAGACAATCACATGATCAGAAGTTTGGAATTTTCAGTTTCACCCTCTGACCTCTGGAGAAGGAAGAGGGGCTGGATGTCCAGTTAATCACCAATGACCAGTGATTTAATCAAGTGTGTCTGTGTAACGAAGCTTTCATCAAGCCCCAGAACAAAGGGGTTCAGAGGACTGTCATGTTGGCGAGCACGCAGAAGAGCAGGGAGGGTGGTGTGCTCAGCACGGATCGTCCCTGCCCTTCCCCCACACCTTCTTCTGTCGAGTCATCTGTATCCTTCATAAAATCCTTTACAATCAACTGCTAAATGTAAGTAAATATTTCCCTGAGTCCTGTGAGCTAGTCTAGAAAATTATCAAACCCAAAGAAGAACTGTGGGGCCCTCGGTCTATAGCCAGCCAGTCGGAAGTGCCTGGGGCTTGCAGTCAGCGTCTTCAATCAAGACAGGTTTGTGGGACTGAGCTGCTAACTGGTGGGGTCTTTGAACTCCATGCAGTTATTGTCAGAACTGACTTAAATTGTAGGACATCCAGTTGGTGTCCACCCAGAAAAGGAGAATTGCTTAGGGGGGAAAAAAAACAAAACCACAGTCAGAAGTGATGATGTGAGTAGAGAGAAACAGAAATTTTCCTTTTAACAAGCCTCATTAAGTTTAAAGGGATTGAAATCATATAAAGTATGGTCTCCAACAAAAATAGAATTATATTATAAATTAATAAAAAGAAAATTTGGAAATTGACAGATATGTGAAAAGTGAATAACACATTTTTTTTTTAGGGGGTTATGGAGGGGCAGAGGGAGAGGGAGAGAGAATCCTCAAGCAGACTCCCTCTGAGCCTGATCAGGTCATGATCTCAGGCTTATGAGATCTAGCTGAAATTAAGAGTCAGATGCTTAACTGAGGGAGCCACCCAGGTGCCCCTAAAACACATTCTTAATTAAACAATGGATCAAATAAAAAAAATCACAAAGGAAACTTTAAAATAAATGAAATGAAGATCCAACATAATAAAACTTACCAGACTCAACAAAAGCTCCCCACAAAGGGAAATTTGTAGTCTCTGTTAGAAAAGAAGGAAGATCTCAAATCAGTAACCTAATCTTCCATCATAAGACACTGAGCAAAGTCGAGCAAACGAAACCTAAAACATGCAGAGAAAGAAAATAACAAAAATAAGGGTGGAAATAAATGAAACAGAGAATAGAAAAACAAGAGAGAATAATCAGTGAAACCAAGTTTGTTCTTTGAAGAAATCAATAAAATCAACAAACCAGTAGCTAGACTGACCAGAAAAAAAAAAAAGACTTAAATTGCTAAAATCATGAGCAAAAGGGAAACATATCCAGGCACCTTGTACAAATAAGAGTAACAAGAGGATACTCTGACCATGTGACACAAATTACACAATTCAGATGAAATGCCAAACACCTATAGAGATAAGAGCTACAAAAACTTATCCAAGAAGAAATAGAAAATCTGCATAATCCTATTATAAGCAAAGAGATTAAATTAGTAATAGTAATTTAAAAAATTACCCACGAAGAAAAAGCTCAGGCCCAGATGGCTTCCCTGATGAGTTCTGTCAAACAATTAAGCAAGAATTAATACCCATCCTTCACAAACTCTCCCCAAAAATTAGAGGAGGAACACTCCTTAAGGCCAGCAGTATCCTGATATCAAAGCAAAGACATCACAGCAGAAGACTACAGGCAGCATGTCTTAGAAGCACAGATCATGAGATGGGAAACCGTGTCTGGCAACATAGACAAAGAACTGTGTACTGCAAGCAGGTGGGATCCATTCTAGGAATGCAAACTTCGTCCAACATCCAAAAATAATCAACATGCTACCATACACCAATAGAACAAGAAACAAAACCCATGTGATCGTTTTGATAGATGCAGAAAGAGCATTCACAAAATCCAATCAATTAAAAACACACACACACTAGAAAGCCTGGGGATGGAAAGGCACATCCTTGGCCTCATAAAGGACCCCCGGACACCCAGGGCTAACAGCACACGTAACTGGGAAAGTCTGGTGCTTCCCCTAGGACCAGGAGTGAGACACGCATGCCGCGGCCTCGCTTGTCCCCAGCATTGTTCTGGAGTTCCAGGCCAGGTGATTGCTCCCTCTGTGGAGGGGCGGGGGAGCAGGGCCCAGAGAGGACAGCTAAACCGCGCAGGGCTTCCTTCTGTGGTGACGGCAATGCTCCAATGTTGATTGTGGTGGTGACGGTCACACAGCTCTGTGAATGGACTGGAAACCTTGCAGTCGTCCACCTTAAAGGGGTGAATTGTGTATGTGAATTACATCACAGTAAAACTGTAGAAAGTCCCCGTGAATCCTCATGTTTAGATGACAGCTAGCAAACGCTGCCCCATCTACCGCTAGCCCCGTGTAAAGGACGTAGTCAGAGCCCTCAAAGAAACAGACGGTGGGCTGCCGCGCTGCTAATTGATTCCCGACATGCCACGTTTCTCTCTTTTCCTCGCTGCTTTATCTGTACTTCCCGAGGTCGTGTCTCACCTAGACCACTGCACCCAAATGCTGTCTTGGCCCCATGTCTTGCACATGGTAGCTATCCAGTAATACTTGTTGGACGGAGGCACGAAGCAGGACGGTGTCTGCGGTATTCCGCAGTATTCCTCCAGCGACCATGGGCCAGCCTCTCCGCGTCCCAATCTAGCACCGCACCATACGGTCACCCACCTACTTCTGTCTGTGCTCACCTGCTCTGCCCAGCTGACTCTCATGTCGACCTTACATGCGGTTACCCCTGGGCCCACCATCCGGTGGTCTCTGCTCGATGCCTTCTATGACCTCTTCCCCATGCTGCTGCTTTCTGCAGGTTCCCTCACTCAAATTTCCCCATGTGGATGGATGGCTTTACCCTCCCACTTGCACACTGAGCACCTCTGTCCTCAGGGCATTTCAGGGATACGGGGTAGACTGACTCAGGCAAAGCAACTGCAGTCAGATGGGGGTCAAGCCAGAAGCAGGCTGAAGGGTTGATCAGAAATGCCTAGAAAAGTGCTTTAGTCCCACTGGTGGCTCTGAGACAGAAATCTTGCCTGTAGCTGGCAGAAATCCTGTTAATACATCCAGGATAGAAGTGGAAGGGACTCTAGGAGTAACACCACACTCCACTAGGAAACACCAGCGTCCCTGTGGGTCTCGTGTATTCCACCAGCAAAGTGAAACCTATTGGTCTTGGAAGGGGCTACTTTAAACATTCTAAATGCACCAATTAGCTTATAGTCCCATCTGTTCCTGCATGGCTGGGCCCCATCAGTGAGCGCACTGGAAGCAGGTGAATGTCACGGGTCTAGCCTTTTGTTATTCATATCTTAACTAGAAACAGAAACTACTAGAAAGCTTATGAAACAGACTCAAGATTTCTAATTTTCCACATTTTCAGGCCTAAGAAATTCAGGGAGGATTTGGATCACATCCAGTATTTGGAATTGTTGTCTGGGCCAAATATTTTTTGATGTTCATCCCAAATTTAATAGGAAGAGAATGTACAAGCTGGTATTATGACATCTGAGGTCAAACATCGATGCTTTAAAAATACAGACAGATATTCATATAAATCATGTCTTCAGGGTACAGTTTATATTTGATTTATAAAAACACGGTTGACCCTTGAACAACATGAGAGTTAGGGTACTGACCTCCATGCAACTAGTCAGAACTGTGTTTAACCTTTGACTTCCCCAAAACGTAAATACTAACGGCCCGAAGCCTCGGCAGTAACGTGAGCAGTCAGCTAGCGCCCATGCTGTGCACCACGAGTATCGCGTACCGTAGTCTTGCAATGAAGTAAGCGAGGGAAAGAAAATGGTAGCAAGAAAGTCGTGAGGAAGGGCACCTGGGTGGCTCTGTCAGTTAAGCGACCGCCTTTGGCTCAGGTCATAATCCCAGAGTTTCAGAATCGAGCTCCGCGTGGGGTTCCCTGCTCAGCGGGAAGTCTGCTTCTCCCTCTGACCCTCCCCCCTTTCGTGTTCTCTCCCTCGCACTCTCTCTTTCTCAAATAAATAAA
>NC_048227.1:109126095-109236027 GCF_002007445.2 Ailuropoda melanoleuca | reverse complement strand
ATGTGCAATTCGACTGCTGCCTCTTCCCTTTGAAAAAGCCCTTAGGGTCACTATGTTCCCCGGCTTCCATTTGAAAGGGCCTCTCCTCTCGCCACCTGTGCCCGTTCTGACAGCCTGCCCCTCCCCTGCAACCCAGCAAGGACAGATTTTCCTGGGAGAGCAGGACCAGAGCGGCAACCGCACATTAGAAAGATGGGCTCTGCGGCAAGCTGAGCCCGGTGTGGTCGGTGTCTCCCCAGCCAAGCACACAACCCACAGATGCAGAAAACACAAGGCATGTGTCTTACTGGAACTGAGATAAGCAGTCCCAGAAGCAGCTTGTCCTAGACTGGGAAGCAGGCCTTTTCTGTGCACCGCGCACGTCCCGGCCTCAGAGCCCGCAGCCTGGGCTGAGCTGATGCCTGGCGGTGTGTCCCTCCGGCCTCGGGAAGGTGGTCGCTTATGCTCTCGTGCCGGAACATTCTGTTTGAACCGGGTCCTTATTCTTTCTGTCGGCCCCAGTTAGGAAACCTACCTTGAAACAGGAAACTATGAGGTTCGTGTTTTAAGGACTAAGCTCAGCCTTCTAGCCGCTGCTGCACCAAGGGCACTCAGGCCTTCGCACCCCGATGAAGCTGTGACCGGCTCAGGCCCGGGAGTCCGCGGGCCAGAGGCAGCAGTGGGTCTCCTGGGAACAGTGTTTAGCTAGAGAGGTGGCTGTGTACGCAGCTATTTTATAAATAAAAGCATTTCTAAGGGGAAAAACTGTGGTTGGTGTGTCTAATCTGTCTTTGGAGAAGCCGCAGGCAGGACCCTGCCCCCTGGAGTGGCTGGCAGCTCCTCGGCCTCAGAATCAGCGGGCCAGCGCTCAGGGCAGGCCTTCCTCGAACCCAAGTCCGTGAGCCAACGACCTGCCCCAGAGAGGAGATCTGGGCTTGTTCCAGGAACTCACAGACGGATGAAATAGCACAAACTTGAACCCTCTCTCATCCAGAAACACGGGGGTGCGGCCTCACCCCTGCAGACGGCCCAGGAGGGACTCAGCAGGCTTTGATTCGCTCCTGACCCTTATATCTTCGGCTCGAAAGCCTCACAAACTTTTTTTTTCAGATGTGCTAACTTTCTTTTCTTAAAATCACAGCTTCCAACAGTGTTAGAAAGGCTGTTCCAGAGAAGCACCTCTACCGGTGCGTGTGGGGCCCAGCCCGTCGCAACTCGGCATCTCTCAGCCGGGCCCTGACTGTGCTGTGCTCCGACCCTGGGAGCGCCGCCCCCCCCGCCGAGGGCGCCCCCGCTTGCACACAAAACACAGTCCATGTGTTTCTGAGGCCTCTGCGCTTGGCCCATCCCCACTGTTTCAGGGCTGTTCCACATCTGAGAAGTCGGTCCAGATTTTCAGGGCCCTTTCTCCAGGAGCCGTGGTAGCAAAAGGATCCGAGTCTGATTTTCGTCTTAGAAACCACATCATCCTAAGTAGATTCAAATCCAAAAGGAAAAAAAAAAAAAACCCAAACTTTCCCCTTCATATTGGTAAATCCTGTATCCAGTTTTCAGAAAGGGCGTGGAAACCATGTGTGAAAGTGCATGTTAACGTGTTTTGTCTGATCGTGATTTCCTTGCTGGATCATTTATTCAAACTAAATTTCAAGCAGTATTACATGACTTTTAAAGTGTAAACACACAAAATATCAAAAGTTTTCGGGAACCATTAAACATGAGAAATATCTTGGTGGGTATTAAGAGCGACGGAACGGCGCGGACACCCAGAAGGACACGGCCGCGTGAGTCACACACACACCGCAGAGCGTCTCTCCCCCCGCCCTGCGCTGGCCTCCGGGGCCCCCATGACTATCGGGTACACAACGTGCTTTCAACACTCAGAACAAAAGCATTGACTTGCTTCTGAGGCCAAACATGTGAACAAATTCAGGGCCAGGCCAACCTCGTTTGTGGGCGGGGTGTTTGGGTCGCTGGGGTGTCAAGTTCAAGACGCCTTCATGCGCTTTCCGATCGTGGAGCCGGAGCTGGGAGCCCACAGGAGAGGCCGCAGCAGCAGCGACGGAGCCCCCGGGGATTTCTGGCAGCTTCGCCGTTTCCCCACAGGCAGTGCGTGGATTCCCCGCAGGTCCCGCCGAGAGCCCCCCAGGANCCCGCAGGTCCCGCCGAGAGCCCCCCAGGAGGGAATGGCCCCGTGGTCCCTGTCGCTCCCAGAAAACTCCATGACGCATCCCTCCAGCACAGGGGTATTTCTGAATACATGGGCAGGACGAGGCGGCCGGCCGCGGCCTGGCAGGGGCGCCCCCCGACCCACGGCCCAGCCCGGATGTGGTCCCGCTCCTGCTGACTTGGCCCGGCCTCCGCCGGGCAGGGGAGAACTCGGTCCCACTGCTGCCCCGGGTTTTGACCTTCAAGTATCCAAGGAAATGTATAATAGGTTAACGAAAACCGCATGTCATTTTTTCCCTGAATAGAAGGTCTTTTTCCTGCGAAGCTGCCCATGTCCTAAAGGGATTAAATTTAACTCCTGACAGGTCCTACAGACTCAAGATTTACGGAGGGCAAGAAAAGACGATTTTTGTCTTCTTTCTTTGCTCATTACTCTCCTCAGATGGGTCTCAATCGCTGCCATGTTTCTTCTGAATTTTGATGACCAAGAGTAATGACCTTTGTCCTAGAAAAATATTTTCTCAGCTAGTGGATCACACTAAATTGTGAGCAAGCTTTGAAGACACCTTGAAAGGAAGTCCAGGGTAAGAGAGCTGCCCCCTTGGTGTTCGCGGAACTGGGAACCTTGCAAAAGCAATGCTATTTGCATTTGGTTTGAACTGTGTGTTTAGTTAAATCATCATACTTTGCACTGCTTGTTATGAGTTTTTTAATTTTTCCCAAATGTGTCCTACGTGTAAATTGTCTTTCCAGTCAAGTCAGAGTCACCTGGATCAGGGCCATGTCCTCTGAGACTGAAAAGTGTCCCCACTGTTAGCACTGGGTCAGGCAGCACCTCCCCAGAGGCTGTCCCCCCGCAGCCGTCCCCAGCCTGTCCCACCACCACCCAGACTCCCGAGCCCCTCACGTCCTCGGTCCCAGACCGCTGGCCGGGTGGACCACGCTGCCCCAGGCTTGCCCCCAGACCAGCTCTGAGTTGATTCTGCAGTGAGTCAGTCAGCAAACTGTGGTCTTGAAATCACCATTCTACTTTCTCACAGAATTATTGGTCTAACTTCCTCTAGGAGCATTTATATTTTAATAGAGGACCTTTATCTTTTTTATGATTATGAAAGAAACATGTAACCAAATTTGAACAATAAAGAAGTATGAAAATTTAAATTATATTTCATCCTCCCCTAAAATCCCTGTTAGTGCCCTGTGTGTGTTATACACACATTTGCATAGTACGTGACTGTTCTGTCCACGTACTGCTCTGTTTTCCTGCTGTTGGTAACAGGGTGATACTTGAAAAAGCTCCCAGCCAGGGCACCAGGGTGGTCAGCTGGTCCTCTCCCCATCACCCATCTGCTGTCCACCTTGACGCAGAGGCTGGACTCAGGAAGAAGAGCGTGACTGAAGCAAAGCCTGGGCCTGTCCTTCCCACAGCAAGCCAAGTAGATGGCCAGGAAGAACGGATAAGGAAGGGGAGGAAAGGCCCCAGCCCCACCACGGCCTGTGGGACAAAGAAGAGGCAGACAGCCCTCCTTCAGGCTGGAGAAGGCCATCAGGTAACCTCAGGGCACTCTGCTAGGCAGAGAGGCCAGGATTCAGTTTTGATGGACTGTCCTCAGTCCCCAAACCTTCCACAGGGCCCTGGCTCTAAAGGCAGCTCTACCAATGTCTGGCCTCCAGTTCAGACTTGAAGGCCCGTGGGGAGCAGGGGTGCGGCTCCTGTGGGGAGCAGGGCTGGGACAGGAGAGTCACAACCAAAAGCTGAGTGTGCAGGGGGGCCAGGAGCACCAGCACAGGGAGACTGAACCGTGAGGGACGCCAGCACCAGCTCAGGCCCCGGAGGAGAGATTGCACTGATCCTGGTGGTCATTGTTCGCCTGCGTCCAGCCACCCCTGGGGCAGGACTTCTTGAGAAACAGGGCAGTGATACAGCATAAAGAAGCCTCATTATCCCTAAATGTCTGCATGTAATATGAGTAAAGGCTAGATGTAGTTTAATTATAGATGTTTTTATGACACAAGTACAGAGAGTCTGTGTAATTGGATTTCCCACTCTTTAAATTAAAATTACACTTTCTTGTACACTTGAAGTATTAAGAATATAAAATGCACAATCATCTACTACATAAATGCTGTGTCATTTATTTAGCCGTTCCCCAATTTGTCGTTACAAAAGGTGACCATAAACCTTTGGCAATTCTTTGATTTGTGGGCCAAAAAATATTTGCATTTTACTTTCTTGAAACATAGTATTTCCAGAAAAATACATTAATTTATATTTTGACCAGCAATGTATAAGATTGCCCATGTTACCATATCCTTGTAAATTCCTGAAATACTGGAATATATGAATATTTATATATTGTATACATTTGTAAATATAAATTTACATGTATAGGTAGGTAGATGGTAGACAGTAACTCTTGTTTTCCTCTGACTAGTGCAAGCATGGTATACCTTTCCTTTATTTTACTTTTACCCTATTTGAGTCTTTATGTTCATTGTGTGTTATCTGTAAGTAGTACATATTGGATTTTGCCTCTTTATCCAATCTTACCCTTTTTATTGAGGTATTGAGACCATTTATTTATATTTAGCGTGATTACTGGTATGATTAGGTTTAGTTTTTTGAATCTATTTTTTTGTCATTTATTTTTTAATTTGTTCTGTCTGATCTTTGTTCTCATTTCTGCCTTTTTATACCTTCTTCTGGAATATTTCTAATATTCATTTTAATCTCCTTTTTTTTATTTATTAAGTACAACCCTTTGTTTTTGTGAGTTTAGTGATTGCTTTAGGATTTATATGTACATTTTGAACTTCCCACAGTCTGCCCTAGGTGATGGCCACTTCAAGTGTGGCCTGAGGACTTCACAGTAGCAAGAACACCTGGATGGCTTGGTTGGTTAAGCGTCTGCCTTCAGCTCGGGTCATGATCCCGGGGTCCTGGGACCAAGTCCCACATCAGGCTCCTTCCGCAGCAGGGCCTGCTTCTCCCTCTCCCTCTGCTGCTTCCCCCTCCCCACAGCTTGTGCTCTCTCTTCTCTCTCTCTCTCTGACAAATGAATAAATAAAATCTTTCTTTAAAAAAGGACTTTACAGTAGCAAAGACATGCTTCCATTTTTCTTCTTCATTTTATTTTATTGCTACCATACATTTTAGTTATGCATATGCTTAAAAACCCACAGTGTGATATCACTTTTGTTTAATCAGCCAGTCCTCTATCAAAGACATTTACCTAATAAGAGACACCTCGCCATTTACCATTGTGGTCACCAACTCCTCTGTGCTTCACTCCTTTGCTTCACTCAGATTTTCTCCTGTCTGAAGGGTTAGCTTTGACATTTCTCTTACTGCAGGCAGAGCTCGTCTGGTGGCTAATTCTTTAACTTTTTGTATGTATACAGAGTCAGTATTTTGATCCCATTTTGGAAAGATATGTTGCTTGACCCAGACTTCTGGGTTGACAGTAATTTCTTCAGCACTTGACAATAGCTGCTTCACCATGTTCCACCTGCATTGTTTCCTTTTTTTACACATTGAGATGGAATTCACTGTTGTGCGATGTACAATGTGGAGTTTTTAGTGCATCCATAGTGTTGCAGGGCCACCACCCATACCAAATTCCAGCACATTTCCCCCACTTCCAGGGAAATCTGTTAGCAGCCACCCCCCATTCACCTGGTTCTAGTCCCCAGCAAACACTAGTCGATTTTCTGAATCTATAGATTTCCCCATTCTGGACTTCTCATACACATGGAAACATACAATGTGTGGCATTTCGTGACTTCTTCTTTAGTTGATATAAGTTTATCAAAGTTCATCCATGTTACAGCGTGCAACAGTACTTCATTAATTTTCACGGCTGAATAGTAGACCATGTGTGGATAAACCGTGTGTGTCCGTCTATTCATTAGATGATGAATATCAGGTTGTTTCCACCTTTTGTCCATTATGAATAACGCTGCTAGAACATTCCTATACAGGTTTCTGTGGAACATATGGTTTCCATTTTCTTGGATATATACCTGGAAGTGTAATTGCTGAGTCATATGGTAACTGTTTAATTTTTGAAGAACTGCTAAATTTTAAACAGATACTGCACCACTTTACATTTCCATCAGTGATGTACGAATTCCAATTTCTCCACATCCTTTCCAAAATTTGTTTTTAAATCATAACCATCCTAGTGGTGCAAAGTAGTGGCTCACGGTAGTTTTGATTTGCATTTCCCAACGCACAGCATGTTGTTTTCATGCATTTATTGGCCATTTGTATCTTTTTTTGAAGAAATATCGAGTCAGGCCCTTTGCCCTTATTTTTTTGGCCTCTTTATTTTTATTGCTGAGTTGGAAGAATATATACATACATATACACATATATATATATACATATATACACATATATACATATACACACACACACACATATATATATAGTACTAGACCTTTATTATATAAGTGAATTGCAAATATTGTCTCCCATTTTGAGTGGTCTTTTCACTTTTTTGATCTGTCTTTTGAAGCACAAAGGTCTTTAATTTTGATGGAGTCCAATTTTTTTTCTCTTTGTTGCTTGTACTTTTGATGTCATATCTAAGAAATTATTGTCTAATCCAAGGTTTTAAAGATACATTTTAAGTTTTCTTCTAGGAGTTTTATAATTTTAGTTCTTACATTTAGGTAGCTGATCAATTCTGAGTTAACTTCATATGTGGTGTGAGGAGAGCTTAACTTCACTCACATGTGGGGGGATACTCAGTTGTTCCAGCACCATTAGTCAAAAAGACTAGTTTTCCCCATTGAATAGTCTTGACACTGCTGTTGAAAATCCATTCGCCATGATGTGTTAGTTTCCTTTTGGACTTTTGACTCTATTGTATTGACCTATATGTCTATGTTTATGGAGTATCACACCTTTTTTAAAAAAAGATTTTATTTATTTATTTCAGAGAGAAAGTGAGAGCATGGGGGGGGGACATTGGGGGAAAGACAGGGAGAAGCAGCCTCCCTGGTTGAGCAGGGAGCTTGATGCGGGTCTCAATCCCAGGACCCTGGGATCATGGCCTGAGCAGAAGGCAGACTGAGCCACCCAGGCACCCCTGTATCACACTTTCTTTATTATTGTAGCTTTATAATAAGTTTTGGATTCAGGAAGCAAGAGTACTCCAAATTTGTTCTTTTTAAGTATTGTTTTACTGTTCTGGGTCTCTTTAGTTTCCATATCAAATTTAGGATCAGCTTGTTGATTTCTGTAAACAATGAAAAAGGGCAGTTAAAATTTTGATAGGTATTGCATTGAATCTATAGATTTGAGGAGGGTTTTCTTAAATATATTGAGTCTTTGATTTCATAGACATGGGTTAACTCTTCATATATTAAGCCTTTTTTAGTTTATTTAAAAATGTTTTGTAAGGTTCAATGTGCAAGTCTTGCATTTTTTGGCTTAAATTCATTCATAGGCATTTTATTTTTAATGTTATTTTAAATGTAATTGTTTTTAAATTTCATGTTTTTTTTATTGCTAGTGTATGCAAATATATGCTTATCTTGTAACTTAACCTTGCTGAATTCATTTATTAGCTCTAATAGTGTGAGAGAGAGTGTGTGTGTGTGTGTGTGTGTGTGTATAGGATTTGCTATATGCAAGCTGTGTCATTTGCAAATAAAGATAGTTTTACTTTTTTCTCTTCCAATCTGGATGCCTTTATTTTTCCTGCCTAATTGTCCTGGCTACAATCTCTAGTACAAAGCTGAATTGAAGTGGGAAGAGTGGACATCTTTGGTTGTTTCTGATCTAAGAAGGAAAGTGCAGTTTTTCATCGTCAAATGTGATGTAAGCTGTGGGTTTTTTGTAGATGACCTTTATGAGGGTGAGAAAGTTTCTATCTAGTCCTAGTTTGCTGAGTGCTTTTATCATGAAGAAGTATAACATTTCATTAAGTACTTTCCTGCATGTGTTAATTATGTGATTTTATTCCTTTATCCTATTAATATTGTATATTATATTTATTTTCAGATTTTAAGTCAACCTTGTGTTCCTGGAATAGTGGGTGTTTAACTCATTTTTTGCATAATGCTGGGTTTGGTTTTCTAGTATTTTGTTGGGGTTTCATATCATGAGTTATTGGCCTGTAGATTTCTTTTCTTGTGGTATCTTTGTCTCATTTGGGATTTGAGTAATCCTGTTCTCATAGGATGAGATCTCTTTTATTTTTTTGGGAGAGTTTATAGAAGATTGACATTTGTTCTTCTAAATCATTTGTTGCTTTCTTTGGGTTTAGTTTGCTCTCTTTCTAGTGTCTTAAAGTAGAATTTTAGATTATTTATTTGGGATCTTTCTTTTTAAATAGAATTTGTTTAGCTTCTTGGATGTGTTGATTAATGCTTTTAATCAAATTTGGGAGATTTTTGGCTACTATTTTTCAAGTATTGTTTCTGATGAAAAATCTGTCGCCATCCTTACCTTCATTCTTCTGTACACATTCACTGGCTGCTCTTGAGACTTTCTCTTTTTTTCAGTGATCCTGAGAAATTTGATGATTATGTGCAAATTGGTGTAGTTTTCTTCATTTTTTTGTGCTTGGGATTTGTTAAGCTTCTTGGATCTATGGGTGTACAGTTTTTGTTAAACGGACATTTTTCAGGCATTATTCACTTAACTATTTTTCTGGCATTATTCACTTAACTATTTTTCTGTCCCCACGCTGACTTCTCTTTTGAAGACTCCAATTACATTTATGTTCCTGCACCTGAAGCTGGCCTACAGTTCACTTACGTTCCTTCCATTCTTATTTTTTATTCTTTTTTTCTCTCTGAAGTTTCTTTTGGACAGTTTCTGTTTCTAGTCTTCAAGTTCAACTTTAAGGTCACTTCAAGTTGTTGTTGTTGTTGTTTTTCAATGTCTCATCTGCCGTTAATTTGATCTAGTGCATTTTTCACTGCAGACATTGTATTTACCAATTCTTAAAGTTTCAGTCCATTTATAAGAAAAACTCCCCAATGAGATAAAAGGTATCTATGAAAATCCTACAATCTAACATTATTTATATTATTATTAAGGAATAATTTATATACAGCAAAATGAACTCTTTGGTGTATCATTGTTTTGGCAAATGGCAAATGCTCTCTGTGGTATTACCACCACCGCAATCAAGAATTTAACAGTTCCAGCACCCCCTTCAAGCACGAGCTATTTTTAACTAATACATTTATTGATATAAATTTATGCATAATAAATGTGAAGGCCTATATAACATTATTTATCAATGCAATGTACCACAGAAATGAATTAAAGGAGTAAAATGCACATGATCGTGTGCCAAAAGGCACTTAACAAATTTCAGCATTCATAAATAATTTCTTAAAAAAATCTCAGCAAACACACGCTTGAAATATGGGAAAACAAGCTCAATCTGATGTGAGAATCATCAGAAACCTACAGCTCTCATTATACATCTTTTGTCACAAATACATTACATATACCACCCCTTGTAATTATGAAAAATTGAATGTTTCCTCATAAGATTGGGAATCAAGGATGTCCTTTCTCATCATTTTTATTCATTGTTATTCTGAAAACTCTTTCTTTTAAATTGATGCAGTGAAAAAAAGGCACACTTAGCAGAAAAGAAGAAGAAAAATTTCGTTTATTTGAAGAAAGTAACACTGTTTATATAGGAAAAAATCAATAAAACAGCTACTGGAATAAAACAACCACTAGGTAGCAGGATAAAATTTTATTTTTGTATATTAATAGTGAAACTATTAAAATATGAAATAAGTTAATATCATTTATAATAGCATAAAACGTGAATAATTAAATGTAAGTTTTATAGAATATTTGTAGTTCTTTATGTTGATAATTTAAAGATATTTCTGAAAATAATTAGAAGATAACTAAATAAATGGTCAATTATACCATGACCATGGATTTTAAAATTCAATTTCATTAAGATATCAATTGTCCACAAATTGATCCATAGATTTAATGCAACTCAGTCAAACCCTAATACAGTCTTTTACAGAAATTATTGAACTGATTTACAAATTTATTTAGAAATTTGAAGGAGAGAAAAGAGGCAAAGCAAACCCCAAAAAGAGCAGTGTTGGAGGGTCCACACCAGGTGATTTCAGGACTTGCTACAAAGCTGCTGCATTTGAGATGATGACTCCTGGAGTAGGTCACAGGAGAAAAGGACCTTTTCATAATTGTGTTTGACCATCTGGATCAACATGGAGAATATTTAACTGCAACTCCTTTCTTAGAACCCTACAAACATGAATCCGAGATGAGTCATAAAAACTGAAACTGTAGAGTTTCCAGAAGAAAACACAGAAATATCTTTTCATCATTCAAACTGGAAAGGTTCCTTAGAGTAGACACAAAAAGCACTACACATAAAAGGAAAAGTTGAGAGATTGGCCTTCATCAAAATAAACAATTACTCCTATGAATTAAATGACATATTTAAGAAAACGAAGAGGCAAGCAACAGACTGGGAGAAGATATTCACAAGGCATATATCTGACAAAGGTCTCATATTTAGAACATGCAATGAGCTTTCACAAATAAATAATAAAAAGACAAACAATTCTATTAAAATGGGCAATAGCCTTGGATGCTCCTCGAAGGAAGATACAAAGATTGTTGATAAACACTTGGAAACAGTATTCATCATCAGTGAAATTTCAATTAAAACCACAAGAAGATACCATTTCACTAACCTCAGAATGGCTAAAATTTAAAACTGGTCATACCAAATGTTGGCAAGGTTGTGGGACAATCAGAATTATTCTACATTGCTGACAGAGCTAGGAAGTGCTGTAACCACTTTGGAAAACCAACGGAAATCTTACTCTTAGCTTTTACCCAAATGAAATAAGGATATCCATACAGAAAAGAACTTACACGATATTTTTTATAATAACCCAAACCAAAAACAACCCAAACGTCAGTGGAATGGAGGAGCAAGTGGTGGTATCTTTCCACGATGGAACGTGACTCAGCAATAACAAAAATGAACTGATTCACATAACAACCTGTTTGCGTCTCTAAAACGTTGGAGCAGAAGAAGGCAGACACAGAAGCATTCATACGGGCTGCTTCCATATGCATGAAGTTCATGGAGGCTGGGAGTAGGAAATTCCTGGAACAGCTGGCAGGTTCTAGATCTACGCTGGGCTGGCGGTTACACAGACATATTGGTTTATCAAGTCATCACGATCTTTGCAATTCATTGAATGCAGATTTTATCTCAAAGTATAAGCTGGAGAAAGATATCTATAATTGACAGGACATTCATACTTAAATGGCAGAAGCAATGCCTTCAATGACTGGAAAGAAAATGTGATGGAAGAATACTAGGCAAAAAAAAAAATGTCCTATTAGAAAAGAAGAACAAAGTTCAAGATTTTTTCAGGACAGTTTGGGAAACTTATTTTGTAGGAAAAAATAATACTGCAATGATTCATGGCTTCAGTTTTAGAAATTTAGACATTACTACCATGCTGAAGCATTACAAGAGGAATGACATTTTATTAGAGACAAATTGTTCATTGTATGCAACTGACCACATAGGAACAACCAAAAAACATTGCCTGTGGTTTGACTTTTGACTGTTAAATTGAAGTGCCTGTCATATTTTATGAGCAAACCCTTAGCTGTAAGGTTTTCCATCACTATGTCACGTAGCAGAATTATCCTACATAATCATATAAGCCACTTTATGCACTCCACCATGGGTTTTATGGTGTCTGCTGTCTGGTATCTGAGCCCTCCTAGTTTCTGAGACTTTTCTACCCAAAACAAGGGTCCCACCAACTACATGGGACAGTTTAATCTTGCTGTACATTTATTGCTAATTTGTGCCCACATTGCACACCATTTTATTTTGACTTGTTTCTATCCAGCACTATGTTGGTTCAGTCTCTCTAGAGTCTGGCACCTTGGCCTAAATGTTAAGCCTTGGCCTAAATGTTGGGATTTCACTTGCTGTCTACCTGTATAGACAGGTAGATAATTGAATCCTGTTCTTTACATTTCCTAGTGATCAGCCTCCATTCTTCAGTGGATGGTTCAATCCTCAGCCCCAACCATGACCTGAACTATTACTTGCATCTTTCTGTTTAGATCTTCTTTGATACCAATCCCTGACTTCACTGGACCTTGGATGTTTCCTTGTGGATGGTGACAAGGTCCTCTCACTTCCTCACTTCACTTCCACACATGGGCTATGATTTGAAATTTCCACCTCTGATTTCTTCGAGGTGTGATTTCCCCAGCTTTCTCATAAACGTGGATAATTAACCCCTGGCCTCACTGGGTCTGAGGCTTTCCTGAATAGTAACCAAGTCACCCACATCCCAATAGGCGGCCCAAAGAGATGGTAGGAGAGGCAGAGCAGGGAAGAGGGGTCTGGTTTCCCAGCCACTGTCAAAACTATCCTCAGGTTCATATGTGCACCATAAGCCCAGAAAGATCCATGAAAGACAAATGTGATTGCCTCCTCCATCTCACTGTTTGCCTCTGTGTAATTCTTGCTCTTTTTTTAAAGTAACTTGAATTTTCTTGGAAGATGAGAGAAGGAAAGAAGAAAAACAACTGGACTACTTTGCAAACCTTAACAACAGAAGGTATTGAGGAATTCCTCAAACCTGTAAGATGCTGTCATGGTTGGTTGAGATTTCATTTGTTTCTAAATTAGATGCCATCTGTAGGCATCACTCTGTGATCATTGGCACAATAGTTATTTTCCTGATAAAGGGAAATTTATTAAGATATCTATGTATTCCTGGTTAGCTTAAAAAGTCCAGCTATTTACAAAGAAGCTTTCAAAAAATAAGACAAGGATAAATTATAATTACTTTAAATGTATATTTTGGCTAATAAATTGAGCTAATTTAACCAAGGTTACTATTATTTTTGATAGGTTGCATACATTTCTTTTTATAATTTTTAAATTTAAATTCAATTTAGTTAACATATAGTGTATTATTAGTTCCAGGGGTAGACTTTAGTGACTCATCAGTGACATATAACACGCAGTGCTCATCACATCACGCGCCCTCCTTAATGCCCATCACCTAGTTATCCCATCCCCCCCCACCTCCCTTCCAGCAACCCTCAGTGTGTTTCCTAGAGTTAAGAGTCTTTCATGGTTTGTCTTCCTCTCTGCTTCTATCTTATTTTATTCTTCCCTCCCTTCCCCTATGATCCTCGTTTTGTTTCTTAAATTCCATATATGAGTGAAATCATATGATAATTGTCTTTCTTTGACTGACTTACTTCACTTAGCAATAATGCCCTCTAGTTCTACCCATGTTGTTGCATGTGGCAAGATTTCATTCTTTTTGATGGCTGAGTAATATTCCATTGTGTGTGTGTTTGTGTGTGTGTATATATATGCACCACATCTTCTTAATCTATTCATCTGTTGATGGACATCTGGGCTCTTCCCGTATTTTGGCTACTGTGGATAGAACTACCCTATGACCCAGCAATTGCACTACTAGTTATTTATCCAAAGAATACAAAAATAGTTATTCAAAGGGGCACATGTAACCAAGGTTATTATTAGTATGTGATGGAGTAGACTTATCTTTTCATTTTAGGTATTAGCAACTAATATATAATGAAGATATGTAGTATGATCCCATTTAGCGGCTTTGTTGTATTATAGGGCTACTAGTCATTATAATTTGTCTCTGTAGTTGTGTTATTATGCAAGATTTACTTGAGTTTCCATTGAGGACGAGGCCCCAAATGCATCATCATTCCTATGGAGCAGAATACTTGCCCATGCTCTAGAGTTTCTGGAAGATACTGTAATGAAAATTAGAATTGCCTACACATTCTTTCAACTTTTGTATGTTGGATGGTAAATGGTATGACCATATGCTTTTGTTCAAATATTTGTATATCACTGTCTCCAAAAGCTCATCCATTAATTTTTCTTCACAGTGTTTCCCATTTGCCATGGTCCCCTCCATGTCATTGAAATAAATCTTGGGGCGCCTGGCTGGTTCAGTTGGTTAAGTGTCGGACTCCTGATTTTGGCTCTGGTCATGATCTCAGGGTTGTGAGATCAAGACCTGTGTAGGGCTCTGCACTCAGCAGGGAGTCAGCTTAAGATTCTCTCCCTCTGCTTCTCCCCCAACACTCTCTCTCTCTCTCTTTGTCTCTTTCTCAAATAAAAAAAAAAATAAATCTTAAAGAAATCTTGTAAGGTCCTGAATGACCTCAAATTTTTCACCTAATTAGTTCTCAGTATTCATCTCACACAACTTCTCTGAAGGATTTGACATAGCCGATTAAGCCCCTTTGTTAAAAAATTCCTGCTCCCCTGTTTTCTTTCCTACCTTCTCAGTCTTTGCTATCCCTTCTTCTTGATTCATCCTGTGTATCCTAACCTCTAAATATGGGAGTTCATGTTCAGTCGTTGGCGCTGTGTTCTTTGGTACACTGACTTGTTGAGTGTCTGATCCAGCATACTCTTTGGACACCACCTGGATGCTGCTGTCTTCCAGTTTATCTGCAACCCTCTGGCCCATGCACACATTCAATGAGTGATGCAAACACAACATTTCTACCAGAGGCCCTTGACGTCCACCCCAACCCTGCCGTGTCCCTACTCTTCCCCACATCAATAAATGACACCACCATTCTTCTGATAACACAAGTCAAATCATCAAGCTTGGTTCTTTAACACCCTGTCTTCTTGATAACCACATATCTCATGATCAACTAAGTGTGTTCTGTTGGTTGACTTCCAAACCGTGCACCCCATTTCACCCGTTCTCACACCTCTGCTCTTCTGCACAGCTGCCATCATCTCTGAGCTGTCCTACTCTGATACCTCCTGAGTCCTTGCTGCTCTGACCACCCGCAGTCAGCTCCCGAACAGCAGCCACGTGGTCTCCAGAAGGCATAAAGTAGGTACCTCATTCTCTCATTTTTAAAAGTTCAAGTGACTTCTCCCCACAGACCATCTCAAACCCAGACTCCTCACCTTGGCCATGGGTTTCTTCTTTTACCTCATTTCCCACTGGGACAGCTTTGCTCCTGCCATCGTTATAGTGCTCTCCTTCCTGAGACTCTGAAAAAGGCAAGCCGCCCATCCCCACTGCCCAACCTTGGCTGCTGCTGTTCCCTCTGCTGGGAATACTATTTCCCCGGACCTATGCACGGATTATCACAGCCCCTGCCCTACACACACATACGTGATGAGGGTGGGAGCTCTTGGAAGATGTGCTTGCTATGAATTGTTCTCTAAGCTCTTCATAGCTCAAACCTAGGTACTTAATGTGTGCTTGAGCAGTCATTGTTGATTAATATTGCCATTAATATTACTTAATATTAATATTACTTAGCATTTGACAAGGGAATAGAAAGGCATTCTTCAGACAGACATGGACTCACTACAGCGGCTCTGGGCTAGTCTTTGGCATAGCTGGCATATTCACTATTGCTGGAGATGATGCCTTGGTGTGGAGAGGGACTGGTGTAATCCAATGGGGAAACACACTCTCCTCTCTAGCTGTGGTCACAGAGTGTTCCCAGGTAGTTGCAAGCATCCTGCGGGTGCTAGTAGCATCTTCTTTGTTTGTTATGGGCCATTGGAAATGAGTAGCAGCTGAGATTGCAGTCAGGAACACTACAGCTAATGGCCTATAAGGGGCGGAAACCGGAAAGGTGGGCAGGGCAGGCTGCTCCCGGAGGGTTGAGAGGCTGAGGTCCAACAGGCTGCAAGAGTCAGAGAGTAAATATAAGGAGAGTTGATGCTCACTTGCAGATACATAGGAGGTATTTTTTTTAAATTTTTTAATTCAGCTCCCTTCAAAAATAGAGAGGGAGGGAAAGAAGGAAGGAAGCCAGAGAGAGAAAGTGATATTTAACTTTGGACAAAAGAGAAGAACTTACAAAACAATAAGAGCAGGACTTTTAAAATGAAATGTGCACGTGGAACAAAACTTAGATCTCTTGTTCAGAAAACGCCTGAAATGTTAGTTACAAAAACAAAGAAAATGTGAGTATTTATCTGGAGAAACCCACACCTGTAACTTCATAAACATGAAAAGTCAAACGCCACACAGAGTTCTCCTTTTTTTACTGATACAACATGGAATCCAATTCCCTTAATTGAATTATTAAGATGTATCTTATGCAAAACTGCAATTATCAGATAGTATCAATTCCAAGACAAGGAATGTTGGTTAAATTAACAGATTTCCTACTTGATATTATAAGGAGTCAATGAATGAATTTTATATATTTGGTCTGAGACAAAAAATAATGAGGATATTTACACTGTTTATTCTTAGAATTTGTAAAGCTGCTTATAATCTCCAATAATAATGTTTATCCTTTTTTATCTCAAGATAGTTAAATTTTGAATTTTGATTTAAAATAGTTGCTATGAATGATCACAAGAAATGTGTCTGCTGACCTCTGAGAGATTAGAAGAAAGAATTACTTTCATTGAAGGGTAAAGATTCAACAGATATCGGTCTTCGATCTGATTCTTTAAAATGGTGGTGGAGACACCGTTGAGGGTAGGAGGCCATTGGGGAGGATGAAGCCATCTGCAGAGGAAGGAAGTGCTCAGTGTGGACTTGACGGTGGGTGACAGAAATTCAGAGCGTGTGAGGAAGGACAGCCTGGACAGATCCCACAAGAAGTCCCTTCGTCGTGGAAGACCTTGCATTCTCAGGTAGGAGTTTAAACTTTCTCTGGTAGACCAAGCTCTTCAGAAGCAGGTCGGTCTTCCCCAGCCTCACCTCACTTACCTCATGGCCACAGGCAGGACGCAGAGGCCCCGGGGCTGGAGGGGCCACACCAGGGGATGAGTCGGGATGCCAAGTCACTGCATTAAGAAAAGCTACCAGCAGCGTGGGAAAGTCCCTCACTGAACTTCTAATATATTGTTATCAACGGTTTCTCTTTTATGCTGAAATGTTATCCTGGCAGCTGCCATCCCCCAAGCCAGCTACTATGACACGCTGTCACCTAGTACTCACAAGATGGCTGCTTCAGCGCCAGGCTTATGTGACAAAGGACTGAAATGGACCTGACACCTGAGCGTCTCCTCTCAGGGACATCAGATCGCGTCTCGTGGACAACACTGGTTACGTGGCCACCACGGACTGCATGAGATACTTTCACCAGGACACAATGTCCTCCAGACACAATCAGGGTTTTGTGAGACCTGCACTCGGAAAATAACAGTGTCTATAAGAACATTCATCCAACAGGGGAAGCCTGCCAAGGTGTCTGTTGGACATGGTTCGCATTGCTTTCTCCTTCTGTCACCCTCCGTACCCATGAGAGAAACATGGCGCATGGATTGCATGGTGTTTTGGAGTCATTGGGTTACAGGTAGAGATAAGTCACTAACAAGAGGTATCTGCCCTGTTTCACACAAGAGCGATTATTGATGTGTTTCCGTTTCTCTAACTAGAGGCAGAGCAACAGGAGGTCAGGGACCACATCACTTTCTTTTTACCCAACAAGCCCTGAGTCTCTAGTGAATAAACAATGAATACAGGATGGGTGAGTAAGTGGGTAAACATGGTGGATGGACAGGAAACCCACAGATGAGAAGACTCTCTGCGTCCAAGCTGGAGGAGGGGGTCAGCGGAAGACGAGTAGATGCCTAGCCTGCATGGCTGTCTTGATAGTTGTGTTTAAACGTGACCAAGCAGCAGAGAAGGAGGAGTGAGCTTCCAGGATGAAGGAGACGAGACATCACCATCATCTTCACTGCCATTCCCCTATCTGGACTGCCCTCTGCAAATGCCACATGGCCTCATGTCTCGGAGCCCAGCCCTGACCCAGAGATGTCTGCACCACACAGCTCAGCTCTGGATCAGGACCCTTTCTGGTCCCCCAGTTTTCCCACTTGGACCGGATGGGCAGGAACCGTTGCACAGACATGGGGATCCAGCGAGAAAACCGGGGAATGAATCCACCATCCTCCATATCAACCTGACTGATAAAGATGAGAAGAACACGAGATTATGCCAAAGGAAAGATGGGAACAAAGCCACACTCTTGGCCGCGTCTAAAGGGCCGGGGTGAGGAAGACTGCCTAGGAAGCTCCCTCGGAGTTGCCACATGTCTGCCAAGTTGTCTAATATGGTGGCCACTCCTCACATGTGGCTATTTAAACTTAACTGCAGGAAACTTAATAAAATAAGAGGTTCCCGTCCTCCCTAGACACATTTCAGGTGCTCAATGAATCTACATGCCCAACATCTCCATCACTGCGGAATGGTCTGCTGGACGTCCTGCCTCAGAGCTTCACGGAATAGAGGCAGAGCTTTTCCAGACTCAGGACTGGCCGTTAGGATTTCCAAGGGGGGCCACCAGAGGCTTCCTGGTTCTTCCAACGGAAGACTGCTCAAGAGTACCTAATCCTTTTCTGGTTGACTTCGAATACCATGAATAAGCACTTGCTAAATGCGCCACACGGGCACCGCCACAGAACATCAAAGGTGGCTGGTTCTCATGAGCTCCAACCTCGGGTTGGTGTCATAAAACCAGTAACCTTATTTTCTTTTAAATCTGAGTTTAATTTTCAATTGAGTCACAATACCTCCTGCAGCAGAAAATTTTACCTTCTCACTTCCAAGTAAAAACAGCCCAGTCATTGGACCATGAGTCATTTCCATTTGAACTTCGCTGATTCGGAGGTTGGCTCCTGACTTCCTCCCAGGGTGGTGTCTGAGTGTCTCCCGTGTGTGTGGTGGGAAGAAATGTCTGGTCTGCTGCGCTCCTGGGCATCTGGGGGGGCTGCTGAGAGAAATTCACACTGTCCGGCCCTTGGTCATCAGCCCCCTCTTCTGCCAAAGCTGCAGAATGTCCATGGTGCCCCTGCAGGCACTGGCGTGGGTCCACCCAGGTCACGTGGACTCCTGCACGGTCCAGCGGACCACCTCTGTCTCCCACTCCCCAGCCCCTCTCTGAGGGCAGGGGACGTGTGGGGCTGTGGGTCCCTGTCATAGAACCTGCTCAGTGCCCTGGCCAGGCCCCCCTTGCTGCCACTTCTGTAGTGTGACCACCGCACCAAGGGGACAGAGCTGTCTTTTCAAAGGCTTGCTTCTTGCTAGCCCTTCACCCAAGGACAGAAGGACAGGGCCCCTCAGCCCTAACTTCCCTGTCCCAACCAAGACAGTTCCTGTCACCCTCCACCAAACAAGGACGCAACTATTTGGAGTGCTGCAGACAGGACGGAGGGGACAGGGCCACTGCTCAGGACTCATACTGGTCTGTGCCTTCCCTCCCCGCACTCCTCCTCTCCCTCTGGGAAAACGCCCATCCAGTCTGTGAGAGCAGAGCGGTCTGTCTCCTCTTCTGTCCCTTTGCAGCCTTCGTGATGTACTCTGTGCTCAGCTTTATTCCTGGATTAACCGCTTGAGTCCAAAACGCAAGGCTCTTGCAAATGAAAGTTGTTCCTACACAAATCTGCGGGACCCGTGTCAGAGCTCAAAAGTGAGACTCAGAGTCTGAGTTGTAGAGGCTACATGGCATCCTGCCTTCCCTGACACTTCCTGAGACCCTGCAGGCCAGGGGCCGCCGCGAGAGCAGGCGTGCTGGTGGCTGGGGGCTACCGGGGAAGAAAGCGCGGTGGGTGGCGTGTGAGTGCCATCAGGCCCCCTCTCACGAGCCACATGCGTCTTTTATTACTGACCTCACTGCAAGCCTATTTGTAAGATAGTTCTTATCCTTACAATCATGTAGAATAATTCTGGCCGATGGATTAAACTGCAATTTTTGTAATTCTCCTACACCGGGAGAGTCTCTGATGGCCTCTATCCCTTCCTGGAAATTCTCCCAGTTGAGGGATCTGCTCTGCTTTTCTTTGGGTATTTCCCTAATTTAGACAGAAGAAATATTTCACATGGGATTCAAGACACAGGTAATTATGGTGTGAAGAGATTTAACAAAGCAAATTATTATGAACACCTTAATGTGGGTTTCAAATTCATAAATAACAGTATTATTTTGCATTCTACGTATTTTCCACAATTTACCCATCATTTTCTCTATTGAGAATCTGTTTTAGTACCCATCACCGGGTAGTAAGGAGGGCACGTGTTGCATGGAGCACTGGTGTTATACGCAAACGATGAATCATGGAACACAACATCAAAAACTAAGGATGTACTCTATGGTCACTAACATAACATAATAAAATTTGAAAAAAAAAAAAAGAGAATCTGCTTTACCGTTAAAAAATGCAGACAGATCAGCATTGACCGTGAGAACCAAAAACATATAGATTCATATATATCTGTAACTGCAAAGATAAAAATCTTCTGATTTCTTTCATAATAAACTGTTACCAAAATCATCACCGGTGTTTATTAATACAGCAGGTTAGTTATTTTGCCCTATGTATTTATAGGTTTGGAAGTTTAAGGTATTCACATATAAAAAACCCTATCTTGGTTTTATTTAATGTAGGCAGTGATTACAAGTCTCAGATGACTTCTCAGAATTTTAAAACGCGTAACATAAGTAAAAGGTGTGAAATGTATTTACACTGAGTTAGAAACCAAGTGCGGGGAGTCACAAAGGCCTCGTTCCACACCGTCCTGCATCCTGGGGGAGGCACCGGGGGCTGGATAATTGTACATATACTGGTTCTGGGCTGTGGGAAAAGAGAAAAATAAGTAACATGAGTGTTCTTTAATAACTAAGTGGCATAAAGTTCACAGTTTCTAAAATAAACATAGCAACGCATAAACATTTTGAAATAGGGCTTTTTGAGTTTATTTCCAGCAGCGTGATGCAAAATGTTGAGCAGGGACCATGTCATCCTCTGTCCTCCGTGGTAGAGGAAGCCGAGCCACGCTGAAGGTCAGACTCGGTGGTAATTCTTGCCTTCCTCAAAATAAAACACCCCGAATCCCTAGTTTTTCTTAGTAAGTGGTAATCATGAAGTCCTTATTCAGATGCTCTCATTAGAAGAATTTAAAAGGAAAAATACAAGGATAAAAACATTAAAAATTCCCGAGTATACCCAGTTGCAATTTTTATTATTAAAATACCATTAAAAATAGCACAAGTGGTTATAAAATAACCCAGTGTTCTCGCTCTCCACGGCTGGGAACAAATATTTATCAGTCCAATGTGATTAGGACACATGAACTGCATTCTGATGACGGAAATCATTTTCTTTCCCTTCTCTGCCTGTATTTAGCAGATCACAAATTCCCTGTTCTTCCTTCTTTGGATGAGAGTAAGCCTTGGTTATAACTTGCTTCATTTCCTTCGGATTTACACGTGTTCAAAGGCAAACCGTGCCCTTCTCAAACACGAGCTGGGCGGCGAGGGGCCGCACGGACAGATCTGCGGACGCTCCCACGCCCGTGGCTCCGGTGGGACTGCAGGAAGCTGCTGTGCCTGGAGATGCAGTAAAGCTCCATTTTACCCACGCGTCAACACAGAAGGTTCTCGTCCAATTTCTCTTTCAATTTCCCCGCATACCTTGCCTTTGTAGTGCTTTTCTCTTTTGTGATAAGTTTGGGGAATTTGGAAACTGGAGTTTCAAAGGCATAAAGCATATGTGTTGAGAAAATGCCCCTGACTACGAGGGGAAGCTCATTTCACACAGTTAATAGCCCTCCTCTGCGCACGTAGGGATCTGTGCACGTTCACATATATGGGGGGCTATACTTCCAAATCACTGGCGATTCCACTCTCGCTATTTGTGGTTCCTAAGAAGCAAGGTTGTCTGTACGTAAGACACCCCGGGAGACTGGGGTGGGGACCCCTGAGACCCTATGCTCGGGATATACGGATTTTCCACGTTGCCACACGTTAGGCCTTAATGTCATCCCAGGATGCTAATAGGAGAATCTCAATTGAGAAATGCCATTGGAGAATGAAGCACTTGATGTTATAATGCCTTTTCAATAAGCTTCCAAGGTCCCCCAGCTTTCAGAAGTAGATCAGGCCACGCCTTCAGCCACCCCTGCTTATATTTAATTACTCACCTTGCAATGTTTTCATTTGCCGGTCATTACCACCGGCATCATTACCACAGATGATGAGCCAGAGGGGATAAAAAAAGAAGCAACCGACTCGTTTATTTGCCTCAAAATCAAACCAAATATTTGCTTGAGGTTCCAAATATTTAGATAACTTGCCCACTAATTTTTATTTTACTTCATGTTTCGCACATCCTTTCCCAGAGCCACAATGCCCCTCCATCCACTTCATTTGTTGGTCTAAAGGTCTTCTGCAAAGGGAAACAGTCACAGATGGACTTTTTAAAATGAGGACACTGTTGTTCATTTGTGCTGAGTGAAAACACTTTATTTTTCTCCCTTTTCAAATATTTTTCTTAAGCCTCATTTTTAGCATTATAAATAGGATGTGTCTACACACACACACACACACACACACACACACACACACGTTTAGTTTATCCTATTTGCAGATCACTGAATTTTTGAATCTGTAAAATGTTGGCTTGCACCATATTTGGGGAGGTTTTACAAGGGCACGGTTTGACTTTCAGACTATGTAAATAATCCACTAATTCAAATAATTACCTTTGAGCACCAGACCTTCCCCCCCTGCATCCAGGCATACCAGGGATGTCGGTGTTAGACTCTGGATATTGTCCCTCAGGGTCCAATGGCTATGCACCATTTCAGCTGTCCTTCCTCTCTGTGATGCACCTTAGACAATTGCTATGGGTCTATCTTCAAATTCACGAACTTTCCATTGTCTGCATTCCACAGACAAGCCCATCCAGAGAATTATTGTATTTCATCTACTGTAAGTTTCTGAAAGTTCTGTTTGAATCTTTTTTCATAGTTTCTCTTTCTTCACTGAAAGCTTCCTTTACTATTCAGTATTTACCCTGATCTCAAGGAGTATAGTTATAGTAGGTAATTGCCTTGAAGTCTTAGATAATTTTAACATCTGGGTCATCTTGGGATCAGCCTCTGTTGATTGTCTTTTCCCTTGAATATCGGTTATCATTTTGTGACTCTTTGTATGTCAAATAAATCTGGATTTCATCCTGGGTATTTTTTAATATTATATTTTAAAATTCTGGCTCCTGTTGAAATCCTCTGGAAAATGTTAAATTTTGTGGGTTTTGTTTTAACAGGCAATCAGCCCTGTTAGGCTGGGACCACCTCAGTTTTATGGGCAGAATTCCAGTCTCACCACCTGACCATCTTGCTGTGCTGAGTGGACGTGTCCTATCGACTGGCCTCTCAGGGGTTTGTCCAGGATGTGGGCTATGATCTATGTCATGGTTCGGTGCTCAAAGTTCAGTGCTTTACTGCAGCATGTGGGTCTTTTCTGCACATATGTAGTTTGGAGGCCAGCCTAGGATTTGTGTCTGTTCAGATAGGGCTTGGGAGGTTCCCTTGTCAAGCTGTGTCCTCTGACACTGCTGCCAGCTCTCACAACGCTCGGGGTCTCCCCTTGGGGTGGGAGGTGCCTGTGTACAGCCACTTGGTGCAGCAGAGACAAGAGAAGAAACAATACATCTCAGACTACTAGGCCTTCTTACCCAGTTTAATGCGTCTGGCCAGAAAGACAAGTTTTCTCTTAGGGTTTGGGTTCTCCTGTTGTCATTGCTGCAGGGAGCCAGGAGATTGAGCTGCCAGAAGAGAAAAGAGGCAACCAAAAAAGGGGTGGGGGGACAAGAAAATAAATGATTTCATCCCATATTCTCAGCCTTTCATTCTCTTGAGGACCCTACTCGTGGTCCTCAGACAGGATGGTAAATCTCAAGACTTGGCTCTCTGTGTCTGCATGTTGCTCCTAACTAGGGTGGCCTTCACACCAAAGCTGGAACATATAAAGGGAAACTCAACCAGTAAGTCTTCTTAAACTGTGACTTCCCTCTGTAATATAACTGTTAATCAATTCTCAGAGTCCTTGGGTAATTGCTTTTTGGATTTGTTAACAAAATTAACTGAGTACAATTTGCACATCTCATTGGCTTTATTCAACCATTCATGCATTGGGCAGCATCCCGTCTAGCAAACGGAAAGGAGCTCCAAAGACTGTTACACAATGAACATCTTTTACAGGCAGAAGGAGGCAGGCAAAAGACATTTGTAACAAAGACTGGATTGATTCAGGCAAGGTCCCCTTCCTACAGGGACTGATGGGGTCTATCAGGCCAATGACCTCACTAGTGTTGACAAGGCAATGCCAGATAGGCATTTGGCAAGGGCTGAAACTGCAGTTAGGTTGAATGTTAAGTCTTGGTTTGCCGATGTGGCATTTAACACAAGTGACTCCATTTGGGGCCTGTTGTTTCTTTTTTGACAGTTTTAATTAGTGGATTTTTTTTTTGGTGTTTTGTTCTGTTTTGATAATTAGTAGGAGAGGTAGGCTGTAGGGTGCTTGCTCCCTGGGCAACACCGTATTTTTTCTCACATTCTGGAGTTCTCATACCGTATCTGCATATTGATTGTGAACTAGAGTTAGACTGTGGGAAGACAGAGAAGAAGGAAGGAAGGAAGGAAGGAAGGAAGGAAGGAAGGAAGGAAGGAAAAAGAGAGAGGGAGGAGGGAGGAAAGAAAAGCAGTTGACATTTTGGGGGGTAAAGGAGACCTGATGACATGCTCTCTCTCCTTCTCTATCTGTTGTAAAAAGACCTAGAGTATTGTCACCCTGAATGAGGAAGTAACACCAAGCAAAATCTGAGTTTCTTCCTTTCATATACAAATACAGATAAAAAGGAAGCCTTACTGTGCCCATGAGTTGGGTTCCATGGCGTGTGGTCAACATGTGCTGTGCGGCCCCTTGAGCCGGTTCCTCATCCGAAGAGACCAGGCAGCCTGGGGCCCACAGCCCCTCCGAGTTTCAGTCTGCTCATTTGTGGGAAGTGGGTGATAACCCCCAGCCTCCTATCGGACCACGAGGTTGTGAGAATCCATGAGATGCCCTTTGACCTGCCACATGGGATACAAAGAGATGTGGATATACGATGCATAGACAACACAAGATACCATGTGTGTGTGAAAGTGATCGTCGCCAAGGATGCAAAACTTTGTTAAAGACCCTCCCCTGTGCACTGCCAGCAAGTCGGGGCCTGGGGCTGCTCTGGGCAGAGTGTCCCTTGTGACAATTACTACACTGACTTTAATATTAGCAAAGGGCTGTGCGGCTTGTCACCTGAGTGACTCAGCACGCGTGAGGGGCTTCTCTTCTCAGCCAAGAAGGGTTATTGTCTCTCATTCCCATTTACTTCGAGGACGCTTACAAAGCAGCCTTACAAAGTAGACCAGCGCCTCGCTTTGCTCTCGCGCAGACGGCGGGGTGCTCTGAACCTGCCTGCGGAAGGCGTCTTAGCTGCAGTCAGAAATTCAAGGAGAAGGAGAAAACCCAAAGTTCTGTCTAGGAGCGTCACCCAAATACACATCCCATGAGGTGCTTGTAAAAATCCTTTCTGAAGTGATAACGTACTCAGTACAAAGCCTAAGAGCAATCATAGCGTCTGCTCCGCGCCGACGCTGCGCAGCCCTCCTCCCTGTCTTTCCGTGCGCTCGTGTGTCTGCTTGCGAGGCCGGTGCTGGGAGGCTGTGCACCCCACACCGCGGAGCAGATCCCGAGAGTATAAAAACAGAACAAAAACCGAGGACAGGATAGATTTAATGGTCACAACACATGCCCTTAATCAACTCTATACATGTCCCGAAGTATTTACTGAACGTAACAGAGGTGTTTATTTGGTCGGCCCAGTTTGCTCCTTACAGCTATGTCCACGGACAGCAGATCATTGCTCCAGTGAAATCTGTCATTTCTGTGAAGATAAATTACAACTGTCGTGGAACAAACTGACAGGTTTGCTTACACGACTCCGTAACAAGGTAAACTGGGTACGTGAAAAAAATTCAGAGTTTATTTATTAAAAGTCAAGTCTAACGGGGCCACGCCCAACCGGTACTTGGCGCTCCGCAGAGGGATGGAAGCAGAGCGAGGAAATGACGGATGGGCTGCAGCTTAAAGCCCAGTTGGCTGTTGGTGATGGGTTGTCCTTACATTTTGATTTTGTGACCTTGAGGCACTTAACAGCCTTCGATTTGGGTTTGCTTACATAGGCCGCCAGGGCATCCACGCCACCTCAGTCCAGTGCCCTCCTTGTTGAGTTATTTTAATCCTTCAATCTTTTGATTTGTTTGCTTTCTGCTTTTGCAAAGCCGCACTCTTGGACTGCACAATGGGCTTGCAGACGCACTGTGAATGCTTTTATACAGATGTTGCTCATACAACTCACTGGGAAGAGTCGACCCTGTGTCCGTAAGGACTGTCTGTTTGGCAGATAACATTTTACCCAACAAAGGCGCCATCAACAATGGTGTGTTTCAAGATCTTCTTGATTCTAAGAATATTAAATAAAACAAATGTTGTTGGGGTTTATTATTTAGAATAATAACCATTTTTATGAGAGGCAATGGCTTGGTGTGGTTTACTTATCATCACAGGACCCTACACAGATCTTTCTTTGCTGGTTTTGATTTTATGCTCTGACTTCTGTTTTTATGAAAGTTCTGCCTTTTTTTTTTAAGTAGACTCCACAACCAGTGTGAAGTCCAACGTGGGGCTTGAACTCGTGACCCCAAGATCAAGACCTGAGCTGAGATCGAGAATTAGACGCTTAACCGACTGAGCCACCCAGATGCCTCAAAAGGTCTGCTTTAAAAAAACAAACTAGTATGGATGATATGTAAGAGATCATCCATGTTCTCTGCATCATGGAACAAAATATCTGCCTTGTAGGAATTTAATTTCTAGGGGAAAAAATACTGTTTTGTTTCATTTGATCTTTTGTAGGTGAATTTAAAATGTTCTTACTCCAGAAGAGAAGTGTTTGCTTAAGTGCATAGAAAATTTGGAGATGCTATACCACCCAGGTGAAATGTTTGATTCTGTTTCAGAAAGCACATGGGACTCCTGGGTGGACGCCTTGAGTGTCCCACTCTTGGCTTCAGCTCAGGTCATGATCTCAGGGTTGTGGGATCGAGCCCTGCATTGGGCTCTGCACTCAGCGAAGAGTCTGTTTGAGATTCTTTCCCTGCCCCTTTTCTCCTCCCCCTGTTTGCTTTCTTTCTCTCTCTCTCAAATAAATAAGTAAATAAATAAACAAAATCTTCAAAAAATTAAAAAGAGCATGTACAATCCTTCCTTTCAATGGACTGTTCAGATTTATCATTAATTAATTCTTTATATTATTGTACTGATTACCTTTCTGTGAGTCCTCTTGAGAGTGATAGGAATCTTAAAGAAATATCCATCCCATTCACTGAAAGCACTCAAATCAGCCCATTTAAAGAGTATGAAACTTGAATTCAATCCTTACTAATAGCTAGTAGTATTGATATTTTTATGAAGCGGCCACTTGAAAATCTGAGAGGAAAAGCATATCATTCGATTCGGGGCAGAATAAGAAACCAGAGTTAAGAATAAAGGGCCTCAAAACTGTGGGAAGATGAAAAATTGCAATTCTTTTCAAATCATATAAAAATCTGTTTAACATCTGTGAAAATAATACCAACAGCATAAATATTTCTTTTTTTAAGTAAAATGATTATATTTTATAGCAGAAGAGAAAAATTGAATAGATTGGCATTAAAAAATATAAAATTCTAATTTGGTTTACTAATACGAGAGGGGCACTTCCTGCTTAGAAAACTCTGCAGGTCGTAGGTGTGTCTTGGGAACAGAGATAGGACGGAATAGTGGTGAGGGCCCCTGGGACCCTTACTGTAAGGGCCGCAGGCTGCACATCCCATAGCACAGCCCACAGACAAGAGCGGAGGAGAAGGGGACTTACGTTGTCTGAAGACTGGCCACGTGCCAATCGCATTCACATACATTCCTGCAGTTGATTTTCATACTGAATCTTTGAGGCAGAAGGAAACTCGGAACATCAGTAACAAGCCCCAGTTCGTATTAGTTAATAAATGGACCAAGAGTCACATTGACTAACCCCAATTCAAAACTGCTGATTTGAACACATACATGATATTTTAATTGTTCTGTAGCAAAATAAAGCAAAAGGATTCTTAATTTACTCAATGTAAAAAAATTACTATTGATATTTAGAATCTACCCTTTCTCCTTTTTGGATTATTTTTTCCCTTTCAAATGAAATAATGATGACAATAGATTGCATTTCTTTATAATGTCTGATCAGTATATAAATAAAACTATAAAACGGAAGCCCCGTGTTGGTCCTCAAATGTATTAGGCGATTCTGAGCGCATGAGATCTCAGCTCAGGAGCCGCTACTTTCTACCATGTCTTGTACTCGTGATATGAGCTATTTCTAACCAGCTTCTCTCTCGAGCAACACCACGCCCTTCTGGTTCAGTCAGAATGCAAATGTGATAATTATTACTTCTTCCACTGTATTCTGTGTGTTAAAAAAAAAGACGATACGTACCTACATTTGTACTGTGAGTCAGAGATTTAAAATGCTACCCAAAACTACACTCTCAGAATATGAAATAATCTTCAAAAGTCTCAGAGAAAGAGCTCGAAAACACAGTATTGGCTTAAAACCACAATCATATTTTGCAGGAAAATATTTTTAGCTACAAAAAATAATTACTACTTTCCTGTGCTTTCTTGGTAGACCCGTCTTTTCCACTTATAAAAATGTCAGGCAACCACTGAAATTCCTAATCGAAAGATCAAGATACTAAATCCATTTTTTAAAAAAATTTTAACAAGATCATTGATTCGTTCAAAAACAGATTTTTTTTCCTAAAAGACCATTTCGATACATTTTTTAATCAGAATATTATTAGCTTGTTAATCTTGACTTTTTGCCCTGTTCCTTTGAAGGTTGAGAAAAGCGCAGCCTTTCTTCACGGTGACAAGGCCCCTTTCTCCGGGCGCCAGCAGCAGGAGAGGCGACGGCCGGCGGGGTGGCAGGCGCCGTTGGCCCGGGCGCGGATGCTGGTGGGGCCGCGGGGCACGGGCTGCACGCGGCCGGCGCAGGGGCTGGGTGGCCCTCTCTGCTGCGGTAGCAGAAAACCAGTGAGGGCGCGGAGAAAATCTGGGGTCTCAAGTGAGAGAAAGCTGTAGAAGGATTTACACGAGCACCTTTGAACTCGTGAGCAGAGTCCGTGAACGCGGATTCCAAGCCCGGCATGGGAGGGGAGGGCCCAGCCTGGAAGGTGCCCCGGCCGCAGGCAGGGCAGCCCTGAGAGGCACAGAGAGGTGTCAGGGGTCCGCTCGGCTCGGGGGCCTTGCCCTGGTCGCTGTGACCCATCAAACACGGAACCTCCCACCTGTGGCAGAGCCTCTGAGGTTTCCGAGGATACACGCAGGCCACGTTTTGGTTTAAAAATGGAAAAATGAATTTAAATATTCATTTACCCCCAAACGTACTCATTTCCATTCAGCCACATCAATTTTGCTCTCGGTCTTCTATGGAACGTAGGTTGAACTGGAAAATATTTGTGGTTAAGGCGAATGTGATTCTACTGGAATCATCCACAGACGACTCATCAGGGAGGCTTCACGACTGCAAATGTTTAAACAGCCTTTACCTCCTGGAGCTCTCGTCCTTTCTCCTCACCCAGCTTATGTTCGAGACCCGAGGCTGTCCTCCACGCGCCGTGATCTCTCCATTCCTTCTGTTAGAGATCTGCCAGTGTAGACCATGTCACTAGACCGATCTACGCACACTCCCAGAGCGTAACTGAATCGTGTCCTAACACGGGTCTTTCCAAGCCTGTGCAGAACCCTCATCCGCCTGCCGTGGCAGCCCAGCACTGCCGTGTGGACGGGCACGTGCCTGGGCACACACTCTGGGAGAGGGGAGGCTGCCGCGGCGTGGGGAGGTCCTCTGCAGGAGGGAGGGCGGGGGAGAGAGAGCCAGTGAAGGCTGAGGAAGGCAGGACGCGCAGGGCTCTGGACAGGACTGCTCCCCAAGCCTGGAAAACCTCACCCCACAAGGCCTGGCTGGGGGCTTTGTTACTGGATGCAAAGCAGGGGAGGGGCTGAGCTCTGCACGGGGGTCCGCCTGAGCCAGGAGGAGACAGGGGCTCTGGGCAGCCGAGGCCTGTGAAGCGGGTTGTTGCAGGCAATCCCCTCCCATTCTGAGGGGCTGGGGAGGGGTTTGGGGTTGCTGAGACCCTGTGATGGGCCGGCGGAGACCCATGGGCCTGCTTTCGTCACATGCTCAGCCGTGAGGGGCTCTGCCCTTGTTGTCGCTTGCTCCAGGCATGGAGGGACCCGCCTCGCAGGGGCTTCCCCAGCTGCACCTTGCCTGGCTCTTGGGGTCGGAGTCTCTGGGCTGATGGCAAGAACGTGTGTGTGTTCTGGGGAGTTGGGTCCTCACAGGGCGTGCGGAGCACTACCCCAGCGACGGGGAGTGCGGTCTCGTTGGGAAAGAGGATCTTTGCAGATGCGGTCAAGTTAAGATGCGCTCCTCTGGACCCTACCCCCACAGGACTGGTGACCCTCTAGGAAGAGAAGCTGAGGACCCGGTGCAGGGGGAGGCAGGGGTCAGGGGCACAGCCTCCCCAGGGGCTCAGAAAGGGGTACTGCCTGTGACCCGTTGACTCCAGCCGGACCTCTGGCCCCCCAGAAGGAGTGTAAGAGAACAGATTTCGGTGCTTTCCGACCCCCAGTTTGTGGTGATTTGTTTCTGAGGCCCCAGGACAGTGGCACAGGTGTGAATACCACACAGAAGGTGGGAAAGTGGGGTTACGGGGCGATAAGTGTGTCTCTCCTCGTCACTCACCCCCAGAGCGTCATTCCCACATTCCACGCCCGAAGTCATCCTGTTCATGCTTTCACAGCTCCCAAATGCCGAAGTCATGGGTGTTTTGCTGTACAGATATTTACTTTTTAAATTTCAAATGTGCATAAAAACGTAGGTGTTTTATTGAAGAAAATCTTCTAAGAGCATCCAGACAGTACAAATAAATTGTTCTTACAACGTCGCTACTGCTAACGTGTCATGTCATGTTCAACCGAGGGGTTTTTTTGAGCAAACAACCAGACATGTTTACTGAACTGGTATTTATTTTCTTTCACACACGGGACAACTCTCCGGTAGGATCGGCAGACACGCCGGCCCCCACCCGGCGCGGTAAGGAGGTGAGGATTTCTTCGCGGACACGTGAACCTGATTATTAGGGAATGCTTTCCCCCGTGGTGTTAAGACTACAGTCTAAACAAGTGTTTCCCATTGTCTAGCGTTTATTTTCAGTTGTAAAGTGCGGATTTCTCTCTCTAACACTCGTATACTCTTGATTATTGGGACTCCGTGCGGGCCGCTCAGCGGTGGGCTCAGTTACAGACGTTGTCTGGTCTCCAGGCCTGACAGCGGTTGGTAGGTTGGTGGGCAAAATGCTCACTTACCCACACCTTCTTTAAACCTTTAGAACAGTAACCATGAAATCTGTCTTCCTCAGCTCCAGAGATGTGTGAAAAACAGACACAGCCAGTTCACCGTCTTCCTTAAGCACCTAAAACCCTCCGACGCCACAGAGGAGCCCGGGTTACCACAGCCAAGCCCGGGTGAGAGCGGCGGTGGCTGAGCAGAGGCCGGACCGGCACCCGCACTGGGCTCCCAGCCCCGAGAGCCGCAGGGGGACAAGGCGCTGCCGGGGCGGCCTGACCGCTGACCGCCGGCCTCGGAGTTGGGGGTCGGCTGCGGGGCTGGGGAGGCGGGAGCGGTGCTGCTTCTTCCTGAAGTTGAGCGGGACAGGAAGTCCCCTCCGGCTGGAGCTGGGGGGGTGGCCGGCCAGGTCCCCCGCCCGTCCCCTTCCTGGCGCCCACTGCCAGCACCCGGGCACCCTGTGTCGTCCCCGGACGGTCTTGAACTTCTTTGGGGAACAGCAATTTGTGGTTTGCTGGGTCATATGTGTATATATATGTAATTTTTAGGTAATTGTCACACTTTTTATGTAGATTTGGCCACTTCTAGAGTCATGTCAACGTATTCTAGGTAGTTCAGTTCAAGCCCTTCTGGGGTTTGTGGGCACTGTGTGTGTGTGTGTCAGCTTCCCCCCATTTTCTGCCTTTTCAGCACATTTTTCTGACAATTTTCTGCTTTGTTCCAACCAGCAGAGTCCATGCACAGAGTCCCAGGAGCTGTGTTCACAAAGGGGCGGCAGGGGACAGCGGGTGGAGGTCAGAATTCAACAGCAGCTCCTAATCTTTTAGGCGGAGATTCTCCAAACACCAGGTGACCTGGTGCCTGAACCTCTGGCGTTTGCTGAGGGTGAATAGTCGAGGCTGTGATGAAGGAGGGAGAGAGCTGTGAGCGCCTCGGGACTCCCAGGCCTGCCACATGTGGTCAGCGCCTCCGAGGACCGTCCCAGAGCTGTGATCACACTGACAGGGGTTCCTGCAGGGGGGAGGGTGCCTCCTGGGCGCCAACAGACACGTGCGGCCCATGAGGCCCCCCACTGGCTAGCACCACCTTGGCGGTGACCTCAGGTGACCATAAATTATAAGCGTCATTCATGATTACAGCTTTCAGGAGTAGACGGAGCTGAAGTACGAGTAACTGTGTGCAGGGAGAGAGCGGTCACCTGGCGCTCAGCCAGTCTCGTCCGTCGGGAAGTGTGGCCACTGCCACCCGGCTCTCCTCCCCACGGCACATGGCACCCACTGCTCCTTACAGCGGCCCTGGAAGAAGCCTGACACCCGCTTTGTTGCTGACAGAGAGACAGAGACAGAGAGAGAGAGAGAGAGAGAGAGGGAAAGAGCAGAGAAAACCATAGCAACCAGAGTTCTCCTCACATCTGCCCGCGGGTAACCCCCACTCACGTCTGTTCATCATGCCATTCCAGCCTGGACGGTGGCACACATGTTCTGTGGAGTCCCACTGACTGTCTGGAACACTGCTCATCTCCGGCCCCCGGGCACGAGAACATGGTCCCTCCCTCTGAGCCAGGACCCCATCAGGTGCTCTTCCAGCACCGAGCCCTTCCCTGCGGGGGGAGCCTGTCCTAGCGCCTCAGCAGGTGACACCCCCACTGGGGCTGCTCACGGAGGCCCCCGCCACCTCCTCAGCAGACTTCCCACCCACCATCCTCCCCTCCTGTTCTGAACAATGCAGATCACCCCGCCAGACCCCAGGGTCGGCCCCCGCCCCGGGCACCTTCTGAGCGCAGCTAGGGCGCGTGCACTGTTGCTGTGGGCCCGCGTCCGCGCCCGGCATGACTAGTCTTGTGTTCAATGAGGAAACACCATTGCTAGGTCTGGCCTGTCACTCAGTCACTTCTGGGGAAAGTCAGCCTGCTTCGACACGAGAGTGCACTGGGAAGACCCTTCTCAGTGCGGAGCTGGCCCTCCTGACCTCCCCAAGGTCACCTGGAGCTCCCCTTGGGGCGAGGGTCTCGCTCGGTGAGGAAGGAGGGGCCAGGCATGGAGGCACTTGCTGATGTTTCTTTCTCCACAGGCGGGAATGGCACGACTTGAGAGGACAGACGCTCCCTGTGTTGCTTTGGATGGAGCAGACGTGGGAACGCGGGTCCATGCTCACGCACACGGGCCTCGGCAATCCTCGCGCCTCCTGCGGCCCCCCAGCCTCACGCCTGGACCCCAGGTGTGCGGGGCCTCCACGGCAGGCACAAGCCACAGCCGCCTTTATTGACTCTAAACAAAAGGAGAAATATTAAAGCGGAGGAGAAAAACGCCGACCAAAATGGATGTGTTTGCTTTTTCCATTTCAATCATATTGGGTTGAGAAAGAGCAATTATGGAAAACAGCAGGGAAAAGAGCTTTTCTTGTAACTGTTCCCATGATTCGCCGAAACGCTTCCACCCCACACAGGAACTGGCTCTTGCCGCGGAGGCACAGAAGCTGCTGGAATCCGGGTGGTCTGGGCCCTGGCCTAGTGGCCCCCAGCATTCTGAGACTGGCTGCATGTGTGGCTGGTACCAGGACAATTTGGGGTTTATGTAGTGTGGTTTAATTCACAAAAGAAAATTCCTTTAATCAGGCAACAGGAATGCTGTCCTGTGCTGTGTGTGCACCAAGGCCCCACTCCTGCATCTGTGGGGGGCTGGGGACAAAGATCCGCCACGGCCACCGTCCATCCACGCGCTTGCCGCAGGCCCACCACCTGGGCCGGGCACGGGTTTCTCGTAGGAACCACACCTGCGCAGGGTCCCCCGTGCCCACACAGGCCCGATGCGCAATGCCAACCAGTCCCCATCACCTAAGGTGTCCGGGGGTGCCTCCTCCCCTCCTAAGGCACATGGATGCAAGTGGGGTGTGCTTTTGTCCCTCGCCTGCCTAGGGGCCATGCGCTGAGGCGGGAGAGTCAGGTGTCTGATCCGAACTGGTCGCGGAAGGCACCAGGGGCACCCGCCTCACAGGGAAACATGACGTTCAGGGCCCGACCCGCACGACCCAGCTGATATGTGCAGGCCGCCGCGGACGGGATGGCAGGTGCCTCCCCAGAGCTTTGTCCAGGCAGCCAGGGCCCATTTTAAAACACTCGTGGCGGATGCAAGGGCGGCCTGATGGTCCGGGCTCAGACGCCACACCTTCCCCGTGTCGTGGACACACTGGCTTTCCAATGGCTGCCCAATTTGTTTATGTCGCAGACGACGCTGCCCGGGTGCGTCTGGAGGAGCTGACCCCGCAGCCTCTGGACGCGTCTGAGAGGTAACTCCAGGCTTCGTGAGATGGGAAACACATCGTCCCTGAAAACTCTGTGCCGTTCTTAGGACAAAAAGTTATTTCTACAAAACTCTTTGATTGCCAAAATATAGGTGATGACCTGCCTTTCTGGTGAGTCTGCCAAAGCCTAGCAGGAGTGATGCCGATGACAACATGGAGAGAGGGAAACAGGGGCTCCAGACTGACATCACCTCGCATACTGAGGGGAGGGGCCGTCTTGGAAAACAGTGGTGAGAAGGGCCTGGTCGCTTCAGCGGCTGCATGTCCTGTAAGAAATATTTGCTTATGTCCATGCCGCTCAGCGGGGGGCACAGAGCTGTTTAACCAGGAGGCCCTGGTGTTCAGCGCTCCTCCCATGTTTTTGAGTTTCTCCAACATGGGTTTAGGAAAAGGTATTGGAATATAAGCTAACTTGGTTAAGAAGCAGAATTGGAAATGAGGAGCACCCCAAGTTTTCAGACCCGTTCTTTCTTTGATCTGTCTTGGTGACTGAGTTACGTTTCTTCCTGGGCCGCTGGAACGCGGGGAGGGCAGGCAGCACGCGGGGCTTGTGCAAACCCCGTGGTCACACAGCCACTGCAGGACATGCGCATTCCCTCCAGGGGACTGTGCCGTCCACATTCTCGACGGGCTCACTGGTGGGAGCACTTGGGTCAAAGCAGGTGTCCAGTACAGGAGGCACAATTGTGGTTTGCTCCTGCTCCCTGTGGCCCCAGAGTGCTCCTGGCCCTGGTCAATCCATGTGGAGTGTGCGCAAACAAGACAGCGTAACCCGGGGGCCCCTTCACCGGCTGGGTGTTTGCTGACGGGATGGAAGCAGGCACAGAGGTGTGTTGCTTTTAGCCTGTGTCTGTCCTGGATCTTTAAAAGCCCATCATACACCGAGGGTCTGTGAGGAGGGTTCAATGAAGGAGTGTTCTCAGAGGTGTGCAGGGTGCATGGAAGGCTGGGGGCATCCCTGGGGGACACGCAGCTTCGAGCCGCGTCACAGGGTGAGGCGCCAGAACGGGTCCATCCCAGGACCCTCCGACCTTGGAGCGCCCTCGGTTGAGCCCGGCTGGGGTCCGAGGAAAGAGCTGGAGCCCGCACAGGGACGCTTCCTCAGCCCACTGGTCCTGTGAGTTCCTCACTGTTCCGCTTCAACCTGAAAGGAGGTGCCCGACATCCTGTTACGACGTGGGGAGCCCTCTCCTCCTTGCTTCAAGGCTTGCAGCCTCGCCTTGTCCTTGCCCAACAGAAGCAGGAAAGTGCCAGTCCCCTGTGCTTCAAACCTGAGTGGACAGTGTTCCTACAAGACTCACATTCCTGGAGAACTTTTAAATAGTGTGATTTCAAGTCGCTGCTGATCTACAGTAAATCATTTTTACTAGTTACAAAGTCAAACCTTCTTTCTGCAGTGGACATTTGCAATTAAAAATGTCCTATGAGTGAAACCGTATGGTATTTGTCTTTCTCTGACTGACGTATTTCACTCAGCACGATACCCTGCAGTTCCATCCACGTCCTTGCAAATGGCCAGATTGCATTCTTTCTGATGGCTGAGCACGAGTCCGTCGTGCGTATGCACCACATCTTCCCCCGTTCGTCAGTCTGTGGACACGTGGGCTGCTTCCACGGCTGGGCTACTGCAGATATTGCTGCTGTAAATATCGGGGGCGTGAAGCCCTTTGAATTAGTATTTTGTTTTCTTCGGGCAAAGTGGGTGGAGGGGAATAGGAGACAGGCTTCCAGTCATGGGGTGAACGAGTCACAGCATGGGGAATATAGCCAAGGATGCTGTACCAGCGTGTGGGAACAGGTGGCCGACACCCTCGGGGTGAGCGCAGCGTGAGCCGTGAACCTGTCCGTCCCTGTGCTGTGCACCTGGAACCAATGTAACATCATGTGTCAGCTAGACGCAAATTAAAACATGTTAAAATATATGTATTAACACAGACTGAAGTTGAACTTCTCATGTACTCTCAGGGCTCCCAGAGAACTTTTTCTATGATAGGTCTAGACATGTTCTGAATTTTAAAAATGCTGACTGTTGTCTTCCCACAGACTCCATCCTCCTGGTCACTACTCGGCCCTCAGTTGTTTCGGACTGTGGGGCTGGGATGATGGCCACCGAGAGCTGGTCGCCTGCCGAGGGCCATGCAGCAGCACCCACGTGCTCTCGCTGCCACAGGGGAGCTGGCGGCCTGGGAGCAAACTGGGCGGCTTCACACGACAGGGCCGTTCTCTTGCAGGTCAGGAGGCTCAAAGCCCCAGATCCGGGTGTGGGGATACATGTCCTCTTTGAAGGCTCCGGGCGAAGACACTGACCTGGCGTGCCGGCCATCACGGTGTCCATTGGCTTGTGGACCCGTCCCTCCAGGTGCGCGACCGCCTTCTCCCTGCGTGCCTTCGGCCATCGGCCTCTGGGCAGGTCTGTGTCCCTGTCCAGATGTCTGCCCTGCTCTTAAGGACTCAGTCATACTAGATGAGAGCTCGCCATAATGACCACGTCATCCCAACAAGGTCACCTTCTGAGGTTCTGGGGTCAGGGCTCCAACATATGACTGGGGGGCCCAGTTGATCCCACCAGCGCGGGTACAGCTCGACTTTCCCGACAGAGACCTGAGGTTCGGACCGTTTGTGTGATATCCTCCATGCCGTAGCCGACAACCCAACCTGACTAGGAAACCTCTTTGTGACGTTCAGGTCTCTGCAGGGTGGGGAGCCTCTGTGCAAGCGGCACGGAGACCGTGCGGGGGCGGCCACCCCTGGGGGGACACAGCCCGCCAGGCAGCGAGCGGCTCGTGGGGGCCTGGGCTGGGAGGGCCTCTGCTTGGCCCTCTGAGGGGGCCTGACGGTGCTCAACGGTGGACAGCCATTACCGGTGTGCAAGCCCCTCGTCAGGGTGGGAGACCTCGAACGGCGCCCTGCCCACAGCTGGCGGCAGGCCAGCGGCGACACTGCTGCTCTTCACGGCAGGGAGGAGAACAATTCCAGGTGCTTCCCTGTCTTCAGAAGACAGCTGAACCGCGAGGGAGCTACTAAGTGAGGCACTTCTCTGAAGTCGCACTGTCCACCCCGGGGGACTCACATCACAAACCAGGCCGGGGTCAGACCGCACACACCAACGTGCCATGGCTGGGTCACGTTTTGCTCTGAACTCATCATCAAAATTAGCCCGGAAGGATAAAGGGGGTCTGAATTTCGGGCATGGAAATGAAGGGGCGTGCCTCCCAGGCAAAGCTCCCAGTGCCAGCTCGGCCAGACATGTGGCACGTGGCATGGGCACCTGCAGGGCGTCGGGGCGCTAGGCGGGGGCCCAGACCAGCACAAGGACACAGTCACAGCTGCTTTCCAGGACCACCCAGCATCTCGGTCTCACGCGTCCTTCCCGTGCTGAAGTTACCCTGCGCATGTTTCACTCGCTGACGGGTAACCGCGATTGGATGAACACGGTAAGCCCGTCCATACTGAGACAGCTGGCATGTTCTCACATGTTCATTCACATGTTAGTCTGGTTAGGAAGCACGTGGCTTTGCCTCATGGAAGCCCAGACACTGGGTGGGGGGGGGGGCAGCACGGGTAAAGAGCCCTGAACGCCTGGCCCCCAGCCCCAAACAGGGAGACCTTTATCAGTGACAACGACCAACTCAGTGATCCAGTCACATGGCTCCCATTCCATCCTTCTCAGAAAAGAAAATACGGTTACCGGATTCGATCTGCTGAACGCCTCCAGCCATGACCTTCAGCAGGGGTGGAAACGGCCTCCCTCACCCTCCAGGGAGGGGCAGGCAGGGGCTCAGCCCTTCTGCTTGGCTTCTGTTCCACCCCGTGCCACTCTCCAAAGGCCCAAGTGACCGGGCAGGTAGAAAGCAAGGGTCCGGGCAGCCTGTTCAGCAGCGGTCACCAGAGTCCCGCAAACAGAAACCCACCACCAAGGTACCAAGAGAATATCGTACACACGAGCTCCGATGCTTGTCCACTGGGTTCCACGGCTTCTTCCCGCTGGACCTCACCTGCTTTGTCACCGTCAGAACCAGGTTCTGTCAGAAAATGCACCATGTGACTTCGGACACGGAGGATTCCTGCTGTAATCCCAGAGAGACGCTCCCATCCCTCCCTGTTGCTCTTGTTCCTCTCCACCCCCGAGGGAGCTCCGCACGGCTCCTGCGCCTGCTGTGAGCCCACCCCTGGGAACCGGGCGCAGGTGAGCTCCTGCGCACACCTGGGCACGACCTGCGTGGTCCTTTCCCCTGAGGTGACCCCTTGAGGGCAGGCCGTGCACCTCTCACAGTGCCCAGAAGGAAAGCAAGGATATTTGAAAACAATTGACTCTTTTCTTCTCTGAAGTTTCTCAATGACTTTTCATTCTTGGAGAACAACCCTACCTGCCACTGCACACCTGTCGCCTTAAGGCGACCGCAGTTCTGTGAAGCAGACATTCGGGAACGTGTTCCGTGAGGAAGACACTGGGTTAGGGGCTTATTATTAACCTCAGTGTGATTTAGGACAGACGAAAACCTGTTCTGGACTTCCTTTCCCAGGAGGGACCTCCGGATGGGGACCAAGGGAGTGACCGTGGCCTTCCCGCATCTGGGGTTGGGGGCCGTAACCAGGCATGGACAACTATGTGGTTAAAATGAAAAAAATCTGTTCTTGCACAGATGTGGAGGCTAGGATCTGAGAGCAAGCGTTGGAGGCTCTGTGTAGACTCTTCCTGGCCTTTCTAGTCCCGGAGGCGATCCCTGGCGTTGCTGGGCTTGTCGATGCCTCACCCTACGTCTGCCTCCTCCGTACAGGACTTCCACGCGTGCGCATCTGAGCCCAGACTTCCCACTTAGAAGGACAACAGTCTCGCTGGACCGGGGCCACCCTTACAATGTCACTTTAAGTTAAGCACATCTGCAAAGACCCTATTTCTTCATAGGGTCACATAGCCTGGTTCTAGGGGCAGCCCTCCCACAGACCCTTTTCGAAAACATGGTCCACCCACTGAAATGCCCTGACAGTCTTGCCTTCAGTGACGATTCAGGAAAGCAGACCTGTGTCTTTCCCACAGTGTTCTGTCACTATTCTCCCAGAGATTCCTAAAATCAAAACAAAGCAAAGAAAAACACCCAGAAGAAAGCCCATATTTTTCTGTAACTTTTTACCTTAAAAGATCACACGAAGCAGCTAGAATGCCAATTTTAGCATCAATTCCTATGAGGTGATGTCATGAGTCCACATTTGTGCACAAGAACCTAATATTTGTGAATTTTGACCCCATAAAACTCTAAGATTCAAGAAAATGTCCATCCATCAGGTAAAGGTACGTGAGACTTCACCACGACATTCCTTGTAGTTTTATGAAATAATACATTATTCACAAATTCAACAAAAGGAAAGGGCCACTTGGTGATGGGGCAGCCACAGTGTAATATCGCCTGGAGAAAAACAGAGTTTGAGCGTGATACGGAATAATCCCAATCATATAAATATATGTATAGAAAGCCTGGAAGAAAATACATCCAAATGTTAACAGTAGTTCTCTCTGGGTGGCAGAAAGAGAAGTTATTTAGATTTCTTCTGTATACTCTGTTGTATTTTCTTAATTCTCTACAGTAAATAGGAATTATATTTATATAGAACAAAAAGGCAGGAAGCATTATTTCAAAATAAATATAGGTTATTTTCTGACAGCCACAAGAAAAGGGGAGGCAATCAGTACAATTTTGGCTTCTGATGGTTCTTCATAACAAGCGCATTGTGTGAGTGCCCGAGGACGGAAAGGCTCCGAAACTGCGCAGAGCGAGGCAAGTGGAGAAAAATCAGTGAAAAAAAAAAAAGGGACTCTGGGGCCATCTTGAAACACTTACCTTTTATGTTTTAAATGTTACTTGAGCAAAATGAGTCTGTGGGGGTGTGAGTGACAATGATGCATTATGTGGCAGATGCGATAATGCACGTCAACCGATCCATCCCCCGGCTCTGTGTATTTCAGAAGTAAACACTTTAATGCCATGTTGCCATAGGACCTACTGCCTCTGGATGCCGCGGGCCGCGTGCGCGCGTCCCTGTGTGGGCGCAGAAGGCAGAGCGGCTCAGGGTGCCGGCCCCGTGCTCCTCCGGCCACTCTCCTGAGGTCACTGCACGCCACGCCCGCCCCCCCGACCCCAGACGCCCTCCCGGCCCAAAGTCCTCAGCCCATGGCCCTTCCTCTTCCTGGCACCAGGGGGACCAGATGTCCCCAGTCCCCCCCTCCCCAGATGCCCCTCTCCCTCTGTTCTCAAAGCAACACCTGCCCCTCCCCAGCCCTCCTGTCTCGCGGGGACGCGGACTGCAGACGAGGAAACCTAATGGTCCCTTCGAGAGCCGCTCCCAGGATGCCCTGTCTTCCCTCAGTGGCTGCCGTCCACCCAGGGCCTTTTCAAGTCAGCACAGAACACAGCTTAAGTCCTTCTCTCAGTGCAAACCAAAGCTCTTACCTTAACAGAACGGTGGCCCGCGCCCTCCTGCCTCCCCTGGACGGCAGAACTTAGTGCAGGACGGTGGCCTCCGCGTCCTTCAGCGGCTGCATCTCCGTCGTCCCGGGGGCATTGAAGCAGGGACCCCCAGCCAGCCGCCCTCAGCCTCCTGCTCAGACACGGCTCCTGCCTGGCTCCCCTCTGGGCGGATGGCACAACACCCCTGGGCCCGCCTCGTCCCCCACCCCCGTGTCCTTCCCAGGGCCTCGGGCCAGTGTGGATCCCAGCGGCTCAAGTCCGTCTACTCGCCACAGCTCTCACACTTGTATCCCCAGCCTGAGTCTGCCCCAAGTCCCAGACTGTCTACCAGCCGCCACCCCGCCGTCTCCATGTGGACAGCACGTCCCCGAACGGAGCACTGTCCCCTCTTCCACTTTGCCTCTCCTGGTCCCCTGGACTGGCTTCGGAGGCAGTTGTGGTGTGCAGAGCATGGATCCTGAGCTCCACCCGCCCCGCCCCTCCTGAGCTGCAGGGACGGGGTCACAGAGGAGCCCCCCCTGCTCTCGGAGTCCTGACGCTGAGTCAGGATGACGGTATTTCCCGGAGCTGTCTTGAGTGTGCACCGAGTCCTTATGCTGAAAGCTCCCGGCACTGTGCCCGGCATACAGTAAGTGCTGCCTAAGTGTCCACTCTGATCACCGTCGCCAGTAGTCTCCACCCAGTTCTAAAGCAAAAGCCTGACAGTCCTCCTTGAGATTTGCCCCATCCCCGCGGCGGACACCGAGCTCACCGGCAGAATCCCTCCGGAGACTTCCCCACTCCGCCAGCCTCTGGACCGCCCGCCACGCGCTTCCCGGGGCGGCTCCAGCAGCCTCCGAATGAGCGGAGGGTGCGTCCCCCAGACAATCCCCAAGCAGCTGTGTTTAAACACACGCTGTGATTGCCAAGCTCAAGCTGCAGGAGCTTGAATTCTGTGGGCCCACAGCCCTCTCTACACGCCACTGGCTGGGGCCCTTTCCCTCCTGCACCCTGGCCCCCGGCCCCCCACACACACACTGCTGCTGTCCCACTGTGTGGCCTTGGCACCTGCTCCAACCTCTGCCTGGCTCGACTTCCTAATTCCATATGGATCACGTCTTCCTGGAATTCAGGCGTCAGCCCGAAAGTCACCTCCTCACAGAGGCCCTTCCTGACCACCCTGGAATCTCCACCCCCACCCATTATCCTTGGCCCACGGCCCCACGGTCCTCTTATTCTCCCATTTCCCGTTACAGCGCTGACGCTCTCTGACGTGGGTCCATGTGTGTGTCTGTGTGGTTTGTGTCTCTTTCCTCTGTAATGTCAATTCCTCGAGGTCAGAGGGGTCTGGGCGTGTGTTGCCGTGTCTCCAGCTCCTAGAGGAGAGCTAGGCCTGCGGTAGGTGGGAGATGCTTGTTTGGGTGGGGGGAGGGAGGGATGGGGGGGAGAGCAAAGGGGAGGGAGGAGGGAGGAGGGAGGAGGGAGGGAGGAGGGATGACCGAATAGGGAGACGAAGAGCCCTACGCAGGGCGGGCTTCCCAGCGGACTCTGGGCTCGCTCGTCCCGCTCCGCACTCAGCTCACCCTCAGTGCATTTGAACTTCATTTGTGTTAGTCTGAAATCTGTCAAGGGCTGTTTTTCGGGAAGAACTTTTAAAACCAGAACCGACTTCTTCAGTCCTGGTTTTGGGAAACAGTTCATTCTGCGTGAAAACTTACGCGGTTATGAGCATGGGTTTTATTCCGAGGCCTCAGAAGAGCTGCCGACCTTCCTCTTGAGGGAGAAGCCAGAGCTTCCCTGAGAACCGGCGGCCCGGAGTCGCTCAGAGAACCCGGAGGAAAGCCAGCTCGCGCCCCAGGTGTCCAAGGCGGTGTGTTCCCCGAGGACTGACCCCTCGGCCTTTCCCTCCCGAAAAACCCTTCCTGACAGAGAAGTAAGTCTGTGTCGCTGCTGTTGAGACGAGCTTGTCACCTCGTCACGTCTGCGGGGATGAGATGCCTCCCCATCGGCATGAACAGTGAACAGCGTGGGGGTCAGGGCTCAGCCACGACACAGCCGTCCGCACACGGACGTGCTCCTTGCTGCACCGGTGAGCGTCTCGCACTCCGGCTTCCAGACCCGGGACTGGCGGGGCAAGGGGACGCCAGGGTCGGGGGGACGGCGAGCCCTCTGGGCCTTACCCGTCACCGCGGAGCACGGACACACTCACCCTCGGACCCCCTGTATGCCGGACAGACATCACCTAGAAGGGCTGTAGACACAAGTACACAATCCAGTTCTTTTAAAAACTTGAACGAGGGGCGCCTGGGTGGCACAGCGGTTAAGCGTCTGCCTTCGGCTCAGGGCGTGATCCCGGTGTTGTGGGATCGAGCCCCACGTCAGGCTCCTCTGCTGTGAGCCTGCTTCTTCCTCTCCCACTCCCCCTGCTTGTGTTCCCTCTCTCGCTGGCTGTCTCTCTCTCTGTCGAATAAATAAATAAAATCTTAAAAAAAAAAAAAATTGAACGAATCAATCTCAGGCATTTTGAGTTCCAAGCTTGTTACTAGGATTTTGTAAGAGAAAGGTGTTTTGCTGAGACTTTGGGCCCCAGAGTTGGCCTTCTAGGGGCCAGGGGGCAAGGTCTACCAAAACATATTGCCATTCAAACATTTTGGCTACGGCCCCTAGTGTGGAAGTCCAGCTCCAGGCGCTCCCACGGGTTTTCATGCGCCCGCCCCTTCCAGGCAGAGCCGCCCTGCAACACAGGCCTCACAGCCTGGGCTTCCTCACAGAACTGAGTTCTGAGAAGTGACGTCACGGCAGGGATGTCTGAAAAGCATGGCGGCTGATGATTTTTAAGGTTTCATTTCATCCTGGGATTTGACCACATCGTAGTTGTTTCTTAGATACTTTCTATCAAGGATTTATCGTTTTCCAGCCACAAGTGTCCACTCTGTCCCTTTGTCACAGAGCCGCCACGAGGGACAGCTACACCAGCGCTCTGGTCTCTGCAGAGAGGAGGGCTCAGCTGCAGGACAAACACGCCTGGCGCCCAGCGTCCCTGCAGACCCACCAAGAGGACAGTCACCCCTAAGAAACCTACGGGGAAGAAATCCATGTTTCTCTTCAAAGAAACTACAAATAGAAAATGGAACACTGCAGATGGTCTTTGAAAGTAAAAGTGTACTTTTTAATGAAATGACTNGGCTCGCTCGTCCCGCTCCGCACTCAGCTCACCCTCAGTGCATTTGAACTTCATTTGTGTTAGTCTGAAATCTGTCAAGGGCTGTTTTTCGGGAAGAACTTTTAAAACCAGAACCGACTTCTTCAGTCCTGGTTTTGGGAAACAGTTCATTCTGCGTGAAAACTTACGCGGTTATGAGCATGGGTTTTATTCCGAGGCCTCAGAAGAGCTGCCGACCTTCCTCTTGAGGGAGAAGCCAGAGCTTCCCTGAGAACCGGCGGCCCGGAGTCGCTCAGAGAACCCGGAGGAAAGCCAGCTCGCGCCCCAGGTGTCCAAGGCGGTGTGTTCCCCGAGGACTGACCCCTCGGCCTTTCCCTCCCGAAAAACCCTTCCTGACAGAGAAGTAAGTCTGTGTCGCTGCTGTTGAGACGAGCTTGTCACCTCGTCACGTCTGCGGGGATGAGATGCCTCCCCATCGGCATGAACAGTGAACAGCGTGGGGGTCAGGGCTCAGCCACGACACAGCCGTCCGCACACGGACGTGCTCCTTGCTGCACCGGTGAGCGTCTCGCACTCCGGCTTCCAGACCCGGGACTGGCGGGGCAAGGGGACGCCAGGGTCGGGGGGACGGCGAGCCCTCTGGGCCTTACCCGTCACCGCGGAGCACGGACACACTCACCCTCGGACCCCCTGTATGCCGGACAGACATCACCTAGAAGGGCTGTAGACACAAGTACACAATCCAGTTCTTTTAAAAACTTGAACGAGGGGCGCCTGGGTGGCACAGCGGTTAAGCGTCTGCCTTCGGCTCAGGGCGTGATCCCGGTGTTGTGGGATCGAGCCCCACGTCAGGCTCCTCTGCTGTGAGCCTGCTTCTTCCTCTCCCACTCCCCCTGCTTGTGTTCCCTCTCTCGCTGGCTGTCTCTCTCTCTGTCGAATAAATAAATAAAATCTTAAAAAAAAAAAAAATTGAACGAATCAATCTCAGGCATTTTGAGTTCCAAGCTTGTTACTAGGATTTTGTAAGAGAAAGGTGTTTTGCTGAGACTTTGGGCCCCAGAGTTGGCCTTCTAGGGGCCAGGGGGCAAGGTCTACCAAAACATATTGCCATTCAAACATTTTGGCTACGGCCCCTAGTGTGGAAGTCCAGCTCCAGGCGCTCCCACGGGTTTTCATGCGCCCGCCCCTTCCAGGCAGAGCCGCCCTGCAACACAGGCCTCACAGCCTGGGCTTCCTCACAGAACTGAGTTCTGAGAAGTGACGTCACGGCAGGGATGTCTGAAAAGCATGGCGGCTGATGATTTTTAAGGTTTCATTTCATCCTGGGATTTGACCACATCGTAGTTGTTTCTTAGATACTTTCTATCAAGGATTTATCGTTTTCCAGCCACAAGTGTCCACTCTGTCCCTTTGTCACAGAGCCGCCACGAGGGACAGCTACACCAGCGCTCTGGTCTCTGCAGAGAGGAGGGCTCAGCTGCAGGACAAACACGCCTGGCGCCCAGCGTCCCTGCAGACCCACCAAGAGGACAGTCACCCCTAAGAAACCTACGGGGAAGAAATCCATGTTTCTCTTCAAAGAAACTACAAATAGAAAATGGAACACTGCAGATGGTCTTTGAAAGTAAAAGTGTACTTTTTAATGAAATGACTTAGAAATGCAAATTGCAGCGAGATTAGAAAGGAGTAGGTGGCTAGGGTGGGTCACTGAGCACACTGGCCTCCCGGACGGGCCTCCCCCTGCACCGCACCCAGAAACATTTCTTCCTGCTGCACATTAGCCACAGAAGACGGCCAGTGGAGAGACACAGCTCCCAGCACTGACAGTGGCTGGGCACTTTGCTAGGACAATGGGATGGTGAGCACAGAATTCTCACTGTGACAGGGTGGCTTTGGAGAATGAAGGATCCGAGTCTGGCATGGCGGCCAGCCGGCGGAGCCGGGAACGGGACCCAGCCACCCTGGTGCCTCCAGCCTCGGCTCCTCTGGGGGGAAGGCTGACTTACTTCTTTAATGTCAAAGGATTCCATTGGACGTTGGTCAAAACTCATATTCAGCATCCGACCTCAGGAGTGTCTGGAATACTCAGAAGGTCACCGTTGTTTTGTACAAGCCCTTGTCTTAAAGTTTATTTTTATTCAAAATTTAAAATTATTAAAAACAATCTAATTGCTAGATTTAATGTCTCATCGGAGCAAGTTTACTGAATTTCAGAGTAGTCTTTTCCAGCTTTCTCCAACAGTTTAGCCTTAAAACACATTTGGCGCCTCTGGAGAGACATGAATTTTTCCTAGACAAGGTTTTTATGGTTTCATTTTGTAACATTTAACTACATGTTTGATGAAGAAACCACAAACCCTCATGAACCTATATGCAATAATATCAGATGCAATCCACGGATTCTCTTCTAGGCTTCGGCTCGGCCATATGACTTCAGTCAAAACCATGCCAATTAAGAAAAGAGCTGCACTGGGGGCCAAATGAAGGGTTTGGAGGCCGCGCCAGCCCATGTGTGGGGGCCGTGCGGCCGCGACCCACAGCCCCAGCCTGACGCGCTGTTCCCCTGATGCCCTTTCTAGAAAGACGACCCACCCCGGCTGCGACGCGGCCTGCCACAGGGTTGCAGCCTGTGTCCTGAGATTACAGAAAATTATCTTTAATAAATGTTCCGGGAAGTAGGAAAAGGCAGCAGGCAGGATTTCCAGACCCAGCCAGAGCGTCTGCCGAACTGACGCTGTCCGCCTGGAGCCTCCGTCCACGCTTGGCTGGTCCAGCTCCCTCATGAGGGGAGCACAGACAGTGGGGGCACGAGCACCCCGACACTGTTTCAGAGATGTTTGGGCATATGCTTTCCAAATGCAATAGCTCCGTTGAAAAGCTCACCTCTGATTATGAACACGGAGTCTGGCCGTTCCTGTGAGGAAATGCTACTTGGATCACGGTCTGGTCTCCACACGTTTCAGCCAGAAGGGTCTTGGGTGCACATAGCCCAGCCCGGGCGCGCTATGAAGACAGTGACCGGCAGGACACACGAGGGTCTGTTAGCACCTTGAAATTGCTGCACACCTTTTAGGTCTATGATCCCAGAGTGAGACGGGTGGGTTTGTATACCGACTACCTGAGTCAGTAAGTGGGGAGGTGCTCACACTACACAGTGATAGGGACAGCGCGTTCTAGCCACCAAGGCTGGGGTGTGGTCTATTACGGGAGGAGAGACTAAGAATCTTACATTTAGTTTACGAATTTCGGTACTCCATCGGCTTCTCCTTCAGGCACCCCACCCCGCTGCACCCCTGTAGCCTCGGGAAGAGCCCCCTAAGATCTCACGCTCTGGTGAGACTTGAGCTCAAGCCCTTCCCGTGAGTGTCAGTCTGTCTGCTTCCTTCTTTCTCCCTGAACTCAGAAACGGTCTCCTCTGCCCTGAAATCTCATTTCCCAGAGCTGTGGGGAGACCCTCCTGTTGGCCCTTCCCTTGCCGTTCCGCGCTCTCAGGAGCTCCATCCTCAAGTGAGGGAGGGAGAGCAAGCAAGAGTGTTGTCTTGACATTGACTGAAAAATAAGTCACATTATGTGCTGTTCTCCTTAGCAGGGGCACCTGGGGGGCTCCGTTGGTCACGTGTCTGCCTTGGGCTCAGGTCATGATCCCAGATTCCTGGGATGGAGCCCCGTCAGGCTCCCTGCTCAGCGGCGAGTCTGCCTCTCCTTCTCCCTCTGTCCCTTCCCCTGCTTGTGCTCTCTCTCTCAAATAAATACATAAAATCTTTAACAAATGTCTTAGCTTGTGCTGTGCCAAGGCAGAAGGTCAAATGCAGAGCCAGTTTGCGTTGGGAGGACAAAGAAGCAAGAGCTCAGGGACACCCAGAAAGCACAGAAAAGCTGCTCCTGGTGACCAAACCTGATCACCATGGGTGCTGCTATGCGGGGCGGTGGGTGTCAGGCGTGAGTGTGTGTGAAGATTTGCTATGTGACGGTTCAGCCTCCCGTGACCCAATGTGCCTGCTGACAGACGCTGAGAAAGCAGGCCGTTTCTGAGGGCACCGCAGTGAGCGCCCTTCTCTTCAGGTCATCCGGGGTGGGCGCCCAGTTAAAAAACACTCCATCGTATTTTTTTGGTCATCCCTGGCAGCATCTGGGTGGCATCTGACAACACCGACAAGTCCTTCTGGAGCAGTGACTCCCATTTATTGAGCTGTGGACCAGATACGGCGGGCACTCGCGGCTGTCCTTCAACGACACTGTGAGAGGACAGATCTGTGTTTGGAGACGGGAACACAGTCCTGGTCACGGGTGATGCACGGCCAGTGCTCAGCAGAGCAGCCCGCCCTGTCCCCACTAGGGCACAAGGCCCCCCATTAAACTTCTCTGCATCCCTGTTTCCCACGAAAATGGGTGGTTCCGCAGGGTCTGCCACCCACCGCCCTCCACTTCCCTTGCGTTTGCCAATGACGGAAGGGCCAGCTTAGAAGAAAGGTCTCACACGAGAAGGGACAGTGTTCGAATGTCTTCTTGCACCTGTCTGCTTCACTTCCCGTTAGGTCCTTTCCTGGAGACCAGACAGGACCGTGCCCAGGGAGGAAGCAGCCCACAGCCCCGAGGTGCTCGCGCGCAGACGCTCCCCGGAGGGATCCCGCTCCTAACCAAGGCCTGAGCTGCCTGTGTTTCTGAAATCCCGGCCCTGGAGGGCGGGAAGGGTTAAGATCTGTATCCTTGTTCCTGGAGCCCTTCACCTAGGACAGGACAGATGTGGCTGGCGCACCCCCTTGCCTGCGGGACACGTCGCATAAACGTGTGAGCCGTGAGAGCACAGCTGCGTCCTGACGCGGGCTCCCCGACTTTCCAGAAGGAAGCTCAGGAGCAAGTGGTGCGGGCGTGCGCGGACATGTAAACCACGTCCTCCCGCTCACACCGCCCTTCGATATTGTTGAAATGACAAGTGCAGAATTCCCTTTATATACAAAGTTCCACGTGAGCACGCAACCAGAGCAGATGTAAAAATCACAGAGATCGAGTAAAGGCCTCGGTGTGGCCAGCGCTTCATGTCTCAGAAAGTCAAACAGCAAATTCTAATACAAACGCCGTTTTCATAATAACCCGTCAGAACCCCTCGCCTGCTGCAAGCCCCGGAGCACAGGAATTAGGCTCAAAAAGCCGCATAAATCACTTTAGACACGCTCGCTTTGGCTGCGTCTGTGGAGAGTTCCTCCGGGGTTGGGCTCACGGGTCCAGGAGGCGAGGTCAGATGCGGCGAGGAGAAGGCAGGGCCACTGTATGGGGAGCGCATCGAGGGCTGTGCGGGCAGGTCCCGTGGAGGGCGGGCGACCCCGTGCTCAGGCCCGAGCCATGCTTCCAGAGGCTCACGGCTTGTCACAGGCCAGCTCGGCGCCGGGGTCAGGAGAGCGTGGCTCCTGGGCCTGCCCGCTGCTCACAGAAGAGCCGTCTTGGCCTCGTGGGGCGAGGTTCCCCGCACATGTACACTAAGAACTTTTCCCAAGGTCTTATCCGGGCTTCTTCCTCCACTGACCGGGCAGGAGGAAAGGATGGCCCAGGCCGTTCAGTGGGCCTGGATGCGTATTTTGGGAGGAATAAGACCAGTTTGTTCAATGACTCATCGCAGACACGCCATTCTGTGTCTCCAAGAGCGTCCTGCTGGGTCGCAGTGGGGGAGAGCACCACGGGTCCTGACCACGTGCACCCAAAGCGACTGAGAATTTACCAAAGAAGATGACATTTAGCCCTTAACTCCATGTTCGCCACGGGAGCTCAGCTTTGCTGAGGCTTTAGGACAAGTTAGGTGAATAGACGTTCTCCACCCTGTGGTCAAAGGCACAGAGAGTGTTATTAGACCCAAAATACCCCAGAGCTGCCCGAATACGGTCTACTCCTGAAGGAGAGTCTTCCCCAGAACCGTAACGTAAAAACGTCACCAGCTCCTGCGCTGTTCCAGCTCCAGGCTCCTGCGCCTGGTCAGCTTCCTCACAGCGGCATGAAGAACTCATGGAGGGGGACATCGAAGTCTGCGGATCCTGAGGAACCAGCCGGGGCCCGGTAGTAGTAGCGAGAGCCAGGATTCAACCCAGTCGGTCTGCTCTAAGCTCGAGTTCCCTCCGCCTGGATAATGCTTATGCCGCTGCTGCTGGGACTGGTTCTTAATCGGCCGTGAAAATCCCCCCGGACTCTCGCTGATGCTATTTTTTGTTTGTAGTTGGGCTGGTTGGTTAATATGCACCTTTTAAAAGCTAATTATGGTCAGAAGAAAGTAGTCCCTTTCTTAGCCGCAGCTTTCAGAGCCAAGGCAGGTGGCAGGTGGTGTCATCGACTGTAATGCGGGGGCAGCCTGATTACCCACAAAGCTGGAGGACCTATAATGAGGGGGCACAAATCAGGCCCCCCGCGGCTCAGGCCACTTGCCTCTGAAGATCAGGGGACCCTTCCCCTGCCTGTGGCTTGACGTCTACTTGCACCGTTTTCAGCTTCTTATACTTTTCTCATCTGCAAAATACGGAGACTCATTTCCATTGCAGAGGTGTGCCAGGATGCTAAGGGCGCCTGAGACGATTCGCGGAGTGTCCTTCAATGTCAGTGCTGCGTGCCTGGCAGGGGCGTCGCCGTTCTGCGGTTTGAGGGGAGGCCAGGGCCTTAAAACAGAGGCCCATCCTACAGCCTGTGGGGGCTTCTTCAAGGGTCCTCCGTAAAAAAGCAGTTGATGGAGGGATTCCTTAAGACCGGTTTTCCTTCTTTGTAAAGATCCCTGCTGTGTTCAGCGGGTCGCTGTTGGCTACAGAGCAGTGCTTGTGGTCTCTCCCACCGGAACTTGAAAATAGCAGCACCCAACACAGGCGTCTGACTTCTGCTCCCTGGAAAACACACGCAGATGTTGGCTCCTCACCGCGTTCAGTCTGCTCACCAAAGCAGCAGTCCCAACACCCCAGCTGCCAGGTCTGCACGAGGTCACCTCACTTAGCCAGGCGACTTCCCCTAAAGCACAGCAGTCCAAGAGGCCTAGCAAACACTGCCCAGGCTCCCGGAGAGTCACAGCTACGCCCTAACCAACTTCACACCCCACCTCACGCTCCCAACTCAAACCCCCACCTCACATCCCCAACTCACACCCCACCTCACCCCCAACTCACACCCCCAACTCACACCCCACCTCACCCCCAACTCACACCCCCAACTCACATCTCCAACTCACACCCTACCCCTTTCCCACCTTATATCCCACCTCACACCGCACCACATACCACCAATCACACCCCACTTTACCCCAACTCACACCCCCAGCTCACATCCACCGCACACTCCCATACCATGTCTCCACTTCCCACTCCCACCTCACATCCCCATCTCACACCCTCACCTCACACGCCCAGCTCACCCCCAACACAGACTCCTAGCTCACGCTCCTAGCCTGTTTTCTTTTTTTCTTCTTCTTCCTGGTGTGTGTGGAGAATGCCTGTTGTTAAACATTTACCAGCCCCACTGCTTGTACCCCACGTCATGAGCAGCCTTAGAAATGTGTACTTCTGTTTATGCCGTGGGAAGCCCCCATGTCCTCACGGGGCTCACGGTCTGAGTATTGTATAACTCGGACTTTAGGAGAGGGTTGGACTATTGATTTTAAACTAAAGATTAATGCCCTATACTTTATTACCAAACCATTTTAAAGATAAAAATAATTATCTCAAACCTTAATTATTTTGCCCTATTTTAATATGACCACTTTCTTTGTGGGTAAAAGAGCACTAAGCGACCCCGATTGATTGGCACGATTCCAAGACACAGTCTCCATAAGAGTGAGTGGAGATGAGTGGGTGTGGCAGACTGCAGCGACACCTGCTCCTTTATCATTCCTGGGGTATTTTCCATCCACCTGCAGTGTCCTTCACTTACGAGGGAAGATGCCCTACTGTAGGCCTGGCCCTGGGCCCTGTTTGGCCAATACTGTCTTAGCAGGTGTGACACAGCCGAAGTCTGAAAGGCGCTTGTTCATGGGGCTCTCTCTCCTTCCACTGCCAGGAGAACGCACGCATGTTACCTGCTGGAGGATGAGACACGTGGGGCAGAGCCAGATTGCTCTAGTTGTCCTCGTGGTGGACGCCCTCCACCATCACAGAGTCAGATATCCCAGATGTGTGAGCATGCCCACTGGGGCCAACGGAGCCACCCGCCATCCCCCATTCCCAGGAGCCATGTTCTCTTCGGCAGACGTCACCGAGTCGTGGTGGTGTCCAGCTGGCTAGGGGCAGCACGTGAGTCACACAGTAGGGCTCTGCCGAGCTCTTCACTGCTGACTGACGCCCAGCGCACTTGACCGTTTTTAAAGACAATGCTGCACGGCACAGGTATTCCCACAGGCTTTCATTTCTTTCACGGGCATCTAAAAATGATTGCTGAACTTCCCACCTGATTTTCTTCTCTCCATAGTACAATATAATTTTTTCTTACTTTTATCCCATTGACTTCAATTGAAATTCCTTTTTTTGTTGTCTTTTGCCTTTTTTCTCTCTTTTTCCCAGCGTTGGTTGGCGAGTGCTATTATCTGTCTCATGGGCCCTTGTCTCCTTCCAGGGAGTTCCCACTCCATTGCGTCCTTAGCTGAAATCCATGACGGCCTCCCGCTCAGTTGAGCCCTAGTGCCTGCATCCATTTCTTCTGATCTTTATTCTCAGCAAGAAAAAGGAAATAACCCTCACGCCATCCGCAAGCCCGCCTCTTCAGGGAGGTGGACAACATTCACACTAACATGTACTTTCGTAGCAAACGGCGAGTACAGCAGGGAGTCCAAGGAAGGCCTGGAAAGACACGGGATCCCATCTGAACATCGGGCTGCACAGTCGCCTCTAACCAGCACTGAAGAGTGGAGAAGGATATAACCGAGCTGCTCCGACCTGCAAACACGAGAGGGATGTCCTGCAGTCCGCGCCACACGGCACAAACGAGGGAGGGCCCAGGGCCCAGAACCCACGGGAGGTCCACCACAGAGGTCCCAAACGTCAGCCTGGTTCGGTGATTTCGGACGGACAATAAGCCATATTTATATGTGAGAACAGAGGACGAAAACCTGACAAGAAGGAACCAGCCAGCACGAAGGCTGGTTTTCCACCTAACCTCTTCATCAAAATCCCTTGGTTCTAACATAATAGGGAGGGTTTCATTTTTAAAATTTTCTCTCTTTAAGAGAAGTTTCATGTAGGATTTTCTCAGTGGTTATCTATGGTGTGTGCTGACTAATGTTTACTGTGGGAAGGAGATGAATAGTTTATGCAAAATATATTTAAGAAAGAAAAATTCTTGGGGTGCCTGTGTGGCTCAGTCAGTTAGGTGTCTGCCTTCAGCTCAGGTCATGATCCCAGGGTCCTGGGATTCGAGCCCCACGTCGGGTTCCCTGCTTAGTGGGGAGTCTGTTTTTCCCTCTCCCTGCTGCTCCCCCTGCCTATGCTCTCTCTCTCTGTCAAATAAATAAAATCTTAAAAAAAAAGGAAAGAAAAATTCTTTAAAAAATCAAATCAAAGATAGTGAAGCCACATGGAGGCAGGGTCATACCCACTCAGGTCATCAGTACCACACCCACGTTACACCTCAGATCTGTACGTGTGCACACATGCTCACACCTACAGAGGTCAGTGGTCTCCTTGGGTGTTTTTAAATACTCTTGTATGTTAGCAGTGAACATTCACCACCTCTTAATATTTCACAACTTGCGATGTTCCCAGTATGTTTACAAGTCAAAATNAAAAAAAAAGGAAAGAAAAATTCTTTAAAAAATCAAATCAAAGATAGCGAAGCCACACGGAGGCAGGGTCATACCCACTCAGGTCATCAGTACCACACCCACGTTACACCTCAGATCTGCACGTGTGCACACACGCTCACACCTACAGAGGTCAGTGGTCTCCTTGGGTGTTTTTAAATACTCTTGTATGCTAGCAGTGAACATTCACCACCTCTTAATATTTCACAACTTGCGATGTTCCCAGTATGTTTACAAGTCAAAATATTAAGCTTGTTTGTTCAGCATTGACTTAACGACAGTTAGCTGCTTCTCGTGCTTCTAGTGAGTGTGTTTACCAGTTCTGGTAAAGACACATGATAATACTCCATAAGAAATACCTTGACTTTCAAAGGTATGCCCTCCACCTTCACTCCCTAGACTCGTCCTCTAAAAAAATTAAGGACATCAGCAGCAGCAGCCCAAATTTATCACATAGTAAGTAACTCGATGTGGGTTTTAGTTGGGAATTGCTGTCTCTTCTCACATAAAGAAATGTCCTGCAATCCAAGTAATCTTTCCGCCAGTCTGTGAAAAACATTATAATTTTACTATTTCTCAAAATAGATTTTAAAAGGTGACACAAGTCACACACAGTGGAGCAGGCTGGGCCTGGGGCACAGAGGAAGCCGTGAGGGTACCACTGGACACCCACGCTGTTTTCATCGGATTACTAGCAGCACAATGATGGTCTGGGACAGAATTATTCAGGGGACTTTCAAAATTCAGCTTCCAACAAATCGTGCAGGGATCAAACCTCGGCATTTATATGTCTTCTTAAGTCGTGGGTTTGTCTTATTTACTCATCCAATGATAAGCCGGCCTTGATGAGTAATTGCAAGCAATATAATGACATCACATAATAGGATTGATTGAAAATGTGAGCTACTTACACTACTGAGGTTTATGACTTCCTAAAAACATTCCTCCAGAAATCTCTTTCCTGCTTTGAAACTTATTAAATGAAATTTTATCTTCAAAACAAAAACGAGAATCTATACACTAAGTATTTACCAGTAAGGGAAACATTCTGTTTTCAAAAAGATAACTGTTTTAATTTCTCATAACCTGATAATGTAAGTTATCTGTAAGGAAAATTACACCAAGATGAAGAAATAACTATGCTTAACATTGCCGAAATGAATTTAAAACAAGAACTTAGAATTCAGGCAAATGGGTCTGCTGAACTCCAAAGCCTGTTATCGTTGGAATTTGAAGGAAACTGAATCATTTTTTATTGTCTGAGAAACAATGAAAAAGAAGAAAGATAATTTTCATGTTCCAAGATAAAGTGAAACATGTTTTGACTTGGGGATTTGGAAACCTATCACGGAGCATAGAAAAATCCATGAAAAGATGTTGTTAACATAAAATAAAGAAAAAATGTGTAAAACCTTAGAACAGAGCTGGGAAGATTTAGATTTCAGGTTCTATTAAGATCAATACTTGAAGTCAGACCTCCTTCAGGTCCTTCAATGATTCCCTCTGTCTTTTTGAAGGGATAATATCTTTCCAAATCACATCGTGACCCAACACGTCCTAGGTCACTGGTACTGATAGGCAGAGCCCCATCTGCTCTGAGCGCCGGGACAAGAAGCCACGGGAGCAACCAGGAGGACTTGTCTTCTCCAACGAGGAAAGTGTCAGATGCAGAGCAGATCACCTGCCAGCTACCCACCCCCTCTGCTTACTGGTCAAGGGAGAAGGAGTCCCTGCAGGGGTTGACATTCTTCCTTCTTTGAGAATATGGCTTGACTCCATTTCCCTGTGTAAGTCTCCACTTGGAGTAGCTTTCCAACACTGAAGCCCGTGCCTTTCCTACCCAAATCGTACTTGGTACCCCAACATCTCATACCGTTGTAGTTTACGCTCCTTAATGCTACTTGCCTCATCCTCGTCCTTTGCTCACCTCTGGGTACACAGTGTTTGGCTTCACTCCCGTGGCCGTGGCGGTGTGACCTTCCCAGGCCTGCATGTCCAGTCACCTGTCACTGAAAACAGACTTCTTGGGTTGTGCTCCTTTCAGTCCAAAATCCATCGGGGGAATGTGCCCCCGAGTGGGAAAAAAAATATATCTACAAACACTTACCACCCCAGGAAAACAAATTATTCCTTCCCTCCTTCTAAATATTTGTATATATAGAATATACCCACAGTGGAAAAGATGTGTGTTTTTGAGCCAAAACATGAGGCAAACATTTTCATTCAGCCACATGAGTTGAAATAAAAGCTATAACTGAAGTTGTACATTCAAAATGCACCGAGGGAGTGCGGGTCTGAGCTCAACCAAACCGACTTCTCCTGGCCCGGGCCTGCTGTGGGTTAGGCACCATCAAGGTCACACGGGCTCCGGAGGGAAATGTGGAGGTCACGCGTGCACCGCACATGCGATCCCGGGCCAGGATCCTGACCTGACCCCAGCCCTGGATGCATGCCCGGGTGGGGGTCTCTGCTCCTGCACGACGGCAGACCCGTATTACAGTTCTCATGACTCAAAGGCAACGGACATGTTTCTGAGCCTAGAGACTTGATTTCCACATCGTAAGGTCTGAAGAACTGTTGACGACCTCTGGAGCTCCTAAATTTTGCTAAAACCAACCTGGACACTACATTGGCGATGTGCCGGGGACGAACTTGCCCCATCAGTTTACGTTCGTGTTTATCAGCAACCTGACTAGTTTTGGGCAATTATACCTGAAAAAGACAGGCCCTGCCCTATGGAGTTTGTCCTCTGGGAGACACAAATCTATAAATACTACGTACGAAGAGTACAGGAAGTGCTCTCACCCAAACATGCGAAAGTGCGATGGCAACATCAAGGGAGGATACGAGGTTTGCCGGAAGGCCCTCAAACCAGGAGAATGGGGAGACATCACCCCTCCAGATATGGGGAGAACCATGCTAATTCTACATTCAACCGAGCTTCAATGAGTTCTAACATTGGAGCATTTTTAATTGTAGATATTAGGCCCTTCCCACGTGGGTCATGTGCTCCTGCAATCCTGATGAGAAAGCACGCCTTTGGAGCGTCCCGGAGTAATGACCACGGAACAGGGCAGGACCCAGTAAGCCTCTAAGAAGTCTGTAGGTTGGTGGGAGCATTGATTTTGTTGTAACCATGGTTGTGGTTTGGGGAAGGTGAGCAGGAAGTGGAGAACAATGTGAATTAAGCACCGACTGCATGCGAAAACGTCGTGTGTAATTTCGGGCAAATTAGGCAGGCGTTTGCGTCCCCGTTTTAGTGAGGAAGCTGAGCAGAGGAAGTGGCACGATGTCCACAGCGACCACAGGCGGGCTGGGGTCGGGGTGCAGGGGTGCAGCCCCTCCGCCATCCCACTCGGCCTCTGCCTCAGCTTGCAGGAAGTGCCGCGGTAGAACAGACAGTCGTCGGAATCGCTCAGAACACATGAAGGGGAGGCTGGTTCTCTGTCGATTCTAGTAAGTGGGTGCTTCGGAGGTGCGGTGCGCATCTGGCGAGGCAGTGGGATGCCCACGTCAGCACCTGGGCTGTTGGCGCTGTCACCGGACGTCAGCACCGAGGTGGCGTCCACACCGCCTGCCCCAGCAGGCCTGTCACCTCTGCTCCCTCATCAGTGTGCGTCTTCTACCCACTGCTCCCTGTGCCTGACCGGGGTGGACACCTGTCCAGCCCTGGACGTGCCCGTGCAGCCCCCCGTGAAGGAGGCGTGCGGGGCCCTATGGCATCCCCGTCTCCAGGCTCAGCGTCGGGGCTCAGCGGCACAGCTGACGGGATGCAGGGCCAGAGGAGAGAAGCACGGTGACGGTTAAGGCTCCGTCGGGGGAGACGGAGTACGGGACTCATGCCGCTGCCCCCCACCCCGCCACCCCTGCAACCGGGTGCTGTCCCCAGAGGAAGCGGCTACTGACTTTCCACCCGGATGTGAGGTGGCAGGTTCTGGGTGAAGACTCTAGGTGTCAGGATTGGGGCTGGAAGTGGACAGCCTCTTACCCACACGGATCTCGGCGATCAGCTCATCCCCCTGCCGCACGGGGTTGGGTTTCCTGCGCGCAGCACGCCTCGTCGGACAGCCCACTGAGAGCCCGTGGTTTGCCAGCCCCGAGTGTCCCTCTCCGGCCCTCCCAGTGGTCCTGCCCACAGCGTGTTTGCGACTTAACATCTTAATAAATGCTCCGAACTAAATATATAGGGATTAAATATTAATGATGTAGCAACTTTCTCCAGTCACATTTTTATGAATTGTTTGTTTTTCCCTCATTGGAGGATAGAATTATAGTTCCCATTAAAAATTGAAAATTGATGGAATTTTCATTTCTCATTTAATATGAATTTTAACATACCGTCTTAAATCGTTTTTAACAGCAATGAGAAAGAATAAGCAAACACCCTGCTTACTTTGGGTGCGTCCCAGCAATCCCTTCCACCAGCTCCTGACGGTGTCTCTGTGGCCAGACAGCTGCCACTCTGACTTTGCACGTTCTCCGAGCTCCCCCGGGAGAGCCGTCCGTGCCAGCCGGCCGGCGAAGGCGGCGAGAACCAGCCCGCGTGGCTCTCCAGGCCGTCGGCTCCAGCGTGTGGCTCTCATCTGGAGCTGAGAAGCAGCAGTGTTCTCGCGCAGCTCCACGGAAACACCGTCTCCCTGACGCCGAGCAGTACAGTGAGAGGCGGTGTCCCCAGGGCCTCTGACAGCCAAGAGCGGCACAAAAAGCTGCATGCATTCAAGCTCGGCTCTGACAGGATGTCCAAGAAGGCTGTCTGCTAGAGCAGCTCGCGCCCCCTGGACTCCCGCCAGCCCCTGCCCTGGAGAAGGCTGGCACCCGGAGCCTCCAGAGTGAGATAAGTAATCGCTTAGTGAAAGTCAAGTGCATCCAGATTCTTGGGAAAGCTTCAAGCCCTAATTAGGCCTAATGTTCCCCGAGTTGCGAGCTCCTATGGAAACCCTAAACCCGTGCTCACCTAGAGTGTGCAGACCAGCAGCCGTGGAAAATCACGCCTAGTGGGGGCTTAGGAACGACTTCCCTGGATTAAATGTGAAGAGGTGACCAGTACTTACAGTGAACTGACCATGGACAGAATTCCTCTCGCCTCGGCTGTGTTTACGCAATAACTGCACTCGGGAGCAGAAAAGAAGCAAACTCTTCTCCATGAGGTTTGCTTTGTTTTCTTCATATCAGTCTGCTGAGCAAACGCACAGGTGAAACAGGATTCGGCCTCTCTGGTCCTTCTTGGTGGCGGAGGCACGGGGGCGCTAGAGAGACGCCCCGGGGTTCCCTGCAGGCAGGTGCAGCGGGGAACCTGCTGAGATCAGCCCTGCCCCCGAGAGCCCATGACCCACAGGCCCTCCCAGCCGTCGATGTCAGAGTCATCTCCTGGGGTGGTGGCCCCGGTCTCCTGGTGGGTCAGGGCTCTGACCCCCAGCACAGAAGAGGACGACCCGGTAGGTCCACGGAACATCACTCTGTCCCTCACATGACCCGTTAGGTCCACGGAACACCACTCTGTCCCTCACGTGCTGAAGGCGGCCTTGAGGACCGTGATGACCTCTCCCAAACAAAGGGCCCACGTGGACGTGGCCCAGATCCTGGAGCGTGGACTCAGCGTGGTCGCCTGCCTGTGGCAGCCCGGGAACCACTTCCCGATTGAAGAGAGCAATCTGTTACCCACGCTCCTCTGTGTGGTGCAGGCTGGCAGGGTGAGGTCACTTCCCAGAGCTCTCCTCAGAGGAGCCTGGTGCCACTCGGAGCCCAGCAGGCACCCAAGGCCTGGCCCTACAGGGCTCTTGGGAAATACAGGGCCAGGCTCCCACAGTAGAAAGTACCAGGCTTTGTTTCATAAAAAGGGGAAGACACTCCTAGTAATCGGGTAACCATGATAGTGGTCACTGTTTCAGGAACACCCATGCCCCTCGTGTGTTTTCATCCCTATACACCACGCCCGTTGTGTGGTGATGGCGCCCACATTACTGATGAGATCTGACGTCACCGGATAAGTACGTTGCTCAAAGTCCCACAAACGGTGAGTGATGGATCTCAGGTTTCAACTAGACAGTGGTGTTAAAAATAAGCATAAGTAACTGTATCCAAAAATGACAACTCCTTGCAGTTACCATCTAAATCATGTGATGTCTCTAAGTGCTGTCACCATCACCAGTAGAGTGTCCACCTGGGTCAGCAAGGTAAGCAGACTCCTTCAAGGGAAGAAACAAGCTGTATTTTAGGAAATCTTGTCATAAAATAAACAACAATGTTTATTTGGAAAAAGAAACCACACTCAAAGTAAGATTGGAAATGATACAGTGGGGGCTAGGGCTCTGCGTGGCCAACGGAGCTCATTCCCCAGGTTGCTGGGGCCCTAGAATGAGGTGAGAAGACACCGCCGCAGAACAACGGAAAAAGGACACCAATAGGGGTCACTGCAGAGCAAGTCCAAGGGCCTCAGATTAGAAGGAGATGGAAATAAATGTCTATAAAAGATTGAGTATGTTGTGATACACCATATTATGAAACACTATCCTGCAACTTTTTATAATTTTTAAATAAGTAATCACAGACTCACAGACACCCAGGACACAGGGGCCCACGTGCCCTCTGCTCAGATTCCTCCAGTGGGGACATCCTGCGGAACTCAAGTGCGCAGGAAAGACCAGGACGTTGACATCGGCACAATACGTTTAGCTAGACTACAATCCTTACCTGAATTCTCCAGTTTTTGCAAGTTTTCTTTTTTGTATGGATGTATTTGTGTGTAATTCTGCGATATTTCATCACATGTATGGATTCATATCAACACCGCCATCATCGAGACACAGAACTTTTCCTCCACAACAAAGAACACAGCTAATCTTTAGATGGGTTGCGCCTGTATTTTTGAACTGAGACATCAAGGCAGACACGGCTCAGCGTAATGCCCGGGTCTGACCCGGAGTGAGACGGGGAAGTGCTGGAGCGAATTCGTAGGGCAGCAGAGGTGGGAACAGAGGGAAGGAAAAGATGTTTAACTTCTTCATGCACCTGATAGTGCCTGACCTAAAATAAGCATTTTTGTTATGATGTAAAAATATTAAAATTCAGTAAATAAAAATGCAAAACACTTGTGGAGCGGAAGGACAACTTCCACACAGAATTCGGAATTCCGAGGGTGGAGAAGAGCAACGGCCCTGTTGAGAACACACAGTGGCTTCTGTCAGCTAAGTCTCTCTGTGTGGGCATTTTCAACAGAAAGTCAGCCTATGCTCTTAATGTCTCTCCTGGAATGTTCTGGAAGGACACAAAGGCGGACAGAGTCTGTCTACAGCTCAGGAGGGGAGCTGGCTTGCTCTGCAGACTGGGAGGGGCTGCCCCAGGGTGAGAGTCCGGCACTGGGCTCCTTGCTCAGTGGGGAGCCTGCTTCTCCCTCTCCATCTGCCCCTCCCCCTGTTAGTGCTCACTCTGACAAATAAATAAATAAAATCTTAAATAAATACATAAATACAAAGAAATTTCTAAAACCAGAGGACAAAAGGTTAACGTCACTCTAAAATCACGATGTATACATATATGTAAATATACCGACTTTCTTCTCTGGTTGCAAAGATGTTTGGTCTTTTAAAAATGAAAAAAAAAGAACCAAAAAACCCTCTCCTTTCCTCCCCTCAAGTCAACTTCTGTGTTCCTGAAAATTCTTTATTTAAAAAACAAAAAAACAGCCCTGCATCTTACGTCGGGTGAAGAGAGAAATCGTCGTGTGGAAGGAAGGCCGTGTGCCGAGTGTCCAGCAGGCAGGGAAGTGGGGAGCTCTGTGCCCCCGGCTGTGGCTTTCAGAGAACCCAGCAGTCACGTTCCCAATATGCAGTCACTTTAGACGGCCCCTCCCCACAAGGGCCCAGCCTCGCTCACAACCGAGGATCCCCCTCTCCGATGGGCCAGCCAGGCCCCTCCTTTAGGCTGCAGGACCCAGGCCGATACCAGCATAAGGTCACTCCAGGGAGACGAGTGGCTGTCAGGGCACATACTGGGCGAGAAGGTGGACAGAAAGTGCAGGAGCTCAGCGTCCCTCCCCATACGTTAGATGGAGGCATCAACCGTCACATTTACCTCTTACGGCCTGTCGTTCCCGAGCCAGAGAGAGTCGGTGGGACCCAAGTACCCTGCCGTCTCGGGGCGCTCCGGCTCTGGGCCTCCGCCAGGGTGTGGGGCCTCCCCGCTGACCCTCCGTGCGTGGCTGAGGTTGGCGGTCCCTCCCGGCACAGAGAGGCTTGTGTCGCGTCGCTGGAAGCGTGTGCTTCAGCCTATGCTCCCGCGCACATGCCGCTCGCCCACTTCATCCCAAGCATTTGCTGCTTTTAAACATATGTTCCATTTGCACTGTGTTTCGACTTATTTATTTTCATTTCGCTGCTCTAAACATGTTTAGTGAGCTGTGGAGCAATCTCATATGGGCCTGCCATCGACTGAGAAAACATATTAGTGCCTTTGGCAGAAGGAAAAGCACCCCAGAGGAGTCACTAAGTCCCAGGGGCTCACGATGTGTCGGGGTGACGGGCGGCCTGTGCGCCGTTCTCGTCCGGTCACTACCGGCACGGGAGTCACCACCCCCCGAATCCCAAGGTGACTTCTCTGGCTGGAAGTTCGGAAAGTCACACGGGGCTGGTGCCAACCCCGCCTGACCCACCTGGCCCGAGCGGAGTCACGCGGGCTCGGGGGTAAGTGTGAGGCGCTCCCTGCACTCGGCTGTTCGCACGGCCCACGCGGAGCCGAGGACAGGTGGACACTGTTTTACTCCCTAAACGTCGCTGCAGATAGTTCGGGCTCGGCAAGTCCTCCGACACATTCGCTTCATGGCGCTCTGCCCCTCATCTTTCCACGCAAGAGGGTTTTAAAGGAAAGCATGACTCACATGTTTCTAATTCTCTTATTCTTACTGAAACCTATCTAACGCTGCTTTGTAATGGCTAAATGATGTCTGAAAGTTTTTGAACTTTTAACGGTTTTCCCCGAGTCAGGACCTTATGTTCAGAAAAACAATTAGCTCAAACCCTGCGTATGTCAACTCTGAACTCACAGGGTTCGAAACGACTTTCGTGCACGAGTCAGTGTTATTCTCCACAAATAGCTGAGCATCCCGTCGTCAAATTCCAGTGTTGCTGGCCCAGCGGGCGAGAAACAAGGACACTGGGAAGGAGGCAAAGGCCACCAGCTTTGTGTGAAGGCTGTGCGTCGCGTCTGAGTGAGAGGCCCCTCTGGGCCGGGAGCGGCGACGGGCAGGGCCCCCGCCGGCGTGGGGCCGGGACAGGGGCCCATGCCCGTGTTCCGATTGTGTCTCCACAGAACCCGGCCCTCGCAAACGTTCACGTTGGGTTTGAGGGAGAGGTGCTGATTTTCTGGAAGCGAGACGCTGGGGTAGAGACCAGGCAGGTGAATGTTAGGGAGAGTGAGGGGCTCTTCTCTCTGTCATCACCAGGGCGGCCCGAGTGCGAGGGAGGGAAACACACAGAAATCGGAAGTACTCGCCAGGTTTCCGTCTCAGCTGCCCGTGAACTAGGATCCCCTGGGACAACTGGGCTGAGGAGCAGACATCAGTGTAAGACATCACATATGTGAGGGTGAAGAACACATACACAGGTGCGTTTTCTCTTCCTCTTTATATTTGCAAAAAAAAAAAAAAGAGAGAGAGATTTTTACTCCAAATAAACTCTGGTGAGCTTATTTCTCTGACCCCCAGGGGGTGTCCTGGTAGAGCTCCGTGGTCGCTCTCCCCTGCAAATTCTATCCTTGGTGGTGCCTACGTCCGAGCCGCCAAGGAGCTCCAGGAGCCTCCGCCGACGTGGGGATAGTGAGGCTGAGAGCCAGCACCCCAGGCTGCGGGGCCCATGGTAGCCTGGACGCCCATAGGTGGAGGGTGTCAAGACAGAACACTTGGGGTTGAGTCCTTCATGCCCCAGTTTTTAACTCCATGACCTTGGACAAATAAATCAAACTTAACAAGCCCCGAGTCTCCTCATTTGAAAAATGCAAATAATACTCCTTACTCAGTTGGAGGAGGGTACTTGAGAAAGGAGACGATAGACCCAAGCACTCTGCAAATGCCAAGCTACGTGTTATTTCTGTGGTCTGCACGGCGCCCCCCCCTTCCCGGCCCCCACCCACCTGACCGCCGACGGCATCCCATCGGTGCACTGGGGTCCCCTGGGCGCCCCGTCGGAGCTGTCAGTGGCGGCCTATAGTGCAATGTCTGTGCTTGACAGACACTTTCCTTTCTCTCTCGCGGGTTTAGTGAAACGTTCTCAGACCCCGTGGTAGGTCTTCCCGCCAAGATGGCAGCAGGTGCTTGTCGAGGGTTGAGTTAGTGCAGCTCTAGGCAGGGACACTTTGCGCCAGACGCTCCTGCCCGGCACAGTCGCCCTGCCAGCCGCTACCCGCCTGCAGGCGCTTCCCCGGAGACACCTCTAGACTCCGAGGACAAGGACGCCTGGCTGAGTCACGAGGGCAAACTCCCCGGGGGGTGCTCTGCTTGGAGCCTGTGTGGAGATCGATCATACAGGACCAGGGTCAATGAGTTTGACCAGAAGGTTCCATCAAGGCAGCATCGCAGCCCCCTCACAATCTCTGGGAAGCAACGCAAACCGTAATAAAGCGCTGGAATTTGACATCTCAGGCAGTTTAACTTCCAAGTGACAAGTAAAATCCTTCTTACACGAATACGCCTAAGGAGCCCGGTTCGCACTGGGAGCGGGAGCGACCAGTGCGCAGGCTTTCTCTTCATGACACACAGCACCTCCTGTCAGCTGGACGAAGCAGCTCATGTGGACACGGTATTTGGAAGGGTTTAGTTCACTTGTCCCAAGCACCCCGCCCCCCCCCCGCGGACACCCTGCAGGCCTGTGAAGGACACTCTGCAGATACACCAGACTCACAACTGGGGGGATCGGGGCAACTGGGTGAGGTTCCCACCTCAGGAGGGGTGTGTGTGCTGCTCTCTGAATGGGCGCTGACCAACCTGTCCCTCGCCGGACGCGGTGCACGGCCAGCCCGGGCCGTGGTCTGCTTTCGGATCGACGCTCATAAAGCCAGCGGTTTCGTGGAGGACAGGATGGCCTGGGGCCTGCGTGTTTCCAACGATGGTGTTCACATGTGAGTCCCGGGAAGCATTTGTGATCGACGGCGCACGGGACGGTCCTTGGGTCTTTGGTTCCTGAGTTTCTATGTTCAGCTGGAAGGACATCTTTGCACCGTGATCCGTAGCATGTCGACATCGTGCCCACAGAGGACGTGTGTGTGATCGCACAGCCTGTTAACCGTACTTCTGCCCTAAAAGCAATGTCTCTCTACAACAGCCTTAAAGGGGGTTTGGAGGAAGAAAACTCCCCCCCGATTCAGACTTGTTTCCTTGAGGAGCGTGTTCCCTTCCTATTCCGCTCCTGCACCGTCTCTGCTGCTGAGACGCCCCCACCCTCGGCCCCACAGGACCATGAGCTCCTCGGAGCCAAAGAAGGCAGGGAAGCGAAAGCGACAGACATGATCCACCAAGAGCAGCCCGGAGGACCATCCCCGAGCTATGAGGGTGCCAAGCATCCGCCGAGAGCCACCAACTCTGAATTTCAGGGGACAAAGTGCACGCTTGGATTTCTTCAGTGCATTTAGGGTCTGAGAGGTGTGCAGATGGCAAGTGTGAACAGCACAGCCGAGACCAGGTCCCCAAAGCCAGTGGGGGCAGCAAACCCATCTCAAGCTGACGTCTATGCCACCCTCGGATGTGGCCGCTGTGAGAGCGTCCTAGAGCCCCTTAGAGCGGCCCCCAGGGAAACCTCCCTTGGTAAGGGGCCCCAAATCACTGTGCAAGTGTGAAAGCCTAGAATCGATCTTCAGACCCTGGCATCTGGGTCTCAATAAGGGATACGGGTCACGGCAGTGCCCCCGGGGCATGCCATGAGTCATTCTCCGTTTCCTCTCCGCATCTACACAGATTCGCTGTCTGCCGTAGCTCAGAGCCTCAGTGGTCCTGCCCCCGATGCTGGGGACGTCCGTGTGGCACGGTGGTTAACTGGGGGAAGCTGATGAGTAGATATAGAAAACAAGGTGGGTTTTTTTGACAATGCCAGTCTTTCTGCTTCTTTATGGGACCTTTACATATGATGTCAATGATGCTGATGTGATGTTTATCTATTTTTTAGATAATATTCACATTTGAATCAGTAGACTGTGATAAAGTAGATGGCCCTCATAGTGTGGATGGGCCCCGTGCAATCAGTTGAAGGCGGTGAGAGAAGAGCCTGAGCTGCCTGGAGGAGGAGGGAGGTCTGCCAGCAGATGGCCTGCGGACCCCCACCCCTCCCTGGTCTGCAGCTGTAGGACACGCACGCACACCCTCTGGGCTCTGTGTCTGGAGGAACGGACACAGCGAGCAAGAAACAGGCGAAAGCCTTCACTAGAGGGACGGCGGCTGTGGTTCTCCGCACAGAGGTGGCCTCGCCCACGGCGCTTACCGTTGCCCGCGGGCCTTGGAAATGCTGGGGTCCGAGCCCGCTCCCCCAGGTCCGCTGTCAAGGGTCGCGTCCTGTACAACCGGCTTCTTTATCCCCCACACCTTTCAGGGATCCTTCCCTGCATGATGCTTACGGGAACGTGCAAGGACACAGATAGTTAGCCCCTTCTTCAGTCGTGAATGCTATGAGAAAAAAGATCCTAACCGCTCTGTTCACATTGTACACCCTGCTCTGAGTGCCCTGATCAGTCCTGGTACACGGCCGGTGCTGGTACACGGCAGGTGCTGGTACACGGCAGGTGCTGGTACACGGCAGGTGCCCGACCTAACATTGCTGAGTGGAGAAGCATGTAGGGCGTGGACCTGGCCGCCTGCACCTGTGTTCTAGCCACAGACGAGAGACAAGGGCATAGGTGCAGGTGATGTGCTTGAGGAGGGACCCCCGTAACCAAGTGACAAGGGGGGAAAGTGGCAAAGGGAAGCAAGGGAGGCCACAGTGTGTGAATTCTGAGGACCCCTGGGTAATCTTGTGAAATTCTCCTCAAAATTTCTCCACTTTCTGTTGAGGCAACTGGGCATTTATCCACCTGCTCCTGCCCTTGACGGCTTCGGGGTCACCCAGAAGCCCCAGGTCCCACTAAGGGGGGATGTTCCCATGGCAGAGAAGCACAGAGGACCCACACTTAGTGTGTGGAGCTGTGTGTGTTTGTGGGAACCAGCCCACCTTGATGACCTCAGCAGTGGGCCAAGGGGTCCTGGGACCCAGGCAGCTGTCCACAGTCACTGCCCCACTGACCCATGAGAGCCCATCACTGGATGTGTCCACAGAAACTCCCTTCTCTGAATCATGGGATAACATGACACAAAAACACAGAGCAGTCCCACGCAGCAGGGCATGGATGGAATCAGAGATTCGGGGCCAGACATGGATTTTTCCCAATCTGTAAGTGAAGGTCAAATGATGAGAGACTGGTGACAGGGGCAGTTGCTGTGCACCTTTGAAGTGGTCTGAGGCCCCGAATATTGCTCTCCTCTCCCCCAGGCTGACAGCATCTTGGGCAGAGAGGGTCTCACAGCTCATGGACAGCAGATGCCCATATCCTTCCTACATCCATGGGGACCTTTGAAGTTACTCTGTCCCTGCAATTCTGAGCATACTCTTTTTTTTTTTTAAGATTTATTTATTTATGAGAGAGCGAGAGAGAGAAAGAGCATAAGCAGAGGAGTCAGAGGGAGATAGAGAGAGTGAGAATCTCAAACAGACTCCACAATGAGTGCAGAGCCCAATGGGGGGCTTGATCTCACAACCCTGAGATCGTGACCTGAGCCAAAACCAAGAGTCGGATGCTCAACCAGCCGAGCCCCCCAGGCGCCCCCTGAACACACTCTTCCGACGAATACAGAATTTGACTATACATAACAACACATCACACTTAACCAGATTTATCCCAACCTTGGCTTAAGTAAACGGTAGATCCAAGACATTCTTTATGGGTAAACACCGGAACAACAGAAGAACAGATAAACTTACTAACAAACCCTTCCCATCACTGATTCCTTTTACCCATTGAAAAGATACGCATCGTAACCTTGACTCTCGCCACCTGATGGGAATCCCATATCCCAAGTGGGCCGCGTCTGTAGAAGAAAGCGGGTGGAAATGTGCATGTTTCAGCTTAGCCTAGCTGAGGCTGACCGACCTTTTCTTACAATTCTTGGGCTATCCCTCCCACTTCGGTGTTTCGATAAAATCTCAAGGCAATAGGGGGCCATTATTACTAGATCACCTCCGGATCGTTAGCAGCATAAGAAGGTTTCGGAGAACATTTTAACATAAAAATAGACCTGAGAGAAATACGCATTAACGCTCATGTGATAATTCAAACCATATGCTTCACGTTGTACGTGTAGGATTGATGTTAACCAAAAACAAAGTTACATTTAAAACAATCACAGCTGTCAATGAGCACTCATTCCACATTTGCATGTTGTAAGGAATTCCAGGGCAGAGAAATATGGAACTCATTGTCTTTTAGCCATTTTCTCTTGTGATCCCGTAATACTGGGCAGGCAGCTTTGATAGAACCTTCAAGAGTAAGTGCCCTCTGGATGACGTGCGCTTGCCTTCAGCTTCGCGTTCGATTGGTTGTTTTTAGTTAGAGATGTTATGGAAACGCAATGGATTTACATTGAGGGACATATCTGAAGACAGTAAGAAGGGGAAAGCCTGTCCCGATCACTGTGTGCAGAGCGGAGAAAAGGAACACACTGCTAGACATCCATAACGAGCTGACAGTCCTGAGGATCCTCCCATTTTCCCAGGGACAGACGGATCCACTCCGGCCGGGTGGTAATGGACGTCCGCGCACCAGCTACCTGGCCACGCTCAGCCTGCTACGCGGGGAGCCGCTTCAAAGGTGGGGCTTGACCTGCACTTTAAGGCTAAGTGGCCGGGGGAGGCAGCGGGGCTGTCTGTTCCTGGCCATGGGGCCCGCATACCGAGGCCACAGTAGGTGGCAGGCACGTGGGGCTTCATGGCTCATGGACACACTGGGAGGCGGTGCACCTGTCCTCTTGGAAGCTGGGCCATTCTCACTGGGGACGTCTTACCCTCTCTGCTGCTCTAGAGAGACTTCTCCCAGGTGACAGTGCCCCGCGTTTGTAAACACTTCGGGGAGATGAAACCAGGCGGGACCGTCAGGATTCCTCAAGTTAAGAAAAACAGTAAATATAGTGACGTAACAGGAGTTTCACCAGCAAGCAGGTTTCACTTTATTAGAAAAGATGAATTACTGACAACCGTTCGAACACAGTCCGGAGACTGGACACAGTAGGAGGGACCCACGGGAAATGGAGGGGTGAGGCGAGGCTGAGCTGGTGCTCATGCAATAAAAACCCGTTCTTTCAGAGGAGTGTTCTAATTAAACACAAAAATCTCTTTAATCTTTAACTGTTTCTATTGTAGTCATAAGGCGCGTCCTTGAGCGAATCAAAGAATCAGTGCAAGTTACACCGGCCACTAAGCTCCCGATGGGCGCAGCAGGTGTACCCCAGCGGCTGAGTGGGGGCAGGGCGCAGCTCCGCGGGCTGGGGGCCACTGTCCAGGGAGTCCATTTGTCATCTGCGTGGGTGCGGATCCCGTCAGCTGTGAGCGTCGGGTGGCCTGCGGAAGCATGCGTGAAAATGCGTCTCCTCTGCACGGCCTTGCAGTTACTGTGGCCTCGGGACACCGCCTGCAGCGGCTGAATGCTGGTTAGCGGGTTAACCCTGCTCTCTCACAGACAGGTACAGGATCCCCAGAGACAAACTCTTTCTTCATGCCTTCGTTTTCCCCTGATGCTGCTGGCAAGATCCTACCACGTCACGGACTTTTCTATCAGACAGACGGGACTTGGATTCAAGTTCTGCCATCTGGCCTCGCCATGTGAGCCCTGGAAGCCATGGCTCCACACCCTGACCTCAATGACCCCATGCCTGCAGTGCAAGTTCGTCGAGAGCGTTTGAATATCGAGTGGTCAGGCAGCAGGCAGCGGGCCGTAAGTCATCACCGCTGTTTGCATTTGCGGAGTTACGGGGAGCCTTTACTTTTCCAAGCACCATCTGTATCACGTCTCACTGAATCCACCAGGGCCGCGCTGATCTGGGCGCGGTTTGCAGGTGCAGAAGCCAGGATCAGTGTCCTGGAGCAAAGGGGCTCCAGAAAGGGCCGGAGCTTCTCAGGAGCTGAAGGAGTCTTTGGGTTTGGTATTGGCCGTGAGAGAGTGATTAGGGAAAGAGCATCGACCCAGATCATGTCTTACTCGCATAGTCCCCGAGCTTTGGTGCCGCGAGTCTGCAGCAGAGCAAGCTGCCCATCGTGTGGCTGCCATCGGCTTCCACAAAGTCCCCCCACAGTGTCTCTGCCATAGGGTGAGTTATGCAGAAATGTCTGCTTTTAAAAAATACATATAGTTTTTAGCTACAGCACACCAAAATCTTTCAACAACCATCAAAAAAAAAAGTGAACACTTTGCTATTTCTTTCACCAACCGTGTGTTTACTAAATAAATAAGTAAAACGTATTCTATCAGCCAAATCTTCAAAGGATCTCTTGTTATAGGGAATAAAAGAAAAAATATTATGGAATTAAGTTTTGTTTAAAGTCTTAATATATAAAGCTTACAAAGAGAAATTCATCTCTGTTGTGGTTCAGATTTTCTCATTTTGCTGAAATCTGCTATTAATTTGGAAATGTATGTTGGTTTCTCCTTTTTCATTAAATGTTACCTAGGCTGCGTGGGCATCTCATGGGGACTAGGAGCTGGTCTTTACTACAGATGGTACGTCTGTACGAAGGCCATTGAGAGTTAGACACACACGTGGAGGAGAGTAAAGGTCTCCAGGAACGCCTGAAGGGCTCCATGAGGACGTGGTTCTCTCACGCATCGAACCCGGCGTTGTCTGTGTTCAACCCTCCTAGCTCACCTGTCCCTGCTGTCCGTCAGCACCGCGGTACAAGCACCAGTCACCTCCTCCTCCAGTCTGCGCTCCCTCCCTGACGCTGTTACCCAAGCCGCTCACCTGGCCCTCCCAAGTTTACTTAACTCACTTCTTGATGCGTTTGAATCCAAATGGTCCATATGGAGAGCCTGTCATGGACAGAAATGTGTCGCCCCCAAATCCGTAAGTGGGAGGGCTGAGTGCTTAGTGCAGGTGACGGGGGGACACCAGGATCAGAGGAGGAAGGGCGCTGAGTCAGCGGGGTCAGTGGAGGGAAGGGGTGTTGCACAGAGGGCGTCAGCTGCTAAAAGAGAGGAAAAGGCACATCCTGTCCACTGAACCAAGGGGGGAGGAGGGGAAGGATGTGGTCCCAGACATATGTGTGATGGGGAAGGGGGGAGACCGTGCCTGCAGCCCTGAGGTGAGAGGCGGACTGGCTGAAGGTATGGAGGGTGGGGGCTGGGAGCCAGGAGAAGATGTGGCACCATCCTGGCATAAATGAGACAAGGTCAAGACAGAACAGCCCAGTATAACCAAATGGTGACACAAATGGGCACAATTTTGTAATTTTTCTCCAGCTGTGCTCTGCAAGGTGTAAGAGCAAAGGACTGCGATACCTGGGTTCATTCACCCAGTGCTGGAGTTTTGCCTGACAAAGGCAGAATCCTGTCACAGAGCTGAGGATGTTTGCAAAGGGGTGATTCTAAGGACAAGCCATGGAGGGTGGGACGTTCAGGTCGCAAGTGGCTGAGGGGTGGGATGAATCTGTAGGGTATGTTAAGGGGGCTAAAGGGGCATTTCCAGGAACCGTGGAGGTAGGGTGCATGGATCCAGGGGTGTGGGCAGAGCTGTCTCCACTGTGTCTCAGGGAGGATGGCTGCTGTGGACGAAGCACTCACTGAGGAAACAGTGAGGGCCCCGGCGTTGGGTGGAGCACGAAACTGTGAGCCAGGGGCTGAAATTGTCAAGGGAAGTGAGTGAGAGAGCCCAGGATGACGTGGACACCACGTTGGGGGAGACAGTGGGGAACTGGAGGTGGGGTCCTCAGCAGTGCTCCTGCGAGGAGGGGGAGGGGGCATGGAGGCTGTAAGAAGCCGGGGCCGCCCTGACCTTCCCACTGGAACCCACTTATCTGCGATGCATGAGACAGACATTCATGTTCTCATTTTCCAGGGGAAACTAAAGTCCAGAGAGGCTAAATGTCCAGCCCAAGCTCACAGACTCCTAGAGCACTCCACAGGCTCGCACCCTGCCCTCCCCAAATCAGCCACCCGCCTGCGGGAAGGACTGCACACAACTTGTACCTCCTCTTTGAAAATGCAATCGGTTGTCGATCAGCTTTCAGCAAGCGTGAATAGAGCCCCCGCCTGGGCCACACCGCTCTACAAGAAAAATTTCCAAGGAGAAAATTCTGTGACTGCAAAAGAAAAAAGCCAGGAGTACACCCAGTGTCCTTGGTACGCTCCTGGGAACGTTGGTGGTAAGCCCCTGGAATGATAACCAGAAGAGGGGCCCAGAGTTTGTGCGATCGGGGTCCACATCCTGACCAGCATGTGTGAGTCTGTCTTTAATTGATTGAAAATGCATCCAATTTATAATCAAATAAGAATACTTTGGGCTCACTGCCAGAGGATATTAATCTATGAGGCTTTTCTGCACCCTAAATGTAGCCATCTGGGATTGTTAAAAGCTCCTCCTTTCCAAGTTTTATTTACATGAATGGTTTTGCTTTTAATACTCAATGTGCATTTCATCAACAAGATGGGTTACAGCCCCATGCCCCAGTCTCTAAAGAAGCCGGTTCTGCAAAACGTGGGGTGTGTTTAGCATTTAACAAAAAGATAAGTTCCCCTATGTTTTTTTCAAGCATGAAAGACTAAAGAACATGAAAAATAGCATGCCCGCTGCAAATTTATCAAATGGCCTTTCTATGTCAGGGTAAGCATATGAACAACACAAAAACCAAAAGAAAAAGTTGTTTTTAACTGAGAAGATACACATGAAGATAAAGAAAATAAACTTGTTGGGAAGAAAATATATGGATTTAATTATGAAGGAAGTATTTATTTGATGTGAGCACTGAAATACAGACAATTCTTTAGTAAATCTAACTTTTTGAAATGGTGACCTAATCGTGACCTAAGTTAATGACATAACTGGTGTTTGCTAAAATTGTGATGTACAGTTTTAGAACTGTACCCTTTACAGATACATTTGGTGTGTGGATTCTCAGACTTAAAAGGAAGAAATCACGGATGCATGGATTCTTAGCAAATCTTACACAAGGAGTCCTTATGGGTCTCTAGTGAATGACAGCAGAGCCCCAGCCACACATGGCAAGCAATCCAGACAAAAAAAAAAAAAAAAAAAAAAAAACAACCAAGAACAGCAACTTCTAGAAATGAAAAACGGTGATTGTTCAAAATTTGGGGAAAGAATAACCAAAGTGACTGACAAATGTGGAGAGCCGTTGCGAGGTGGGAACGATGCCCCGGGATGTGACTCTCTGACCATGTGGGGTGATGGGCATGACGGGTGTGACCGGTGGCAGGAAGCCGCCACTCCCCTCGCGCTGGGCTGTGACCTGAGCTTTCTCCCCAGTGTTTCCAATATTCTGTTATTACTGTTTTCCTTTCTCTGGAACATACCTTGATAATTGCAATGAATGACAGGATATAATTTATTTCTAAATATTTCACTCAATAGACGTATTTTCCAGGCAAATGTATTTGGAAAAATAAAAGATAACTACACGAATTCCAGACAGACAGGGATGAGGTGGAGAACATAGTCTTACATTTATGACTGAAAATGTTCGGGGAATCCTGGGGTCATCTTCACCCATCCACATGGTTTTGAGCGCCGTTCTCCTGTGATCATTACGTGCTTTGGGGAGCGGTAAGTGTGTGCACCGGGCTCTGCATGGAGGAGCTGGTGCGCGGAGGGCGCTCAGAAGGGACTCCGTCGCCCGGCTGCCGTGTGTCTGGTTTGCTCCAATCCAGGGGTGGTGCGTGAGCGGTCTTCCAGCAAGAGCTGCCTTCTGGGGCAGGCTTGAGGACAGCCATGGGTACGCCTGCTTTCCCATCTTGAGAAGGAGTCTAACAGGTGGCTCAGTGGGCATGTAGCCCGGTGTTAGGATGTCCAGAAGGTGCTGTCTGCAGAGACTGTTTGGACGCAACACGGGAGGGAGTCCGTCCGGGCAGGTGTGACTCCAGCTTACACCTGCCTTGCTCTGATCACAGCGGGGCCAGCAGCTCAGAAATGCGGTTTCCTTTTTTAACTGTTTTTTATTCAAGTGTCATAACAGACAGTGTCATATGACTTTCAGACGTACAGAATAGCGACCCAGCAAATCCACACACCACTCAGCGTCATTACCGCATACGGACTCTTAATCCCCTCAGTGCTATTTCTTTCCCCGTTAAATAAAAATCGACTACCAAACCAAATCCCAACTCCATCTTAAAACACATTTAAATTATTTATTTTATCTTGCTTTTTAGAAATATGTTTCTTTTATTATAACAAGGATCAGTTAATAAAATTACTAGCCAAATGAGAAAGGCCATTTTCTTCGATGAAAAAGTAAAAGGCTTGACACATTTTGAGTAATAAAACTGAGCCCTTCTATTAGAATACTCAGAGAATCATGAATATGTACCTTAAAACTAAAACATTCAGAGTCTTACCCCGAGGCACACTTACAAGATCCTTAGAAGCAATAAAAAGGCACCTTTCCTCCTAACTACAGTAGCCACAGTTAATTGAAAAGGCGATATAAACACCAGCTGGTAGAGAATATAAAAATTCCATCTTTTTTAACAAAGAAACAATATAGTCACTGAGCGTAATTTCCACTTTAATTCAAGGAAACAAAATATTTGTTCTGAGGTTAAAAAATTAATAACAAGATGTATAAAACCTTTCTGCTAGGAAACACACATGAATTGAATTAAGTTGTCAACTTTATCAGTACTTAACCTCCAGACGTCCAGAGAAAATAGGCAAAAAAGAAGGCATTTATTTCACATAAAATATGTAAGATGGAATGAAAATCATGATGAGCGTACCGTTAAATATCAGAGGGAGGCTGAGGCAAACACCGTGCCTTCCAGTGATGCCTTTCCTCTCGGCTTTTCTGACAGAACTCCCGTTCGTCCCTGGCAGCAAATGCACGGTGAGAAGTCTGAAGCCGGGGACACTGAGAACGGATGTCGGTGGCAGGACACTTGTGGGAAGTCTACTGGATGGGCCCAGGGAAGCCGTGAGGCCTCAGATGCGCCACATCCAGCAGGTACAAGCCTTGGCCTGTGCCCTCCGCCCCCCGGTGCGTCTGGTGGCCTGCACGAAGACGGGGAGCCCTCCGGGCAGTAGGCCAGAGCCAGCCTGACTCTAGGATGGCACGACGACCCCGAGGGGCCTGATTGCCTCAGCCTGGCCCATGTGGAGTCTGTCTGTCTGCTTTCGATGGGAGGAAAATAGCTCTGACGCCACCGTGACCTGGCTTTCTATTCCCTGTTTCTCATAAATGAAGTCAGTTCCCAACACTAAAATTCCCCTATTTCCATCCTGAGGGAGTTTCCTTCTGCAGGAATGACCTGCCATGTGTACCCCGATATGTGTTGTTCAGGGTTTCAGATTCAAGATTCCCTGGCCTTGATGCTTTTCTGAGGGGAAGATTCAGAACCCCTTGATACAAAACAGTTCTGACACATAAGTTTGAGTTCATGATGCCATCGATTGAACACCTGTTTCGTAGCAAACAGGTCACTTTGTCAATAAACGGCGGAGCGTTCAGTTCTGCTTGCACAACGTGGTCTGGGCTCTCGCTCCGTCCAAATAGCACGCGTCCCTTCTGCAACTGTCCAGCTACACCACTGAACGCCGAGCACTGCTGACAAGAGGTTCAGGATACACTTGTGCTCTACACTGTGGTCCGGGTGACGGGTCTTCCCTACCATAAGTAGGGCTCGGTATCCACACCCTGCCGTGGCCTCTTGGTGGGTGGCATGGCTTTCCCTGCCCTGTGATTGCTCTGAGCCATGTGATGGGCTCTGGCATGTGGACATGGGCAGACAGGTCATAAGCAAAGGCTTGAATGTATTTGTGTGGTTGCGTTTTATTGTGGTTCACAAACTGTCGTGCAGGAACGTGCCCCTGACGGCTGACTAGTCCATAGAGGAAATGGGGCAGACCTGCACCCAGTGTGATGAATGGAGGAGAGTCAAGCTGAGGCCCGGCTGGACTGCCAACCCCAGCCAACAAAAAATGTATGAACAAGAAAAACAAGGGCAGGGGCGCCTGGGTGGCACAGTTGTTAAGCGTCTGCCTTTGGCTCAGGGCGTGATCCCGGCGTTCTGGGATCGAGCCCCGCATCAGGCTCCTCTGCTGGGAGCCTGCTTCTTCCTCTCCCACTCCCCCTGCTTGCGTTCGCTCTCTCACTGGCTATCTCTCTCCATCAAATAAATAAATAAAATCTTTAAAAGAAAAAAAAGAATAAACAAGGGCTATTTTAAGCCATGAGTTTTAGGGTGGCTTGCTCACAGCATTTCAGTAAAAGATGGCTAAAATAACTTTTAGAGTGAAAAAATACCAAAAATGGCTAAATATCCAATTAGTCAAAAATGCTTTTTACAATTTTAGTCCATGTAGTATTGTGTGATTAGGGAGAAAACCATTACCACCATCACAACCATCACCACCATAAAGCCCTGACCTTAGTGCCACGTGCATTCTTTGTTGCTTGCATGATGTCCCTGTCCCCTTAGCAGTTTATGATGTCAGTCATTTCTGCACATTGATTCAAAAAAAAAAAAAAGCTGATGCCTTTCGCCTTGATAACTTTAAAAAATTCCAAGTATAACATTCACGGGCATGATTTGTGAGTTGGTCAGTACACTTCCAAAAAATCTCTAACTTGGAAGTTTCTGACGATGCAGGAGACTACTTTTAAACATGAGCAGAGTTGGGGAGGGAGGCATCTATCACCAAAAGCAGCTATACTAGGCATATAAAAGAAAGAGATCTGTGTTTCAGATTTGAAACCTTCATGCTTTGCAACAAGAACCGTGTGCCCTAGCCCGCACTCACTGGTTCACTACCTTCCGGGACCGCCTTGACTCTCCTGTTTGCCTGCCTTTATTCGAGCTCATTCAGCTCCCTGGAACCCCTTATCCTCTCCTCCCTGCTCCAGAACCCCGTCCAGGCCCCACCCCATCCATGAGCATTTCCTGAAGACTGCGTTTCCCCTAGCTCCATTCCCAGTGTGGTCTTTACTGTAAAACCAACTTGTTAAGATTTTTACAAAGATGACTCTTTTCTGAGAGAAAAATGTGCAAGAGTAAAAACTTACCAGAAGGGAGAAGAGAATTCTAAAGGAAGCGTAACTGCTTAAGAATTTCCTGCAACAGCCCAACTAAAACCTAAGAGCCCCGGCTAGGATGGGACACTGGGACTGGAGAGGAAGGAGAGCCAGCAGCCTTCAGGTTTCTAGCTGTGGGACTGAGTAAGCAATAGCTTTGAGTAAGAGCCTTCTTTGTTTCTTCCGTCGTGGGCCACAGCAGCTGGCCGCAGTGCTCAGTCAGTACTTGCTGAGTGAGTGACTGCTTCCCATGATGGGACCCAACACTATATCCTTTGTGCCAGGCCCTTCGTGCCGAACACAACCGCTCACGTAATCTCCGCCTGGAGGTGCACGTCGCCACCCTCCCTGTTTTACGGAGCAGGAAACTAAAGCACAAAAAGTTTAGGTAGCTTGTCCCAAGTCACACAGCCGGAGGGGCAGAGCCAGGATTCCTTCACTCCAGCCCGAACTGTTGCCTTGGCCTCCTTGACATAGACAGCTTGAAGATTAAGCAACTATAGGAGGCTGTATTTTGCTGGAAAGAAAACAGTAAGCAGAGTTTTGATAGCATATTTTATTGGAATCTAAGAAAAATGATTAAATTCAAAGTTCAGAAATATAAAGGATTATTCAATAAATTTAGGATAACTGTTTCTTAAACAATGATGACACGCACTTAAGCTGGTTTTGTGGCTCCAAAGTTTCGGGTTTTACTTTCGTACAGTTTAAATAAGTAAGAAGCCTCATAAAATATCTTCATGCATATGCACAGAGATCATTTTACATGATGTGTGTTGGGGAATTTGGGGCCATGAAGGTTATTTTTCCAACCAAAAGTTGGAGCTGGAACAGCATCACAACTTGGCCCACACTGCCCTCGGACCGTCCTCCAAGTGGCTCCATCGAGCCAAGGGGCAGTTGCTGGTGGCCGCTGGTTGTACCCACGGCCCGGTCCTGCTGCTCGCAGCGTGGGCATTCAGCTCCTGACCCTGCTCTCAAGCTCCACTCGGGCGAATGTCCTGAGGCCATCGGGACAGCAGGAAGCTAGGGGCCGGCAGGCACTTGTCCTCGGCTGCCAAGACCAGCGTCCAGCGCATAGCTCATGCTGGCTCAGCCTTCTCTACGGAGGATATTCCAAATTTGTTCAGTGATCGTCTGACCTTCCAGTAGGCCCCAGACTGGACCAGGGTAGGACGGGCAATGGTCATGTGTGAGAGAAGAAGCAGGGCAGACAAGCACGGGCGTGGTCATGCGAGGACTGAATCTACTTCTCTGAACGGTGGGCCTGTTTACACTGCCTCTGGACAGCAGGGGTAGTTCTCTAGCACTCTGTGGCATGATTAATCCGAGGCCGAGGCAAAGCTCAAACAGAAGCTTGGAAAGGAAAAGCAGCACATCCAAGATAGGTGGAAAAACAGTCTTTCCTACCAGGAAAGATGGCTTTCCTCCCAGTTATCAGATGGCTTAGTGGTTGCGTGACTCATGGCGTGAACAAGATCTCTGGACAGCAAAGCAAAACAAACTAACACAAAATCCCAAGAAACAAACAAACCCGTGCACTTGTTAGCTGCATGATGAGGACAGCAGCGGTTGCAAACTTCCATGGAAGCTTCCGCGGGCACAGCCGATCGCAAAGGAAGTCATCGTGGCGTGACTAGGAGGGACTGCCCTGGGTGGGGAGAAAGGCACAGGGTTGGGGCTGCAGGGCCTGAGGCTACGATTTCTACTATGTCAACATGTGTAGGATAAAGAAATTAAGCTTAAAGCCATTCAAAACACATCTCCACCAAGTACAGATTTCCAAGGTCAAAAAAGGACACATACATTGTATGTGACTAGTTTTCTGAAGCCAGCCCTGCCATTTCACAGATTAAAGCAGTCTGTTTAAATATCTCATTTCTACAAAGTGAATTTACATTTAAAGTACAAAGTGCAAATACTATGTGTTTTTGTTTTTGTTTTGTTTTAATTGCTTTTTGGTGAGGGAGTCTCCCACATGTCTAGGACCGCCTTGGATGTGTGAGCCACTATCCTTGCTTCCTTGGCTGAAAAAAAGACAGAAACAGAGACGTCGTTAGGAAGTTTCCATGTTCCGTCTGTGAAGACTGAGACTTGCCTTCTAGGGATGACATAAGCCTGTCTGTTGACAACAGGGCAGAAGCAATATTTTAAAAAAGATGCAAAAAGAAAAAGTGCTGATTTGATAACTCTGGGTGGAGGATTAATAAAAACACAATACAAACATTAACTTCCAACGCTCCCCTCCTGCTCAGTGACCGGGGATATCAGGAAAACATATCGGCTGAGGAAATAAGCATTTGCTTTAAGTATGTTAAATAGATTCAGTACATTAAATGTTTGGTGCCATCTCCTGTCACTTTGGATTTGTTATACAAAATAATCTTAATAATGTAATTTATGCTTCAAGTTTGATAAAGGCATCGTTGATTTTAATTTTTCTTTTCATCTGTTCCATTTACAAGTCTCTCTCTCTAGGAAGAAATGCAACTTGAAAAGTTGGTTTGCTGAATCCTGGAATTCTGTACCCTGACAGCCAATTAAAAGTAATCTGGAGTGAAAAGGAGAAGCGATCTACGGTCTTCTAGGTCTACTCTTCCAAGTGCACCAATTCCTACCGATATAAACTGATCCTTGCTTCCGTTTCATTAAACTTCAACAGTTAGGAGACCCCGGGTCTGGCTCTCCTCCCCCAGTAAAGATAGTAGGTGGTCGGAAGAGAAAGGAGCTTATCTCCCACACTGAGCTAATAGGAAATTCTGTGTTTCGATTTGTTGTGGATAAAGATAAGCCATCAGTATATTCCTCAGTTCTGGAAGCATGTCGGAACTGTTGGAGGAGGGGCGCCGGGGTGGCTCAGCGGGTTATGTGTCTGCCTCTGGCTCAGGTCAGGATCCTGGGGTCCTGTGATCCAGTCCCGCATCTATCCATCAGCCTCCCTGCTCACTGGGGAGCCTGCTTCTCCCTCTCCCTCTGCCCCTCCCCCCAGTTCGCGCTCTCTCCCACCTCTGTCAAATAAATAAGTAAAATTAAAAAAAAAAAGAACCGTTGGAGGAGATGGGGCTGACATGTTAGCCCACATCCCCGTCGGCGTGGGGGCGCTGCTCTGACCCCCTCTAAGTCCTGCCGGAAAGACAGCTCGCTGTGTGATGCAGCACCAGCTCCTGGGACCCCCAGCTCCCCTTTCTCGCCTGGCTAGTCACAGAGTGAGAGGTTTTGGTGCTGGGTAGCATGTTTTGCTCTTCGAAGAAACATCCACGTATGAAGGAGGGCACGTGATGTGATGAGCACTGGGTGTTAGAACGAATGATTCGTGGACGACACACCATAAACTGATGACGTACTATACGCTGGCTAACTGAGCATAAAAACAAGGAAAGGAAGAAACATGCATGGCCTTCAGTGACTTTATCCCCTGCAAGCCACAGCTGGCTTTCGCCAGGGACTTAATCCCAGGGTCACAGTTTACAGTAACGCCTGGGAAGTCTGTCTATCCATCCCGACACCATAAAAAGAGCTGGAGAAGCTTCTGGCTCCTTTTTCTGGGAAACAGCTGAAGAGGGAGGCTCGTGTCTGGAACAGAGTTTACTTACGGTCGAGCGCCTGTGTGGCGATCGTCACCACTGCGTCATGACAACCACCTAGGGGCACCTCAGCTGGGGTAAGGGCTCTCAGACCCGCTGTTCTAAAGCCTAAGTGATTTGTGGTAGGATTTAAAAAGCTAAAACTGTAAACACTTGCTAAACAAAGAAAACCCTATCACACATCTTTCCTAATGAAATGGTTTTAAATTACACCCAAGGTGTGCATTGGAGGTCTCCGCTTAAAACCTACAACAAACACAGGGCTTGCCTTAGGGAATGTCGACCGACATCACACAGGTGAAGACAAAATAAATTACAAATTGGCGAGTTGTCCTAAGAAGGGGGATTTGCCTTGGCTTTGAGGGAGGGAAAAACGCACCCACTCCTGTTTATCCTCAGGAAAATATTCTCAACTTTGGATGGGTGTGGCCTGGGGAGCTGGGAGAGACAGCCCAATTATCTACCATAGCTGAGCATGCAAAGACACGGGGGTCAGAAACATGTTCGTAAACACACACAGCGGGAAACTGGAAATCCCTTTTGGAGCAGATGATTTGTCTCAATACGATCCCCAGATGAAAAGAAAAGGTTCACCTGAATGCCCAGAGGGTCTCCTGTCCCTGCAATCTCCTTCATAAATTATAAGAAATAAATTGTAAATCCCTGGATAAGTGTTTCAAAAAAAAAAACATTTCCACAAAACAACAGGACTTGAACTTTTTTCTAAAAATAACAAAATGAAATTTCAAATGGTAAAGAAAAAAAAGACAAAATTTTCAAGTTGATGATTTTGATGGAATTTTGCAAAGCTCTTTTTGGCCTCCCAGGGAGGGGTCTGTGTATCATATGCAGCCTCTCCTGGAGGTTTATTTTTTGAGAGGTATGTCATTTTCCCAATCTACAGAACCCTGAGTTTTCATCGCCTATAATTAAACTGGCGAATTATTAATGCTAAAATACAGACTATAATACTCACCTGTCTATTAGAGGTGCTTTCAGCATTAGCTCTTGGGGCTAACGGGGAAACAAAAAAAAAGGCACTATTAAAAACCACTCTTCAGCTAATGAAAGTTTCAATACGATTTTTCAGGAAGGGATCAAATTCACTTTAGGAAAGCGTCATCAACAGGCAACCTTACCGACATGAGAAAATACATATACAGGGAAACAGCACAGATTATCAGCAGTGGCTTTTAAAAGTCACGACATCCACACTTTACAACAATACAAATGTTCTTGTCCAACTACAGAGGAATATTTCATTTTACCAAAACTTGCAAAGCGCTGTCTACTAACCAGACGCCAGTCTTACCCGTGCTAAACCCCCGGGACAGGGGCCCTGGGCAGTGTGCAGCACTGGAGTCTTACCCGTGCTAACCCCCCGGGACAGGGGCCCTGGGCAGTGTGCAGCACTGGAGTCTTACCCGTGCTAACCCCCTGGGACAGGGGCCCTGGTCAGTGTGCAGTACTGGCTTTTCAACATCTTTGGGGCTTTTTATTTAGATCAGGAGAAACTAACACGTCCGGCTCAAAATAATTTTTCCAAATCCTTGAGGGAGATGGTAGGTGGAGGGAGATGCCTGAGATGCATGGTGTTTGCCCTGTGGCCTTGCCACGTGGCCTGTGGTGGCAGGGCAGTCAGGGGTCTCAGACCGGCATCCCGCGGGCACTCCTGGGGTCCAGCTCCTTGGCACCTGCCTTCCTCCCTGGCTTCTAGATGTCCCTCCACCTCCCTGGATTCCCTCCTTCCTCCCGCTGGCCCCTCCCTCCCCGCCGGCCCGCGGAGAGTGCCACCCCCAGCAATGCAGGGCCGCGCACCGCAAGGCCACACCAGGAAAAATACACGACTACCACAGAGAGGGAAGGAGTGATTCGCAGCCACCTCGAGCGGCGTTCAGGGACAGTCGGGAGTGTTTATGCCATTGGTAACAATGGACACCGACTGTGCCAGGTGACCCCGTGGACAACAATCCATCCGTCAGGCTACACGCCTGAAAGGGACGCAGCTAGCATGGCAATTTGGCTGAAAGAGAGAATTTGGTCAAAAATGAGTATTTCTTAATTGCTGAGTTTCTGTGTAATGATCATTTTGGAGAATCATGCGGGAATGATGCAATGTCCTATGAATGTTTTTTCAGAAATATTTCCTTTCTTGGTTGTATCATTTCTCAATAGTTTCAGTTAATTTTTTTCTTTTCTGCTTATTTTTGTAATAGTGAAAATTTAAATCAAACTTTCCAGTAATATATCTCAGTTGCAATACTTTAAATACAAAATCCTGTGTAATATCGTAAATTAAGTGAGATTAGGAAGTACGTGGGTGATGATGACCCCATCTTGCAGTAAAATGTCATAACACACGCACATACGTGAGTACGCGCACAGAAACGTTTCAGGGGAAGATACAGACTCGGGTCTGACTATGTCTAAGAAAAAAGTCACATGCTATCTGTTTTTTATTTAACTTCTGATTTTTTTAGAGAAAACACGCATTGCTAAGTCGTGAGTAAAGATGTAGGAAACGGAAGACACTGGTAACAGTTTGCATATTTAGAGCACCCAGACTAACCCTCTCATGAATGCTGAGGTTTCTCTGGCTTTTCAAAAGCAATTTCAAAGTACACAAGGCAGGAGGAAGGAACAAATTGAAAATTGAAAATGAAAATAACAGTAGGAAAACAGAGAAATTCCTCCAGGAAAATAAGAGCTGCAAAATCAACTAATCATGAATCCAAATCCCCAATGCTCATTTTTGACCAAATTGCCACTTTTACCAAATTTTTGCTGGCTTTTTCTTTCTTTCTTTTGGAAGGGGGTTCATCAGCCATCTCCTCGGTCGCGAATGTGAACGTAAAGCTCAGATGCATCTGTTGGTGCAGAGCGACCCGAGGAGCGTAAGTGATGGGTGTTTCTAGGGAAGGTGTCAAGGGAGACGCGCTGAGCCCCGTCATTCACCGCCGTCTTCCCAGGCATGGGCACACACTCCCGCCCTCTCCCTGCGCCTGTCCGGGGCATGGAGACGCCCGGGACCACTCTGAGGGCTGTACTCAGACGTCACTCCCGCTGAGACCGTCACTGAGCTCCTCGGCCACAGCCCAGTGCTACCCTCCCTGGTCCCAGGGCCACACTGGCACAAACTGCCACAACCCATGGTGCGCTCTGGCTCCTGTCCTGTAAACTGTGAGCCCTGTGGGCTCAGTTCCATTCTCCACCCGCACCCTGCAGGGTGGCGGCCCCGTATTTTTGCCACTGGCTTCTAGATACTTCCAGGACAGCATGAAGTGCCAGTGGTCTCTGAGCTCCTGCACACACTCTTCCAAATAAGCCTAAGTCTTCTCAGATTAACTTCTCACAGAGACATTGGCAAGGAGCGTTTCACAATCACCAGATCCAGCCTGGAACGCACTGAGCTGGATGATGCCAAGTGACCATTGTGACAAGAACTGAGGATGCACGGCCAGAGCAACCTTTTTCATGACACATCTCCAAAGGCAAGAGAAACAAAAGATAAAATGAACTTATGGGACTTTAATCAGGATAAAAAGCTTCTGCACAGCCAAGGAAACAGTCAAAAAAACTAAGAGGCAGCCCACGGAATGGGAGAATATATTTGCAAAGGACACTACAGATAAAGGACTGGTATCCAAGATCTACAAAGAACTTCTCAAACTCAATACACGAGAAACAAATAAACAAATCATAAAATGGGCAGAAGATATGAACAGACACTTTTCCAATGAAGACATACAAATGGCTAACAGACACATGAAAAAATGTTCAAAATCATTAGCCATCAGGGAAATTCAAATCAAAACCACACTGAGATACCACCTTACGCCAGTTAGAATGGCAAAGATAGACAAGGCAAGAAACAACAATTGTTGGAGAGGATGTGGAGAAAGGGGATCCCTCCTACATTGTTGGTGGGAATGCAAGTTGGTACAGCCACTCTGGAAAACAGTGTGGAGGTCCCTTAAAAAGTTAAAAATTGAACTACCCTATGACCCAGCCATTGCACTACTGGGTGTTTACCCCAAAGATACAGACGTAGTAAAGAGAAGGGCCATATGCACCCCAATGTTCATAGCTGCATTGTCCACAATAGCCAAATCATGGAAGGAGCCGAGATGCCCTTCAACAGATGACTGGATTAAGAAGCTGTGGTCCATATATACAATGGAATATTACTCAGCTATCAGAAAGAACGAATTCTCAACATTTGCTGCAACATGGACGGCACTGGAGGAGATAATGCTAAGTGAAATAAGTCAAGCAGAGAAAGACAATTATCATATGATTTCTCTCATCTATGGAACATAAGAACTAGGATGATCGGTAGGGGAAGAAAGGGATAAAGAAAAGGGGGGTAATCAGAAGGGGGAATGAAACATGAGAGACTATGGACTATGAGAAACAAACTGAAGACTTCAGAGGGGAGGGGGTGGGGGAATGGGATAGACTGGTGATGGGTAGTAAGGAGGGCACGTATTGCATGGTGCACTGGGTGTTATACGCAACTAATGAAGCATCGAACTTTACATCGGAATCTGGGGATGTACTGTATGGTGATTAACATAATATAATAAAAAATCATTAAAATAAAAAAAAAAAAGAACTGAGGATGCAGGGACAAGTCAGAAGGGAACCGGCCATGTGGGCCAGCAGCTCAGGGCTCTGTGTTCCACCGTCGAGCTGCAGACACGGAACGGCCGTGCTGAGCACGATGAACTGATGCCCCACCATCTACTCTCTAACCTGGTCACCGAAATCCGTAACAGAAGAACAGAATCATAAAATACCAGTGACACCGGGACCTCTGCAAACCCTCCCCAGCACCCGCAATGCACACGAGGAAACTGGGTCCAGCACACGCGTGCAGCAGGTGGACGATGTTGGGGTTCGGCTATTGTAGGGCTTCTGGGTTTCTCTCGACAACAGCTGGTTTGCTAGGCCACGCCCACCTTAAAAAGATGAGCGCACCTGGGAAAACAGCTAAAACAATGTTTCTAACAATCAACGTAGCTGGTTGGGATAACAGGAGTAATTTAACTGCCTAGAAATGGGCCTGGACCTTTGGTTGGAACCCACGCACGGGGTTCTCGAGTGACTCCCAGTGGTTCCCAGATTTGCATTTCAGACACTGGGACGACAGAGTCTGGAACATGGGCCACCGCGGTCGGAGCAAGAGGACTTGTCTCCAGACAAACACTCAGCTCCTCCCCTGTTAACCGGCTTCCTTCTGACAGGTTGCCGATGGTCTGTTAGTACTTGCACCGACAAATGACCTGCAAGTAAGCGGCACCCTCCGGCCAAAAGGACAATCTGTACTTTTTAAGAAGCCAGTCGAGCAGGGGTCAAGACCTGGCGCATTGCAAAGCGCAAAACAACGAGAAAGGCTCTTACTAGGGCGTTTCTTTGCGTTTGCTTTACCTTCTTCTTTTGTCACCCCGAGGCAGCCCATCAGCTCTTGCACGGAGATGGATTTGTCGTTATTCACATCACAGTATTCGACAAACTTCTTCACACATTTTTTGGGTTTTGATTTTTTCCGAAGGAACCTCTTGAAGGGCTTAATCTCCTTCTTGCCAATATCCCCACTGGAGTTTTTATCCAGTAGTTTGAAGTACCAGTGGACCACACGCTCCTCTAACGTGTGGCTGGGGTCGGGTTCCGAAGGCCTGGAAGAGCACACGAGTCGTCAGACACGCCGGCCGTGCGGCTGCCTCCCCCACCCCTGTCCGTCTACGGAAGGCTCACGGTGCGCTCCAGCGCTCCCAGAAGGGGCGCCCCGCTTGTCCCTCCTGGGGTGCTGATGCCTAAGCTGGCATGGGTTCGCCAACGATAGAACGATTTTTTAAAAAATAATCTAGAGAAAGGAATTTAGCAAGAATATTTCAAGTTGGTTTCAAAATTGCAAATGGCACAATGAATTTATGGGTGCTTATTACACACTTGGCGTTGGCCACGTCTTTAAGGGAGCCCGCTGGTCCCAGGTTCTGTGCTCCGTGGAGTTGGCAGGACAGCTTGCATATCAACGCCCCCCCCAAACCCGGGAGCCCAAGGTTCTCGACTCCTTTACATGGGATTCACTGGCATACCATTTTATACCGCAGGGGTACCGAAAGATGCAAATGAAAATACATCCAGACATTTTCCCTTGGATTAAAAAAAAAAAGTTTGATATTTTAAGATACAAAGAACTAAAAACTCTCCTAGAAGGTCTGGCTTTGAGTCAAATCCTTGAACACGTCCCAGACGTTAAAACGTGCCTTCTCACTCAGCGGAAGATGAAGGTGGACGTGTGCGAGCACCTACCGGCCCTTTCCCCACTGGCGTCCGCGTGATTCTACCCACTTGGAGGGGGCTGTGTTCCCCCGAGCGGGAGACACTAACAGGTGTCAGGCATTCTAATGTTACTGAATATTTTCAGACTTTCAGAGATTTCAGATAGCAATTCATTTAATGCCTTCAATTCTAGTTCTCCAGATTAGAGCAATCTTTCTAAGAATATGTCAACTTGAAATGAAGGTCATTTTTTTTTCTAAGCTTAATTTATTGTCTGATTGTGACATTTTCTGTTAGCATTGCCTTTTTTCCTCTTCTTGAATCTTACCCTTAAGGAGAGAGACAGAGAGAGCAGAGCCTTTGTCTGAGGAGACTAGAAAGCTTTAGCTCACGTAGAAGAGAAGCTCATCAAGGCTTTGCCGGTGGGAGTGGGGCGGAAGGCCAGCGCTCTAAGGAAACAGGAAGCGTCTCCCTCGAGAACAAGCCTCTTACAAGAAAGAGATAAACTACTGCTAATTCTCAGGGGGGTCCAATGCCAGCAACACCGTGCCCAGCAGCGCTAGGAGTGCCCTCCCACCCACAGGTAGCTACGGAACAGAACAGCTTTGGGGAACTTAGAGGAGCTCAGCTCAAAACCCCAGACGACGTGTGCAGAATGTCTGCCCCGCTTCCTGCGAGAACGTGCCCAGAGTTTCGGAAGTCACCCTCTGAGCAGTGTCCGTGTAAATAACGCCACTGAGTGTACACTCGAATCTTAAGATGGTAAATCTTATGCGATGTGGGTTTTTCTACTATAAATACATAGTATGTTGAAAACTTGAAATCAAACACTGTAATTCCAAGAATTAAAATCTACTTGATAGGTCTAAAATGCAATTCCAAGGCTCGAAGCCATCAGAACGAAGGCCTCACATTCTGTTCCACTCCCACCTCCCGCCTGCCCGCCACCGCCCGCTGGGACCGCTGGAAATCCCAGGTTCCGGCTTTTCCCATGGTGACACGGCCCTCGGCAGCTTAACTGCGTTACAGGGGAAACCTCCTAGACAAATCACCACCAAACGCACGCAGCACCGTGAAGCGTTGGGGGAGGGCTGCTTTCCCAGAGCCCTGCGACCTCCTGAGAAGCTGACCTGCCTCGGATGCCCAACGACCACACCAGCTTCCAGCTTTCGGATACCTGGGGCTCCTTCTCAGCTCCTCGCTCCATTGTCGAATGTAACGTACCTGCCTGAGGAAGAGGGGTCGGAGACCGCGTGGACCATGTCAGTGGACAGAGCGTCCAAAATGCTCGTCAGAAACTCATTCTTTTTGGAACCAGGACAACCTAAAAAAATTAAGTACATACTTTTTTTTTTTTCATATTTCACACAACCCATGGAGTAAAAGTGTACTTTCTCTGTAATGAAAAGAAATGTTGTTTAATATTTGGAAATTAGTACGCTGGTTACCTTAATGAGCTCAGGTGAATGGTCATTTGAGCCCACTGCAATACACGTGTTGATTTTGGATCAAATTTTTTTTTTTTAGATGAAAGTACATGTAAGGTATTTATTTATCTATTTATTTAAAAAAATTTTTTTNATTTTGGATCAAATTTTTTTTTTTTAGATGAAAGTACATGTAAGGTATTTATTTATCTATTTATTTAAAAAATTTTTTTTATTATGTTAGTCACCATACAGTACATCCCTGGTTTCTGATGTAAAGTTCAATGCTTCATTAGTTGCGTATAACACCCAGTGCACCATGCAATACGTGCCCTCCTTACAACCCATCACCAGTCTATCCCATTCCCCTACCCCCCTCCCCTCTGAAGTCTTCAGTTTGTTTCTCAGAATTTTTTAAAGACTTATTTACTTATTTGAGAGTGAGAGAGAGAGCGTAGGCATGCGAGTGGGAGGAGGGGCAGAGGCAAGGGAGAGAATCCTCAAGTGGACTCCCCGTTGAGCACAGGGCCCAACTGCCATCTCACGACCCATGAGACCATGACCTGAGTCAACATCAAGAGTCGGACACTTAACCAATTGAGCCACCCGGGCCCCCTTTTGGATCATAATTGTTGTAAATGACAGGATCTAACATTCATTGAATCAGTACACGGGACGAAGAGATTCGCGGGCTTTGGTTGTCAGAGCAGCCGTGTCAGGGAGGTGCTACGACCGCCAACAGCACATCGGATGTCCTGGTGCTGGGAAGCATCGGGAGGCGCCCCGAGGTCACATGCTGGAGCGGGATGCGGCTGGAGTCCTCTGCAGGTGAGCCGGACTCCAGTGACCCCACAGGCTCAAGAGTCACGGAGTGTACGGGAAGCCGAGCTTCCTACAACGTACTTCACCTGCAAGACAGCACCCGGCCAGCAGCCCTCTTCCCACACGCGGGCGCCGGGAACTCCCCAGACTGCATGCCTGGAACACTACTCCCCGTCCTGTTTCAGGAGGAGGAGAACAAGCGGGGCGGCGGCAGGGCTGTCTCCTCTGGACTCGGGAGGATGGGCCTGGGTGGGCGGGTGGTCAGTGTTACGGCAGGCCGGGCATTCGGACGCCGACACGCTCTGCGGTCACGCGTGCTCCGGTTTCATCAATTTCCTTCGGACACTTGAGGTTCTGTTGTGACTATGCAAGCGCTTGTTAGCTGCCGACAGCAGGGATCTGTTTACGTCGGGTCCCACCTCATCAGTACACGTATCAGCAAGCAGACGCGAGTCCTCACCGGGACAGGAAGAGCAGGGCGACAAAGCTGCGTCACTCCCCTCTGACCCAGCTGAGACGGTGCACTGGAATCCACGGGGAAATGCGCACCATCGCGAGGATGTTCCTTTCAAGAAAAAGCTATGGTCTACTTAGCTATTCCCTCCGGGAGGCTGCAGGTGGGTCGCACGTGATCTGGAAACCCGGGGAATCTCCTGCAGCCGCCTGCACTCCTGCTGGGAGAGGACAGCGGCCTCCGCGGAGGTGGTTAGGGCAGCGACTCCATGAGCAGCAGGACTGGTGGTGCTAGAACAGAGAGGACAGGCAGACCGGGCTCCCTGCCCAGGAGCGTGGTGGCGGGAAGCCCTCTGCACAGGGGAACCCCTCCAGCCCAGACAGGCACCTGCGGGCAGGAGTGCCCGGGGAGGGGGGTGTGCTTGACCAACTGGCCCCAACGTCCCGGGTGCCTGATCCCGGGGATCCCCACAGCCCGTTAGCCTCAAGACACCCGGGGAGGGATGAGCTGGAGGTGAAGATCTTGAGTGTCTGGGAAAAGGCCGGCATGTTGAAGAAAGCTCAGCAGGGAGCACGGCGCGTCTACTCTGCACGGCAAGCATGACCTCCGTGGGGACACAGGCAGGTCATTACTTTGCTGCCGACTGAACCATATCTCCTAACACAGTAAAGCAGCATACGGTTTCTAACTGGAAATGACACCTTCTCAAGAAACCAAGACTGCGGGCGCACAAAAGCTTTAGAGTTCTTTAACACACAAGGCAATCAACGTAAATGCTTAATTCCCTTCTAAAACAAGAAGTATTAAAGCAATCCGGCTGAAGAGCTTTTCGACTGTTCCACAAAACAGGCGGGATTGCACTGATCTTCCTGCATGGGTAAGGACTGTGTTTTGTCTAATATGTACTTTGGTCCAAAAAAGAACACTCTTCGCTTTTATATGGAAAAGATGTTGAACTTCCTTTTAAGTAAAGAAGATAAATCAAAACTGAGTTCGTCTCAGAAAGACAAAGCCGCGTCCCCTGCGAGGCCTTCCTCAAGGCGAATTCTGTCCCCCGCCCCGCGTTGGCCTTCGCAGGGACTGCACATACTCGTCCGCTCGCGGGGGCGCTCTGTCCGCACTATGGCACTCGTTCCACAGATCGCTGTTGAGACGCCGGCGAAGGTGCTGGGCCCAGGGCAGCAATCAAACCAGACAGGGTGAGCATCCCACATCCTGGCCTGACCTGGTGGGACCACGGATTTACCCTGGACTTCCGGAGCACCTCGGCTACCGCTCTAAGGATTGTGCTGATGATGCACGAATGGGGTGCCATGTCCAAATCAGTGGGGAAGGTGGGGTTTGCCGCGATGAGGGTTCAGGGAACACAGTCCCACAGTCCCTGCAGGTGAAGGGTCGGGTGGGGCTGCAGGTCAGTTGGGCTGAGGGGCGGGGGTGGGGGGGCAGCTGGGAAAGGGGCCTGGCCTCTGTTGACTGTCCCTGTCCAGCCTCCACCGTCTTGTTCGATGACATTTGAGAGGACTCTCCTGGATGGAGAGGCGATCCCTCGTTCTATTCATGCTGGAGTGCTGTCTGTCACTGCATGACGGGGATTGTAGCTCAAAGCTATTTCTGAGACAAAAAGGCAAATGGAAATGTAAAACGAGAAGAAATCGGAAGAAAAAAGTTCAGAACTGTAAGCGAGTTTTCACCACAAGGGAAGTGACAGTAGTAAAGGAATGGAAACGTCACCGTGACACGGGCCAGGCCTCAAAAACGTACCAAAGCAGTGACAGGCCTGGGGCTGAAGGGAGCCTGGCCCCAAGCCGCGGGGGCTTCTCCCCCACACCTCGCCTCTCCATCACCGGCCGCTGCGGGAGGCAGACAGGCCTTCTCAGGGGCCAGCAGACCTGCTTGCGCACCCTGGCCTCTAGGGCCTTGGGGGGCCGCGTGCCGACAGGACAGCTGCCCGACGACGGCACAGGGCCCTCACCCCATGGCTCGCCTCCTTCTCTCCCTGCACAGCTGCCCCTGGGGCGGCTCCACCATCCCTCTAAAGCTTGTGTTGTTAAAACCACAGCCCACACGCTCCGACGAAACACCAGGTCACTGTTTATGTAGGGACAGCTGTCCGCAGACTGCGCTCTCCAGCCGAACGCGGAGCGGCCCTCGGAAGCCTCGGTCGTCTGTGTCAATGTTTCAATGTCTGATAAATATTTTCACCAAGTATTAGGATTATCTTTATTGTCTTTTCGAGGCTTTCCTGATTCAAGTCATGCTGTCCTCTCTCCCAGTGTCACTCAGGAGAACAACTACTTTCAGTTGACTTTTCTCCTAAGCAAAAATTTGTTGATGTTCCCAAAACGACAACATTTTTCAGGTAGAGTGTTTTTAAGACCACTGAAAGTAAATAACGGTCCGATGTCTACTCTCGAAACATTTGAATCCCTGTGGACGTCAGGAAGCCACTCTCACCCTCGTGGGCATGTGATGACGTCGCACAATGGCCCCCCTTCACCCCAGTTCCTAGAATGAAAACGCCTCAACAGGAAAGAGCACGTCTTTGTTCAAAGATAAGGCAACTGAGAGAGAGACGCTCAGAATCAACACGGAGTCGACGTCCAACCAGGCCCATGGCTGCTACGCCCTCGGGAGACCGTGGTCCTTTGTGACCAAGCACCATGCGTGTCCACAGGAAATGACTCGGACCCTCTACCCTGTGTGTGAGCCTCGCTTCCTGTTTTTGAATCTGATTTAGTTCACTGCCACGCCCTCCACGAACAGATGGCGCACGTGGGCTCACGCTTCTCAGACCATTTCTGCAATGTTTCCAGAGATAACTCTGCCTCCCTGTAGCTAAGCCATGCTTGTCGCCACAAACGTAGCTCTGAGTCAGGAAGGCCTCGAGGTCTACAGTTACTACCACAAACCAGAGGTAATAACAACGCAGCCTCGGGGTCTGAGCGTCCGCACGGCCCACGGCACCCTGGGAGTGTGTACCTGTGACCCACGCAGTGCGATCGAACACGATGCCGTCCAGCGGAAGAGTGACGTGTCCATCTGGGGCTACAGAACCAGGCAGAGACCAGGCCAGGAGGAGGGTGACCCAGGGTGTGGGACGGGGTCTCCTTTGTTTGCTCCCCGAGCCAGGCACGCACACCCCAGCCGGGGGCCATTCTGAGAGGCAGCCGTCCCCCATCTGACGGCCTGGCGTCCTCCTGGCCTGGGGCTGGAGGGAAGGAGCCAGCAGCTGGCTCTGGGCTCAGCGACAGGACAAACGTGCACCTCATGGACAGTCCAGGTGCAGTCGGACTCCGTCCAGGTGTTCAGGCTCAGGCTTCCTGCTCTCTATTTGTTTAACAGAAGCAATTTAAGGAACGCTTTCCATTCATACAGAGAAAACTTTCTTTCAAACTACTAGCTCATTGCTTTTTACTTCCAGTAGTTCGCTCTAATTGTTACCTCTTTCGTATCTATTGTGGGGAATTTAAGAAGGAACAGAAGGCTGACAACAGGATAGACCATCTATACAAACTGCAAAGCCGTGCAGATCCGTCCTTCGCCATCAAGAAAAATAAGCTTCCAATCTATGACGTGCTTGTCAATTACATTTTATAGCACCAATGACCTTGACTGGATTCCAAATGGGATCCGTGTCACTAACCGCTCAACACGTGAAGACTGAGCGAGCGTCGTCCTCGCAGCCTGTGCTGTCTGGGGACAGAGGACCCCTGCTGTGTCTGCGGTTGCTAACCAGCACGTGGGCTGGGCGCATGCCTGAGGGCAGGTGCAGCCACCAGACTCGGCCGTCTCACGGCTTCCCGGGCCGCAGCAGCGTCAGGGGCTTCCTGTCTCCGAAACGAGTGACGGAGATGCAACCCGCCGGCGGCCTCTGAGCTCTGTCCCTGAAGTCCTGCCGACGATATGAGGCGCAGGATGTCCCTGACCTTGCATCCCTTCCTGCTTCAAGCGCCCACAGTGCCTGTCCGGACACAGCCGTGACTCTGCTGGGCTGCTTACTGACTCGGAGAGCGGCGGGCACACAGACACAGCACCTGCTTTGTTTCCTGCAGGCTTTGGCATTAGCGCCACACGTCCTGCACGGCAGCTCTCCCAGTGAGATGGTAAGTCTCTGCACGGTCTCCGTGCCCTTTACATCACGGATCACCTGGACCGGGGACCACGGGCGGAGTGTGTACAATTCCAGAGCAGTTTCTGACCCCCCACCCCGGCACCGGGGGGGCGGGCACAGTTCTGAAGACGGGAATAAAGGGGCTCAGCGAGTTGTCAGAGGGGTCAGAGGGCAGCCCCGCTTTTGAAGGTATCTGCTCTCGTGGCAGCAGGGCCTTCACTGCCAAGCCCCCGAGGACGGGCCTGTGTGGCCAAGGGGACAGCTAAGACGTGAAGGCCACGGCTCCCTTCTGGCAAACACAGCAGAGCCCCTGGTGTAAGACCACAATAAAGTCATGTCCAAATAATGCTCGGAAACCAACAGAGAGCCACACACATTTTTTAAAGAGGTGAGGGAAACCAGAGGTGAGGCCGACCGTGTCTGGAACTCCAGGGGGCACTGACGGCACCGCCAGGATGGCACAGATCTGACACGCTGTGCGGGAGATGTTCCCCAGTGCTCAGGCCGCCCAGAGCCCCGGGAAACCAGCCCCCTCCCTTCCAGAACGAGGTGAGGGGTGGCACTCAGAGAGCTCCGCTGACACCCGCTGAGAACCTCCCAGTGATGTGCGGCCACTCCGTGCCCTGAACCCGAGCTGAGCCAACGGACGGACACGCTCTCAGCAAACCTCACGAGAACCCTAAGAGGTGGGGAGTCTCCGTCATTCCCTTCCACTAACGAGCAGACGGCCTGAGAAGCAGCGGGCCACTGACAGACCGCGGGCTCAGGCAGCGCCAGGCTCCAGACCCCCACCCACCTGCAGACCCCGAGGCTGGAACGTCTATTGTGGTCCCAACTCGAGGGCATTGCTGATCTGGGGACACGCTCCTGCACATTGGCCCTTGCTGCTTGCTTTGCCCGTCTGCCCTGCCTCCGCCTCCTGCATGGGGTCAGGCTGCAGTCCTGGAGGGGACTGGCCTCCCGCTGGCTTCCACGCAAGTGGCCGGGCGCCCCGCTCCCGCTGCGACAGCCTCAGCATTGTCTTTGGCTTGGGGTAATTCTTAAACTATCACTGAATCTACCACAGTTGGTTTCCCCTTTCCTTAGTAGAGTTCAAGTCCACGTGGACGAGGGTCCTGTGTCTATGTCACTGTGACCCCCGAGGCTGCGCTCAGAGCATCTGTGCACACACCACATAACCAAGGACCTCCTTCTGGGGTTCGCCTTCCCGTCGTTTCTGAGAGGTGGGGTTTGTCTTCAGAAATGAGGACATGGATCAAACCCTCTGGGGCCTGTGTGATACGGTTTCTGAAGTTTTCAAAAATCAAAAGATTCCCTATGCATGCATTCCTCAATGTCTAAATGATCATCTGAGCACAGCAAGTGTCCCACAGCCCATCTCCCACGTCTCCTACACCCTCTGATTCCCACAGGGAACTGACGCACAAGGGAAAGCTCTCCAAAGAAGACAAATGGCATCATTCCGACTTATGTTCTCCAAAGAGCAGTGGGAATTGGATTGGCCTAGTTGCTCTCCGACACGCTCAGAAGAGAGAGAGCTCCTCGTGGCTTGGAGCGGCCTCTGTTCCAAGGGGAAGCTGGAACTGAAGGGTCGGCCCCTCCAGGCTTCACTTTGAGCCACTTTCTCTCATTTCCAGTGAAGATAAGGTAACCTCTCCTCAGGTGATACAGGTCAGTGTCTTGCCATTTTGGGGTGAAGGTGTGAAGTCAGTGGACTAGAGTCAACGTCTAGTGAGCTCTGTGAGGGGCACTCCAAGACCCTGCCTTTAGATGTCTCGTTTTTCAAAAAACCTTTGCAATGGCATAAATGAAGAAAGACATGAATATTTTGCATATCAAACTTGGAAGTGCACAAAAACGAAGACGGGCTGTGATAGGCTCGGTGGGAGAATTAACCATCATGGTGTCTGGACGTGGAGCCAACCCCCAAAGAGAACGTAACAAAGAAGTGGAAGGCTGTGGCTGGACTGTGCAGATATGGGGTGTATGGGGTTTTACACACCGACGACCACTCATCTTAAAACAGTCAGTAAAAGGCAAATGGCTACACAATCTTACCCACCAGCCAGCACGGAAGAGCCTTCGATTCAGCAAGGAACAAAGGAGAGCACAAGAAACGAGAGATCATTTCAATACTTGGCTTCGGTTTCCTGGTTTTAAAAAGAGTATTTCACAAATAAATTGCCAAGGATAGAAGTTATGACATCTGGCGCCGTTACACTGTGAAAAACCTGTTCTCGTGCATATGGCTAAAGGCAGCTTTTGGAAATGATCTAGTTAAGGGAGTACTGGCTATTGGAATGGAATATTAATATGGGACATTACTTCTGTGTGCCTGAGTTAAGTCACTATGAACCAACTCAACCAGCCACTCATCAACCAGTTGCCACAAAGTCTCCTGTCTTCTCAGACGAAGATGTTTGAAGATTCCAGGATGATTATTTTACTTCGTATTTAGAAAGCGTCCAGTCTGGAGAGGCCGAGAGGGGAATGCTGTTCATTTGTGAATGTTACGACTCACATCGATCTCTTAAAACTGTGTTTGTGATGCAAAGTCTATTTTGGTAGCTGGGTCGAGAGCAGCCCTGTCCTCCTGGTCTGCCGTCATCATCATCACCCTCCCAGCCAGCAGTTATGAGCCTGGTTCGGGAGCCTGTGTTTCCAGCACAGCATTTCTGGTAAAGGGCAGAATCTTTGGAGAAAAGATTACATACATGCTTCTCACTTGGACCCACAATCAATTACTACAACTGGAAATCCTACTTTCCATAGAAAAATAACCTAATAGTATGCTGGAATATGAAAACAAAACCAAGGAAACCACATCAGTTTCTGTCTTCCTTGATTCTAAGCTCTTCCCAGACACACTCTCAGGTGGACTAATTGGGAACTCCTGTTTACACATGTGCTTTGCTGCTCGAGGACCTCACCCCCTCCCTGACCATGGTTTATTTGCTGCCCTACTCAACTCTGTCCCGTTTTTAGTAAAGTAGCTCAAAGCTGTTTTTCTCCAGGAAAACTACTGCCTAGTTCAGCTGACATGACCCTCCTCTCCTCTAAGTTCCCGATGTCGGCAGCGCCGTATACCTACTGGGACCGAGCTGGTGCCGAAGGCCTCACACACTCCCATGCTTTACAGGTCAGTTTTACCGGGACGGCTTTGAGTTTGGAAAGCCAAGCTTTGTGTGTTTGGATTCTTTCTACCCCACAAATCTCTACCACGGAGGGGCTCTCGAAGGAAACAGCCTGAGCCGATGAAAAAGACACTCCGCCAACAGGTAGTTCACCAGATGCCTGAGCCCGGGGACGCTGGCGATGAGGCTTCAGTGCGCACCGACCACAGCAGCGGCACGTACCCACGGCCCGCCGTGCTGCCCAGAAGCTGACCACCCCCAAGTCCCCTGCCGGTTCCGAGCGAACGACCGCACTTTGAAAGGGAATGGGAGCTGCGTGTGTCAGCTTCACGAGCGTGGGAGACACCCATGGTTCAGCGGAGCCTTAAAACTTCCCGCCTCAAGCCACGGAACACAGACAACAGCTCCCGGGTCCGACGCACCCCTGCCCTGCGCATACATGTCGCTGCCCACCTAGCAGTGTGTCTGCTCACCAGACGGTAGAAGCGATCACCTCCGCCTCCCGAGAACTCAGGGTCCCCAGGGCTGCAGCACCCACAGTCTTACACGCAAGAGGCGATGTGCCCCCACGGGGGTCCCCGCTCATGGAAACTCTGGCTGAATGACTTGTGTATCGTAGCCCCAGTATCCCGGATAACAAACGCGGATTTCATCGACTCCTCAGAACCAGCGCTCAGGGAGCCCACGCACCCAGGTGGGCTGACCCCTCTGGGGACCCCTGCACTGACCAGCAGAGCCCCGAGAGCCATGTTCCGGAAGGCATCCGAGGACATCTCGGGCCCCTCCCATCTCCCATCTCGGTTTTCAGACTGGAGAAACGAAGAGAAGGAGGTGACCCTGATGTCCGGCGTCTGGAGGATGAGTGAGGTCTCAGGCTGTGTGCACGGCGCCCCGCACCTGGAGACCAAGCCCCTGGTCCCGGGAAAGAAGATGCAGACAGCCGCCCCACCCCCACCAGGCAAGGCTGCGGGCAGAGACTTTGTCGGGACTCTCCCCAGGGCCTGGTGACCTGCACTCAGTGAGGGGCCTGCTTCCCGCCCGCACCCCCACTGCTCCAGGTTGGGAAGCCAGCACTCTGATACTCCCAGCGGTCCCCGCAGGACTGAATGCCCTGGATGTGTCCCCTCCCCAGCAGGGATGCCACGCAGGACAGCGCTGCCGGAGAGCCTGGTGAGAGAGCTCAGCGGGTATTTTCCAAGGACAGACTGCGCCAGTCAGCGTGATCCCACCGCATACCCGGCTTGATGGTGAACCTTCTGGAAACCCGACTAAATGAACAAGCCCAGTGAGGAAGTGAGGACTTACGAAAAGGAAAATGGTTCAAGGATAATTTATATTGCATCCACACCACGGGTTTCACATTTTCAGACTTAACACTGTTTCTCTAAATTACACACTCAAGTCATTTCTTAATACTGAACGCGTGCATGTTTACCATCTCCCTACAGATTTTCCACAGGCTGGCCCCGCAGGCTCTTCTAAACAGATGGTCACAGACTGTTGTCGACATGGACGAACTGAAATCCAGGTTCATTTTGGAATGAAACGCTTTCACTCCATGCTTCAGTGTTTGTTTCTATTTGTTCAGGGTATATTAATTTAAGGCAGAACTATGTGCTACAATCCAATAATTTTATTTGGGAGGTAGCCACAGAATGGCTTACTGTTCTCCCCGGAGGGTAGCTGGATTTTATTGTTCTGTTTCCAAGAACTTTTGTAGGCACTTGTTTCCCCAATATAACGGTGCCAGAGGTTGAACGGGCCGCGTGCACGCTCGCCTCATGGCCGCACGAGACGTCCCCCCGGGGGACGGCCCGTCACGCCACACCTGCACGCACGGTGGTGCCTACTGGATCCCCCTGCTGCCCTCCCTTCCGACAGCCCTCAAGCCAGAGCCCCCCGCGAACCCGCGCAGTGACAGGGCCATCCGTCAGCTCGGCGGGACTCCCTCGTAACCTAACTCCTCGCTTACACTCGATCACATCAGGCGACGACCAGCATCAGCCAATCCTGTAATTTGCAGCGAGAAACACGTTTCCCTCCTCGCACTCTGTCCACAGACTGTACTACAAGCAGCCACGTCCGGGGAAACTGTCTCTCTCCTGACTTCACTGCAACCTCTGTGCCTACCCCTTACACCATTACTCTTGAAAAATGTAATACGGTCGGCAGAGGAAGGCTGTAGCTTTTGACAGGACCATGCAGAGGAAAGGTCGTTTGGAACATAGGTGTTCAGCTGTGCAAGCGTTTCCTGCTGACCCCAGGGAGACAGGTTCAGCTTGTCAGAGTACATGCAACGTGTCACAGTACAAGTCAATTTAAAAGGAAGGAGGAGGACATCACCACAGGGGAAAACTCCGGGTAAGGAAGGCTGGTGGAAACTAGAGTCAGGTTAACATACAGAAGGCACATGTGGTGTGGATGGAGCCACGCATCTGAGTCCAGAGCTGACACGAGAGGGAAGGTCCACCAGAAGGAAAGGCAGCATGAGTCAGACGCTAGGGAGAGAAAATGCCGCTTGCTGATACGGAAGCAAGAGAGAAATCTTTCCTGTGGCGAACGAACGAGCCGCGTAGTGAAGCTGTCTGCAGACCTGCTGACATCCTGACTGAGGACACGGCTTCCAAGGGTGTGTCCCCTGCAGCCGGCAGCGCGGCCCCAAATCTCAGGAATCTTACTGGAGGACACTCGGGTGGGCTGCACACCCACTCCCCTCACTGCTTGCCCAAAGTTCCTGTGCAAAAAGATCAAGAACAGTGTCTATTTCTTTCGTGCACATTTGCTAGGTTTTCTCAGATTTTGATGAATATTGAACTCCTCCAGATGTTAGGGGCCTGGAATGCATCTCTTCTCTGAAGCTGGTTAAGTGAGGAAATGTTTGCTTTGAGAATCACATCAGTTAGGAGTCTAACCAAAACATATGGCGTGGAAGAATGTCTTTACTCACAGAGGTGGTGGCCAAGCTCTCACACAGCCATCCGGGGCCCTCGGGCGCACAGAACTGGGTGATCAAGATCCCGAGTCTCTGTGGCTGTATTTCCAGCCTAAAAGAGTCTGTGAGCAAGCGTAGACAAAGGTGTCCTTCAGCCACTACGAGTCCCAGTGAAGACGCGGACCCTGTGGGGCACCTTCCTGGGGAACTGCACGACGGTCGTGAGACACACGTGTCGGTAACAGAACGAGGTCGGCTGCTATGTAAGTTTGCTAACTAGACACCACTGAAGGCCAGTGTTTAGTTTTAGAATGACTGACCCGTCGCCCTTCTTTGTGGGTGATAATTAGAGAGTAGGGACCATTGCCTTTTATGGCCCCGAACGGTGCAGACTGTCGTAGAAAGTTGCAGCCAACAAAGACGAAACCCAAGTGGCCACAGGCGCGTTTGTGCAAATGTTACGGCCACGTCCTATTAAATGTGTCTATTCTGACTCTTTAATAGAATATATATAGAAACACAGCTGTGTCCCAGACCTCCCTGAGCCACCTCGAGTAATCTGAGCTGCGCCTGCAGGAACCTCTCACACATGGCCAATTATTTCTGAAGACGGAAAAGCAGAGGTTAAATAAGAATTCTGCTTTTCCGAGTCCTTTCCTCGAGCCCCGCGCGGCAGCGTCCTCCACAGCCAGGGTGGACGTGGCCGGCCCGGGCCCGGTCCCCGAGCACCGCTGGGAGCAAGGCAGGCCTGCGCTGACCGACAGCGGCTCAGCTGGACTTCTTGTCCTGACCGGCGTGAGGAAAGCTTCTCTTGAACGCGACGGGGCTTCATCTCCTGTACAGAAACCTTGTCTCTGGTCGGGCTGTTTGGATGACTCCTCCAATGACCGACGTCACAGACTGTTGATTTTTACTGTTCTGAGCGAGGCAGCTCTTATCTTAACAAAGTCCGGGACTATGACAGCCAGAGCGATGTCTTCATTCCAGCGTCCAAGGAGGCGTGTGACAGGCCATTACACGTGTAAACACAGAGTTCACTTCCTCCGCAGGGGGCTCCTTGCCTTCTGCGGTGAGAAAACGCAGAGCTTGTCTGTGTTCTCTGCGCCCACGAGCTGGCGTCCCTACCAAGGAGCTGCAGCGGGTGCGCCGCGCCTTGCAGAGGGAAGAGGGGGTGTGGTGCGCGGGTCACGTTCACCTGCCCTAGGGCCCGGGGTCACGGAGGGCTCAGCTCTCGGCCTGCCTTTGCTGTGTATACACCCTCGACACTCAAAGGGAAAGGAAGCTTCCCAGGAGGGGGCACGCGAAACCAAGTGGCAGAGTAAGGCCAGTCACTGCTTCCTACGTCTGAGCCTGCATTATTTATTTCTAATAGGTAAAGAAAAAAGAGCAGGAAAAATACACCACAAAACCAGATGCCGTGATGAAAGGAAACCAGAAGCCCAATAACACAGACCAGAGCAGGACTTTAGTTCAAGAGGCACCCCACACAGTCTGTGTGACCTCGTGCAAGTCACCTAACCTCTCTGGATCTCAAGGTTCTCACCTCAGAGCAGTGCCTGGACTGGCGGCTGTCCGTGCCAAGGCCCCATGCTAGCATCCCGTAATCTCTGCTGGGTGGAACCTGAGTGTGCATAAGGGAAGGTAGGTCTCCTGGCCTATCAGCCTCCAAGATCATCCTTCCGAAAGTGTGCTCGTCATAAGCCCGAGCCAGACCACGATCCCAGCTCACCCAAGGACGATGACCGTTCTTGGTGGCCTGGAAGTCCCAGGTATCTTGTTATCTCTAATGGCAAACCCTACACGGGAACCCCAGGGAAGAAAAGTGAGAGGACATGAAGGAAGGTTCAAATCATTTGTATTGATTTTGATAAATTGAGCCTCATTCACGCTGGACATTGATGGTATTTATAGTGGTGATGGTGGTGATGGTGATAGTGCGGGTGGTGATGGTGGTGGTGGTGGTGGGGATAGTGCGGGGGGTGATGGGGATAATTCTGGTGACAGTGACGATGATGATGATGGTGGTGATGGTATGGGTGGTGATGGTGACGATGATGGTGGGGTGGTGATGTTGGTGTGTGTGTGTTCCATGGTGTGGGACGACTTTTTTACAGTTTTATTTTGGTTCCTTTAATAATAAATCCCAGAAGGCATTCGATATAGCTAACCTTATCGTAAGTGCCACACTACAGGGAATTTCGTTCCGGGAAGATTCATGTGAACACGTGTGTGTGTGTAGCTCTGACTGGCGTCCACATGAGCTCCGGTAGGTGGCTCACACACCGCTGTGGTGAGGTCTCCGTTATGCAGACCTGGGATAGCTAACGTCACCGCATCATCTACGAAGCACAGACAAAGTGGCCTTTCCTCATGGGCCGTTGTGAGGATTGAGTGAGTCAATACACATAAAGCTTCTGCACTGATGCCCTCTGAGTTCTCCATCAATATTCTGGAGCGTGAACGCTGTTTGGTTCTTGGCACCTCTGACTCACCATCCACAACCCTGTCAGTGATTGTTTTAATAAAAAATTAATTATACAAAACTCGTCCAGGATATAGTCCAAATTCCTTAATAGGACCTGACTTGAGTCCTGCCAAACCTGCAGCCTGTTTCTCCTTTTAGAGCGTTACATGGTGACCTCGGTCTGTTTCACAAGTCCAGCTTCTCTGGCTCCATAGATGTAAGGAATTCTGTAGGAATGCCCCAGATGGAAGAGCCAGCCGATCATGAAAGGGCTCATTTAATCCATATTCATTTATGTAAAAATTGAGCTAAGTCACCATCCAGATACATACACTATGAAAATTAAAACCTTGTCTGTAGAGAAGGGCTTCCACAAAGATTACTCTTTCCAGTGTTTATTAAGCCCAGGTGCCAGGACGCTCGTTCTTGCTCAGAACCTGAGCGGTTCTGCTTTCTGGAGTTGTCCTGTGCTTGGAGGGGAGGGAAGCGCTCTCATGAGCCCCAGAATAATGGCCTTCCATATCCTGACTTCCCTTTTTATGGACCACATGTCCCAAGTGCAAAAGCATTCTATAAAAGCATTCTGTATGTCAGCTGCTCCTTCAAGAAGGAGACTCTGTGTAGATGTGTTGATGTCAGAAACAACACCATAAAGCACAAAGGACTTAGAGTTAACGGTGGGAACACAAGGTTTGCAGTCACAACTCTAATCTTGGTCAGCCCGCTTGACACGGGGCAACTGCCTCACTTCTGCTGAGTTGAGGGGAAGCGTTGAGTCAGAAGTCACGCAGAAGGAGACTCTAGGGCTGGCGCCTTCTGGGGACACAGCAGGTGCCAGAGAGTTGGTTCACATCACAATAAAAAGTGATGTCAACAAAAGACGTGCCATGGCTAGAAAAAGAGGGGAGGTTACAAGGAATGGGGACAGGCACAGGGATCTATTTGCCTGACACCTATTTTATTCCTCTCTTTGCTTCAAAAATAATTTCTCCATTAGAGAAATTACAAAGTAAAGATTGCTATTCCCTTGCATTTGAATGAACAAATTTACCCCGTATACGTAACAAGTGGTTATCATTTCACAGTGTGAAGCGTTAAATAAAATACTGACTCAACTGGACTTCCAGGGGCCCAACGAACAGTGCTACAACAGTGGTATTTCACGGCAGACGGTGCACGTTTCTCTGGAGATTAAAAAAGAAAATTAGAAATCTAGGATTTCCTGAATTTAAGGAATCTCTGATAACAGGGCATTATACTCTCCAAACAAGTTACTTGATTTAATAAGCAAAGTGCAGAGAAAAGACAGGATGAGAACCCAAAGCTCTAAGACTAGTCTGCTGGAAATCACCCTTGAAAAATTCATCTCAGGCATTTCTGAAAGTTCCCTACCGACCAAGGGACAGTCCATTTATCCCTTTCTGTCAGAGGGAGAAACCATTGATTTTTCTGAAAAACTGTTCTTGATTTGACAAGTCAGGAGAGAGCTAAGAATAAAATTAAATCATTGTGTCAGGGAAAGTATTCTAGAAGTTTCCATGGCCTGCTGTTTTTCATTAAAAAGCAGGTTTTGAAAGTTTCCTACCATCGCTGGTCATTTGGGAGTGTCCAAGCAGCCTGACGCAGAGCGTACGTATTTGAGCGCTGTGGTCTCGGTTTGTCCACTGAAATTCTTAAAGAATTAAGTTATCAGGAAGAATGTAGCTCAATTTCTACCGTCAGCCATGCCATTTTCATTAGTTGGGCCTGCATTCTAAAAGTAATCACCCTGTGCTCTGGCCAATCTCCAGCTTTGACTGGATTTTGCCTGTGCCCATTCCCTCCGGGATTTCTGGGAGAGAAGCGATTTTTCACTCTGACCCCCCAGCCCTGCCCCGTGTCGGCGGACGACGCTCCCCAGAGAGTCCTGAGTCCGGCAGCACTACCTGGGGTGAGGGCAATGTGTTCCCGACCTTGGCACAAAACCTGGAACAGAGCTTTTAAGAATAACTCCATGACATTTTCAGGCATGAAGGGGAAATTGATCATGTGCCAGTCTATTTCCTTAATTTTCCTAATTGCTTATGATGTTGCTGTCCTGTTTAGGTGCATCCGTCTCAGGACCATAACACTGCAGTCTCGGCTCCCAGAGCACAGACACTGGCCCTGAAGTGTCTCTGCGTCCCCAGCCTCCAGCCCGGGGCCATCTGCACAACAGGACTGCCACCCACAAACGTCCTCACAAAGCCAGCAAAGAAAAGAAAGCTCAGTTATAACAAGAATATAAAACAGAGAAGGCCCAGCACTGTTTCGGGGCTCTGATCGGTTCTGGGTTTAAAAACAGGAGAACCAGGAGACTAAGGGGGAGCAGCAAGGAGGACTCGGTGAGGGGCTGGGAGGAAGTCAGCTGAGTGGAAGTCGCCCGCACGGCCCCTGGTGAGGAGCGGCGAGCTGGAGCACACAGCGGCCCTTGACTCCGGGCCTGCACGCCTGGCGCCCTGGGGCCCGGCCTCCCCTATCTGCTGGCCGTCTGGGGAGCACAAGGGGCGGAGGAATGACCAGGGTGTGCTCAGGAAGGCAGCATGGGGACCAGTGCTGATGGCTGGCCATTCCCGTGAGAAGACGGAAGATGCAGAGCAGGGCAGAGCAGAGAGCGGCTCTGATACGAGGGATTCTCCAACTGCGGCTGACGCCAGGTTACACCACGGACGGGTTACGGGGGGAGCCTGGGGCAGACACGGGCGCTGAGACCCCCGCTTGGGGTGTCATGCCTGTGCCGTGCACCACAGCAAATCACCGCAATGAGTCTGGTCACGGCAGAGGCTCGATCCGTTCAGACGAGCTGTGAGGGATGCCTACGTTAATAAAAGCGAATCGTAGGCCAGTTACAAGCGAATCTGTTATTTTCGAGTGCACCCCATACTTGGAAGGCTTTTAAAGTGGTTATTTGGGACAAACTGCTCATCATGGAAGAGCAGTTGTTTAACAACCAATTTAACTCACTTAATGGTGTTTGAGAACAGTCTGTCCTCCTCAGTCACTCCAGCCGTCTCTGAGATGCTTACACTCTTAGTCAGTCTGGCAGGTGCTTTCTGTGATGAATGTGCATCTAGCCTTATTCCTCGCTCTTCTGCAGAACCGTGACTCCCAAAGGAGCAGAGGCCAGACCACCAGGATTCTGCGCACTGACATCATTGACAGCGCTCCCCTACCATCTTAGAGAGTATTTTAAATTAGATGAAAGCCCAGATTTCTTCTGGAAGAACCGTGGGAGTGTGGTGCCGAGCCGCGGGCATCTGCGGGAGCAGGCATGCCCTGCACGTTCCCGTGGCGGTGTGAGCTGTCCGCCAGCGCGCAGGGCTCTGCCGTGGAGGCAAATGCCTGGACGTTTTGAAATGAAGATACTTCATGCTATTACACTGGGGAACGAGAAGTCAGCCTGGACACTGAATTTTAGAAATTAAAAACTTAAAAAAAAAAAAAAAAAGCGAACCCATCTTTTTAATCACCGGTCAGTGTGATTGTATTTCCGGAATCCTAGGTCACCGGTGCCGGTCTAGCCACGGCTCGCGTGAGTTTTCAGTGATCCCACCGCGGTCGCGGCCATGTGCCAGCCCAGGTGCCGCAGGTGAGAGCCCCCCGTCTGCTGGAGTGGAGCATGGGGTATTCCTAATCCTTCGGACCAGCTGGCGGACTACCCTTCACCGCATCCCAGTCTTCTCTCACCCTCCACGTGGTCTTCCTAAGCTGCTGGGGTGGCCGCCAGTGCCGCTCTTACTCCCGAATCTGGCTCCTCGTGACCCGACGCGGGATGAAGTGTGTTAGCACAGGTCACACCCAGCTCTCTTGCACGGCCCGGCGCAAACCTGAAAACCTGGGGCCTCATATTCAGAAACCACGAGGGAGCTCGAGTTGGTGGCAGCGGATGGTTAAACCAGGCGCAGACGGGGAAACTGCCCAGGCCGCTCACAGGAAGCCGGCTCTGCTGTTCATGAAATACTCCCATAAATATCTATGTCCCAACCGAGGGGGCTGGGAAACCTGTCCATCTTCTTGGACAGGAAATAAGTGAGTGGATTGCCTGCACACAGATGTCAGATGATTTGCTCAGCAGGTGAACGCCAGCCCCTTGTGATGCAGTGGAGGGCAGCCCCTTGCGATGTCACCCGTCTCTTGTCCGCTTCGAGACTCACGTGCCTCTTTCTGGAGCAGGACATTGGGTAAGATGGAAATACAGGGCTCTTGGTGGGGAGAAGAGGGAAGGTGTGGGGTTGGCCGCGATGGGCCTTGCCTCCACGACACGCATGCAGCTTTGGCTTCTTCTGGTAGCAAGGGGCCCCCGTCCCCAGCAGCGGCACGTGGCAGGTCCATGTCTTCCTCGCCTCACAGCTGCTGGGGTGGCCCAGGGATCAGAAACCTGCTGGGAGGCCCCTGGGAGACCTGGCCAGGGAAGGAAGCTGAGCGCGGCGGGTGAGACGCGAGAGGATATGCCTCTGAGAACAAGGGGACACATCTACGTAGCTGTAAGGCTCAGGACAAGAGTGAACGTGGCTTCTAATCCATGGGTCGTGAAAGCCCATCTGAAAGGACAGGAACAACACGGTCTCTCCACCCTCCTGCGTTCCGTAAACTCCCTTTTTATGCCCAGATTTTCATGAGCTGGACCTTTCTTGGTGTCCAGGAAGACCCTCTTCGTCCTCCGTGGCTCAGCCAAGGAATAGCTTTAACGCTCACTCTTTCTCACGCGGCTGTCGAAGTGCTAATAAATGGACAAAGTGCCCAACACCTCCTTGTAAGTAAGTTCAAATTTCCAGCCAACCTTTGAGTCTTTCCTCTGCGTGTGAAGACCGAAAAAAAAAAAGCCTTTGCTTCTTTAATGTGTCTTTGTTCTTATTTTATTGTGAATGAGTAATTCCCACAATTTTCCACCAAGCCTCCTCCAGTTTCTCCTCATCCTCTTAAAAATGGAGAAAAAATATCAACTGAACTAAATAAATATCCTAATAAAAATCTCACTAAGAATTCTGCCAAGTGTGGCACAATTAGGACCGTTTAGTTCTTGCCTGGCACACGCCTCCTGCCACGTCCAGCATCCTATCCGTTTTCCTCGTCAGAAAAGTCCAAGCATCCCGCTTTTCACAAGTTTGCAACACGCCCCCTCACTTTCAGGAAAGACGCACATTAGACGCCGTTTTCACTAACCGAAGGCGATCTGCAGACGGTGAGATGAGAAAAAGGAGACACGTGCCCACGGTGCCCGGCGTTGGTGGACAGCGGGCTCGCTAGCCTGCACGGAGGCCACATTCACCGAGCACGAGCTCGTGCCCCGGAGGCCACAGCAGCACCTCGGTCTCCAGCCCCCAGAGTGCCGGGCCGGGTCTGTGCACATCCGGGCTTTATCTCCACATATGTGTGTATCTGTTAGCAATATGTGTCTCCAGGTATCAATCAGAAAAGCCTAAGACAGGTGAGTTATTGGGGTCTGGGAACGCTCAAAAATTCTTCCACATAAATTAATAGTAATGGCTTCTTCACACCATTTGGACTTACAGACGATTTCTGGCAGGCAGAGCTGAACTAAATAGAGGTTCTCATTGAGGACATGTCCTTGTGACCTTCAGGGCCTCAGGTAATTCCCTGAACACATCTGTGAGACGGAAGGAGCAACTCAAGGTGTCCCCGCAGATGCGTGGGTCTGGCAGTCACATCTTCTCAACCACTGCCCCCCGCCCCCTGTCCTGGGATTCCTGCCTCACCAAGTCCTTTAGGAATGAAAATACACGTGTGATTTTAACTGAGTTTTCACTCATAGCATCCTCTCCTAAACCTGGATTTAAGGGCCCATTTCTTTATCATACACCCTACAAAATGCAATTGGCTTTTAAAGGTTTAGTAATCCTATTCACCTACAGATTTAATTTCATATTGAATTATCAAGCTTACTGGTCAAAAAACAAAATAAAGTAGCTCGAATCTCTCTCCCAAGCACTGGGACTCAGTCCCCTGCCACATCCAGAAATCCAAACCCAAACTTCACACCTGAGTTGACAAGCATGAATGGTTTACTGTGATGCCATCAGACAGCTCTTTACAGCAAAACAAAGTCCCATCTCACACACAGCGCGCCCTGCTCTGTCCTGGCCTCTTGGCAGGCAGGTGGCAGGAAGCCTCTCTGAGTGGCCACTGAGCGTGGACAGTGCTGGGCAGACAAGCCACCATGGACAAGAGGGTACGTGGCAATCCCGAGCTCACCACATCTGCAGGGGTAGAGGGCTGCCCGTCTAAAATCAAAGAACTTGTTTCAGCTAAAATTGGGAGATGCATGTCTGTGAATTTGGTATTGGATCTGACACAAAAATCATGAAGTTGATGTTTTTAATGGGTGAAATATTGACATCTCGTATTATCTTTGAAAGAGCCTTGAAGGCTGCGGGGTCCACCGTGGAAGAAAGGTAAACGCTGGGGTTTTCTGGGGTCCCGCAGTCCCTGCTCAGGGGCTAGGCTCAGGGTCCAGTCGCCTCTGGTGCAGTGGAGTACAGCACCCTGGCGTTGTATGTACCTTAGGCGTGGGATACCGTGCACCCACAGCTCCGCACGGCACTCGGGGCTCAGCACGCGGTGTGGCCACCATCCGCCAGTAAACACCAGCGCAGAATTGCTGACCACGTTCCCTACGCGGACTCCTCATCCCTGTGACTTCTTTATTTTGTGTTGGAAGCTTGTGCGTCTTGATCCCTTTATCTACTTCACCTGTCCCCACTCACCTCTGCTCTGATGACCAGATCGTTCTCTGTATTTAAGTCTGGTTTTTTGTTTGTCTCTTCTTTGTTTTGTTTCTTAAATCACACATATGAGTAAAATCATATGGTATTTGTCGTTCTCTGTCTGCCTTATTTCACTTAACATCATAACTATATAAAGAACTTACACAACTCAACACCAGAAAAACAAATAATCTGATTAAAACTGGGCAAAGGACCTGAACAGACATTCTTCCAAAGAAGAGATACAGATGGCAGCAGACACGGGAAGATGCTCAAGTGTCGGCCAGGACGCAGAGGAAGGGGGGCCGTCCTGCACTGCTGGTGGGAACGCAAACTGGTGCAGCCAGCCTGGAAAACAGGGTGGAGGGTCCTCCCAAAGTGAAACATAGAACCACCCTACGACCCAGCAATTGCACTACTGGGTATTTACCCAAACAAAACGAAAACACTGAAACACTAATTCAAAAAGATACACGCACCCCTATGTTTACTGCATTATCTGCAATAGCCAAGACGTGGATGCAGCCCGAGTGCCCAC